>NC_042997.1:139608545-139841045 GCF_006345805.1 Octopus sinensis | reverse complement strand
TCTCTTCCTTCTTTATGTTTCCGACGAAGAGCTCCGCTCGAAACGTCATACCTTCCTGCTTCCATATTTCCTGAGCGCCTATTAATAATAATACTGTAATTGTTCCACGTGTTGTTGTTTTTTTGTTTTCCTGTTTGGATTAAAATTATATATATATATATATACACACATATTTGAAATTCTTAAATTTTATTTTTATACAACATAACGATATTGTTTATAAACATTCCCTCATAGTGCCCCGAAATAAAATTTCCTATGTATTAATATCTTCGATTTCTTAGCATCTTACCCCTTTAACTGGTAATTAACATTATGATTTAAAGTCTACCCCTCCCTGCCTCTTTTTATAGACAGTTACTTATATCCAACTGAGTATTCCTCATGTCTTATTTCCCCCCAGGGGAAAAGGGGTACATATGATAATATTTATGACCATACCTAGCCATGAGCTGTCAACTCACTCTTGTCCTTTATTCAAAACTAGCAGTATCGCCCGGCGTTGCTCGGGTTTGTAAGGGAAATAACTATATAAGCATTTTTAGAGAGTTACTTCCCTTATAGATGCCAATTCGGGCTTTCTTAGCCATTTCTGTTTTGGTGTCTTCAAGCCATGAAGTCGTTGTTCTAAAAGAACGCTGGTCTCCTTGACAACGCTTTACGACGTTGATTTCCTTACACTCCCTTCCCCACAGCTTCACGAGGGAGGGAAGAAGGGGGAGAAGCAAACAGGTGCAGGTGTGACCATGGACGCCAACTCCGCCGCCATCGACACACGAAAAATTATGCATTAAAATGGAATAAAAAATGATGTTAAATTATTTTTAAAATCGTAGACTCATCGTAGACGCGCGCTAATAGCCAGACGGGTTCGATATGAATCACGACTATAAGATACCCGAATTTGGTTAAACTGCACCGCAAAATGTGGGAGTAGTTAGGAATCTAAATCGAAGGGGACAGACACTCACACAACTACAGTTTTATATATATAGATAGACACAGTCTTCGAGTCTTAAATTTAGTAGTTGATAAAGAGATAAATGAATTAGAAATGAATTACAACCAGTATTCGAAGTTTAAAAGTGTTTAGTTACGTAGAAATTATTAAAAAAAACTGCCGGTCAAACCGAAAAGATCCCTTCTTTCTCTGTTCATTCGGATAAGCTGTAGAAATTGTTGCACGCACACACAAGCACAAAAATTCTCCAGACATTTAACTGTTAGTTTTAGCATATCGAGTTTTGTGGTGAGGGCTTCACATACCGTGATCCTTTTGCTGTATCACTATAAATCTACGCATGCGGAAACGAACAAAACAACCGTTTATTTTCACTTTTAGACAGCGAGATGCGGTGGCGCGATTTTGATCAATTTTGGAGTTTTTCATAAAAGATTTGAAATCAAAATGTTTCTTGGATCTTTTCATTTTTGACCAGTATACGAAGTTTCAAATTGTTTGGTTCAGTAGGAAAAATTTGAAAAAACTGGCTTCAGAATTGAAAAGATCCCAAATATATAACATACTCGAGATGTTTTCAGGTTTACATATATATGTTTATCAAGTTCAAAATATGCCAGTTACAGGTGGGTCGATAAAACGAGTACAAGTTATGAGCTGGAAATCTACAACAACAGGAATTGGCCTATGCCAGAAGAATAATGAACCAATGTTAATATAATTACGGTGCTAGTGCAGTGCACTCAATTATCCTGTTTGTTTACAAAGCAAATGATTCGGATGTGCACGAATAAAATTTTATCAAAGTAAATGATACGAGTCCACGTGTATAAAATATTAAGAACATGTGGATACATGCGAAGAAAATAAAACAATATTCACATCAGTTTAGTTATTTCGTGTTGCATATACGTTCGTTACCCACATTGTTTACAGTTTTCAAACGAACGTTAGTACGTCACAAAAGCGCTTTCTACGTCACATTAATAGAATGCAGTCAAGTTTTACACATGAAAACAAACAATCTGATTGGTTAAAATTCGCAGTTTTAATCTACGATTAAAGTCATAAAATAGATTTTTCTCAAATAAACTAGTTCCAACCTGTGTCTTGTTTTGCTAGACTCTATCAGCATACGAAGTTTCAAATTATTTAGTTAAGTAGAAAGATCTGTGGTCCTGGCTTCAAAAATGAAAAGATCCGCCACATGTATTAAATTGAAAATGTTTCCATTCTGTTAGTACTTGCTTTCGTTTGCTATTAAGAAGTGGCATCTCAGTGACGAGGCTTCTAACAAGATTTCGTTTCTAAGCTAATGCGTTTCATTTCACTTATTGTATTTATTTGTGCAAAAGGCAAGAAATTTAATATTAAAAAAGCAAAGAGCTGGCAGAAACGTTAGCACGCCGGGCGAAATGCGTAGCCGTATTTCGTCTGCCGTTACGTTCTGAGTTCAAATTCCGCCGAGGTCGATTTTGCCTTTCATCACACACACACACACACCACACCACACACACACACACACACACACACACACACACACACATAGCAGAAAAGAAGTTTGCCAATGTCCAGCGACGTGAGGACCAAAGAACTGAGGTATTTCGTATTGCTAGACAGTGTGTCAGAGAAAATAGTGATGTTACAGGGGAGAAATGTGTCCGCATGGATGATGGGGCACTTGCTTTTATTGTTGGTGAAAAGAAAGAGGCTTGGAGAAGCCATTATGAAAGACTGTTGAATGTGGAGAATGAATGAGAGGAGGAGAGCCTGCCAAATGTTGACCCAGTAGAGGGACCAGCTATCCAAATAGACAGCTCCCTTGTAGTTAAGGCAATTAAGGATATGAAACCAGGTAAAGCCCCCGGCCCATCAGGAATCACTGCTGAGATGCTTAAAACAGCTGGTTATGCGGGCTATGGCCTAGTCACCCGTATTGTTAACCAGGTAGTTCATAATGGAGTCATACCCAATGACTGGCGTAGCAGCACTATAGTCAACTACTACAAGGGTAAGGGTGATGCTCTAGATAGAAATAACTACAGGGGTATTAAACTGTTGGATCAGGTGATGAAGGCCACAGAGAGGGTCATAACCCATCTCATTAGGGAGAGAATTTGCTTAGATGAGATGCAGTTCGGTTTTGTGTCGGGTAGAAGCACCACTGATGCTAGATTCCTGGTCCGACAACTGCTGGAGAAATACCTAGCTAAAGATAAACCCCTCTACATAGCTTTTGTGGACTTGGAGAAAGCCTTTGACAGGGTTCCCTGATCCCTTATCTGGTGGTCGATGCGGAAACTGTTGATTCACGAATGGCTAATAAGGGCTGTACAGGCTCTATACAGAGAGGCTGTCAGCAAGGTTAGGATTGGCAATGAATATAGTGAAGAATTCCGGGTAGAAGTAGGTGTACACCAGGGCTCAGCCCTCAGTCCCCTTTTATTCATCATAGTCCTCCAGGCAATAACAGAGGAATTCAAAACAGGTTGCCCCTGGGAGCTCCTCTATGCTGATGACCTGGCCCTCATAGCAGAATCGCTACCGGAACTAAAAAAGAAATTTCGGGTGTGGAAACAAGGGTTGGAATCAAAGGGCCTTAGAGTAAATGTAGCGAAGAACAAAGTTATAGTATGCAGAAAGGCGAACTCAGCACACACCCCATCGGGCAGGTGGCCCTGCTCGAGCTGTAGGAAAGGTGTAGGTAGAAACTCCATAAGATGCACCCAATGTAAGCTATGGACGCACAAGAGGTGCAGCAACATTAAAGGGAAATTAACAGATAAGATAGCTTTCATGTGCGGCAGATGCACAGGGACAATAGACACCACAGACACTCAGAAAACAGATTCCATCACACTCCAGGGAGAGAAACTAGAAGTAGTTGATAGTTTCCGCTACCTGGGTGACCAAGTTAGTAGTGGGGTGGATGCTCAGAGAGTGTCACCACTAGAACACGAATAGCCTGGGCAAAGTTTAGAAAGCTGCTACCCCTACTGGCGACAAAGGGTCTCTCACTCAGAGTGAAAGGTAGATTGTATGATGCATGTGTGCGAACTGCCATGCTTCACGGCAGTGAAACATGGGCCGTGACTGCAGAGGACATGCGTAGACTTGAAAGAAATGAAGCTAGCATGATCCGCTGGATGTGTAATGTCAGTGTGAATGCACGACAGAGTGTAAGCACCCTGAGAGAAATGCTAGGCATAAGAATCCGTGGCTTCCCTAAATCGCAACTCTGTGCCACGGGAGAGTTTTAGCCTCCGCGATGATGGGCAGATCTGGACATTCGTCAAGTCTGGTGAGTCGTGGATAAGGGATGCCAGTTGGACTGAGCAGACTACACCCACAACAACAACTGGCAATGCAAAAATCTTGGGGAAACTAACCAAGAACAATCAGCCATCCCCTGTATATCATCATCTGAAATCCAGATATAAACTGCTGTCCTTGAATGCCCGTAGTTTATGCAACAAGGTGCATCTTTTTGTCTCCTACGTCAAAAGTATCAACCCAGATTTCATCACAGTCACGGAAACGTGGGCACACTCTGCACTCTGTGATGGAGTTTTCAGCATAGCCGGCTACAACCTGTTCCGCAAAGACCGCATTAATCGCCGTGGAGGGGGTGTGATGATTTATGTTCGATCAAGTCTTTCGGCAATCCCCTGTGATGATTTGAACCAATCTCAGCAGGAGGTATTTTTCTGCAATGTACACATGACCATGTCAACACTTCTGCTCGGAGTCGTTTACCGTCCTCCAAATTATCGCCAAGACGCACAGCTTTTTGATCTCCTCAGGGCGGCTGCCATGAAAACAGCCACATATGTGTATGTTGCGGGGGACTTCAATTTCCCTGAGATTGACTGGGAGGCTTTCCGTTGGCCGCAAAGTGCAGACGATTTTCTTGAACTGGTGCTGAATTCGAATTGGTCCCAAGTTGTTACCTCCCCCACAAGAGGTAACAACACTTTGGATCTGCTACTAACCGCTTCTCCTAAAACAATCATTAGTGTCGCTACCGAAGAACCTTTGGGTGACTCTGATCATTCCATGATCATGGCCGACTTGTCTCTGATTGGTTGTAACAAAAAACACAACCATCTTCAGATTGCCCGCTTTGACTGGAATAAAGCAAACTGGAGCTCTTATTGTACTGAGCTGCAACGCCCAAACTGGCGCGAATTTTATGCCTCTGGAGATGTGGACACTATACTCCAGAACATTCTGAATTCAATATGGGCAGCATGTGCAGCATCAGTACCACGCAAGCACAAAAAACCACCCAATAGTGCAATTTGGGAGACTGCAGCAGTCCGACTTGCCAGGAAAGAACGCCGTAATGCTGAACGGGAATACAAATTGCATAAATCAGAGAGCAACAGGAAAAAGCGCAATAGGTCAGCCAACCACCTCAAGCAGGTGACAAAAAAGGCAGTGCTTGAATTTGAACAACGCATTGCAGCTAACCCTGACAGCAAAGGGTTCTGGAAGTATGTGCACTCAAAGCAGAGACCCCACTCTCCTGTTGGTCCCCTTCGCAATCCCCACACAGGACAGATTACTGGCAATCCCGAAGAATGTGCAGAAATCATTGCTGGATGCTATGCCGGCATCTTTACTGTCGAAGACCAAAATGTTCCATCATCATCACCACTGACATCGGACTCTATATCTTCTATGCAATTTACACCAGCAATGCTGCAACGCCACCTAAAGAATAAACGCAATTATGCCTCTCCTGGTCTCAATGGTGTTACATACCTACTTCTCAAACGCAGTGGGTACTTTCTTCTATGCCAACTTTCTCTATTCTTCCAATTCTGTCTCGACAATGGTGTTACTCCAGAACAGTGGAAAACTGCCAGTGTCATCCCTCTGTTAAAAAAAGGCGACCGCACATCGCCTGTCAACTATCGCCCCATCAGTCTTACTAGCTGCATCGCCAAACTGATGGAATCCTGTATCAGAGAAACCTCTGGAACTTCTGGAAGTCTCACAGCCTCAGCCAGCCGTCACAATTCGGATTTATTCCTAAACCAGCTGCTGTAATCAACTCATCGAGTTCTTGAGGACGTTACCCAAATCACTGATCGCGGATCCTGGGTGGATGTTGTTTACCTGGACTTTGCTAAGGCTTTTAACTCTGTGCCACACAAAAGACTTATGGTGAAGCTTTCTGCGTTGGGTGTAAGAGACGAACTCTATAACTGGTTAAAGTCCTTTATTTTCGGCCGAAAAGAGGTTGTCACAGTTCTAGGACAGCACTCTTCGCCCTATGAGATGACATCTGGTGTGCCGCAGGGATCTGTTCTTGGCCCTTTTTATTTTGTTGCATATGTTAATGACATAGATGCCAACTTAAAGAATGCCACAGTGCTGAAATATGCAGATGACATCAAGCTGTACCTCCAAATAAAGAGGTCAAATCCTGTACACTATGGATCTCTATTGCAAGCAGACCTGGACACAATGCAGCAGTGGATCATGGACTGGCAACTGAAGCTGGCTGTGGACAAATGTACCACCATGCATTTTGGGAGGAGAAACCCAGCGTCCACCTACTCCCTCCACAACACTAGTCTCAAAAAGTCTTCAAGTGAACGTGACCTGGGTGTTATTGTCGACAGCAATTTGCGTTGGACAAAACACATCGCTAAAATTGTCAAGAAGGCTGAGGGTGTCTTGGCATCACTCACCAAATCCTTTGTGAGCCGCTCTCCGGCTATCTATCTGCGGCTTTTATAAGCTATGGTAAGACCTCACCTGGAATTTGCATCACCGGTCTGGAACCTTATCTTGCCCAGGACCATCAATCGTCTAGAAGCTGTTCAGCGACGTGCAACCAAAAGAATACCCTCATCAGGCATTTGCCATATCCTGAACGCCTTACTTCCCTGGGCATGGACCATTAAAACTCCGACGTTTGGCAGACACCCATAAAATTATCAACCATCGCACAAACAATAACTCTGAGCACCTCTTCAAACTCCACCCATCTAACACCCGTGGACATATTTACAAAGTAAGAAAACAGCACAGCTCCCATGACTTCAGGAAACATTTTTTCACGCTGAGAGTTGCTGAAGCGTGGAACAAACTGCCGGCAGGTTGTTGTTAGTTGTCGGAGCACTGCATCCTTCAAAACTTCCATGCTTCCTGAGATTCGCCAACACTACACTTGATTTTCTCCCCTCCATACACACACAAGCATGTTCACTTTCCAGACATTTCTACATTGCTGCATGTACTTTATATGCACTTTCTGACAAGTTGTGGTGCACCTGAGCACTGTATACAATAATTCATTATTATTATTATAAGAAGCATCAGATGCGGTGTGCAAGAGCGCTTGCGATGGTATGGTCATGTACTGCGGATGGATGAGGAGAGATGTGTGAAGAAGTGCCACTCCCGAACAGTTGAAGGAATCAGGGGGAGAGGTAGACCCAGGAAGACATGGGATGAGGTAGGCAAGCATGACCTCAGAGCGTTGGGCCTCACTGAGGCAATGGCGAAGGACTGAGATCTCTGGAGATGTACTGTGACTACTAAGACCCGTGATGCTTCCAGCACCAGTTCCGCATACCCCCTGCCCATTCAAAACCTTGGATCCCGGAACATCTCACTGTGCTTGAGGAGACCTGTTGAGTCAAGTGCATGTACATGAACATCAAACCAAATATCAATGGAAACAGTAGTTGTGATACCTGTGCCGGTGACACATAAAAAGCACCATCCGAACGTGGCCGATGCCAGACCCCTCTGGCACCTGTGCCACTGGCACATAAAAAGTACCCACTACACTCACGGAGTGGTTGGCATTATGAAGGGCATCCAGCTATAGAAACACTGCCAGATCAGACTGGAGCCTGGTGCAGCCTTCTGGCTTCCCAGATCCCGGTTGAACCGTCCACCCATGCTAGCATGGAAAACGGACGTTAAACGATGATGATGATGATGATGATGATACACCGAGTAAAAAATTTCAGTTATCTCTCTCTTTCACACATTACTCTCTCTGTCTCTTCACACACACTAACAGGCTTGATGATTGTGTTGGCATCTTGAGAGGGGTTCCAGGGAAACAAGGTGTGGTTTAGGAAACCGAGGATGTACCTCATGAAACACGTGTTGCCAAAGAATAAAACAGTAATTTATTTATGTATTTTTTGGTATACAACCTGCCATTAACCCCTTTCTTATAAAATAGTTGAAGAATCTGGGGTGTAGGAATTGGGACAGTATTAGAACTTTTAACTTCTTGCTCTCTATCTTAGATCTCCAAAATTTAAGAATCTTGTGTTAACTGGGCTCTTATTATTTACTCTGACTCTGCCACCACCTCAATGCAAAGACTATCAATATCAGAATCATCTTCACAACCACTACTGAGACATCCAACATAATCAATGCCACTACTTCTATCATCATCATCATTATCATCATCATCCCACTCACGCCACACCACCACCTCTGCAAAAACACCAACACTATAATTGCTGCCATCATACACATCCACTGTCAACACTACACCACCACCACCACTGCCATGATAACCACATCTACCACCTCCAACACCATTGAACACACTATCTATGAGACATCCTAAGTTAGATACTACTTTCACTTTCTAGTTGGTCTTTGAGTCCATTTTATCTAATCTATCTCTCTAAAAGATGCAAACCAAGTAGCATTAAATGGAGAATGGATGTGAGCAGAAAGAGAGTAAGTTCTATTCCAGTTTACAACAATTATAGAATTATTCTCAAACCATAAATGAAGGGTGGAGAGGAGTGAAGGAGGAGTCATGTTTCCTCCGAGAGGTTACAGAAGTATTATTACACTGTTGTTAGAATAGCTGTGGAAAATGTAAGTTGAAATCAAATTTGATGCTAAATTCTTTTATAGTCATGTTCCCAAGTAAATAAACATAATCAATTTGAACAGTCTGAGTAAAATAACTACTTTCTTGAATTATTAATCAGGTGTGTTGGATCAACAAAATTATGAGATAAAGGTGAGAAGGTCAGTAGAGTGTCTATCTGCTTGTAACTATGTAGACACTTAAAATAATGAGTGAAGCATGATATACATTACTAAGTCATACTCGCTTGCAGGCAGTCACTATGATTTTTTTATCTGCTTATATATGCAATGAAGCATTGATGTTTCATTGTATATTTGGACATAACAATTAATTCTTCATCGTCAAACTGTCCAACCCATGCCAGCATGAAACATGGATGTTAAATGATGTTGACTACATGATGACACTTCACATTATTGAAACATTGGGAATAAGAACTAGATCATCTGATGATGTTAACACATGACAGAGTGGCTTCCTCTCCATGTAGCAAGGAAGATTTTAATTGATATGTTTCTCCTTTTAGCATTTAAACCGGCCATATCTGGCCCAAATATTCTACCTGTTTTATGTTCAAACCGGTCAGGCCTGGCCTCTAGAAAGTCAATCTAAAAATAAGCAATCAGATCAATTAAATCTCAAGGCTACAGGTAATGCATGATTAATTCAAAGCAATGTGAATAAACAATCTGAATGTTAAGGAGTTAAGATGAAACAAGAATTGAACACTGGTTTTTAACGGTGATATCAGAGATCTTTTAAATTGAATTACATCACTTTTAATATTAAAACAAACTACTGTAACAATGTTAAACAAAATAATTGCATTCTTATTTGAACTAAAATCCATCATTCTCAGTATCATAAATAAAGGTGCCAGTCGCACCTCAGTGCTTACATGTTTGTCTTGTCTAATAAATAGAAGATTACTGAACATAAGACACTTGGGTCACTCAGCCAAGTTTCATCTGAGCAATATATGTGAAAGTTCTGGAAATTTGTGACCTTTTTGTATTTCAAATAACGTGCAAGTCTGAGAATAATATACATTGTTGGATACAGACATACAAGTAAACTTATATATTTTAGATTTTCTCAAAAAGTCTAACAATTGCTGACTAATATAACTAGCTTCTCTATTACTGCCTGTGTCTCTCCTCTCTTTTTGTTATTCTATCTACAGATAGGTTTGTATGTGTAGTTCTTATATATACACATTCATACATTACCTCTTTTACTTGTTTCAGTTATTGAACTGTGGCACCACATTGAAAGGTTTAGTGAAACTAATTGCGCCCACTACATATTTTTAGTTTGTTATTTATCAGTGTCGTTTGCTAAACCGTGAAGTTGTAAGGACATAAACAAAACAACACCAATTGTTAATTTGGGATAGGGACAAACACAAAGACATTGTCTATGATGCTACTGGATCAACTAAAATATGTTACCCCCTACTATATTATTGAATAGTTTTCTCCTATTTGTTATACTAACTACACCCTCACACACACAAATACATTTTTTGTAAGGTGGTTGGTGTTAAATCCAGACACAAAAACTTATGTTGCAAAGAGAAAGTATGAACAAAATGTAGTCCTGCAACTCAGTTGGATTGGAGGTGGAGGTACTGGCTCAGTTCTGCCCAACTAATGCCAGCATAGAAAAGTGATGATAATGCGGATCATGAATATCATCATCATCGTTTAATGTCCGTTTTCCATGCTAGCATGGGTTGGACGGTTCAACCGGGATCTGGGAAGCCAGAAGGATGCACCAGGCTCCAGTCTCATCTGGCAGTGTTTCTACAGCTGGATGCCCTTCATAATGCCAACCACTCCATGAGTGTAGTGGGTACTTTTTACGTGCCACTGGCACAGGTGCCAGGCGAGGCTGGCAATGGCCACGATTGGATTGGTGGTTTTTACATGCCACCAGCATGGAAGCCATGAAGGCGGCGCTGGCATTGGCACATCCGGACAGTGCTTTTGACATGCCACCGGCACAGGGATCACAACTACAATTTCCATTGATTTTTGATGTTGATGTACTTGACTCAATAGGTTTCCTCAAGCACAGGGTCGAATATATATTTTTAAATATTTTTTTGCAAACAACATGCAGATGCAAGTGTTACCTGTTGGAAGCCCTGCATACCAGATGCTAGCAAGTTTATGGGGCCATTAGGAGAGAATACCTGCCATTTCGGGACCTATCTCTTGACAGCATCATTGGGCACCCCTCACTGAAATGAGACCCTGCTTGCTAGATCAACTGGTCATCAGGTTTCACTCAATATTCTTCTAGCCATTGCTCATTGTTGTTTTCTAACCAAATCCAGTGGTTTGCCTTTTCCAGTGTAGTTTGGATATTACTCCTAGTGGTATTTGCTTTGCGATGAATTAAGTCAATGATGGCAATAGTCACTTCACACTGTGTCTAACAAACTCTCTACATCCAACTTTGATTGAAAAATGCTCTGCTTTCCAGCCTGTGTCTTCACATTTCTCTAGGAGGTTTTCATAACAGCCAATCTTTTGAGCTCGAGCGGCATCCATGTTATCTTCATGAGCAACTCAACTAGATTTACCATTTTCTTCTTTTTACGCCATATTATATATATATATATATATATATATATATATCCTGATCATCATCATCATCACTTTTGGTCCTGGCATCTGTTTGGCAAGACTGAGTTAGTTCTTATTGACATTTACTTCCCCATTCTACCTACCCCAACTATATTTTGGAGTTGACTACTTCAAGTTTCTTATTTCTTTGCATCCATCAATTAATGATAATATAGTATATCTTGTATATAATATAACATATACATATATCAAAACAGGAGATAAGAAAAAATTTTTGGTATTATTTATTCACCATTACACATGTTTCATTTACTAATAGGGGTTACAAAATTGTATTTAACAGAGAAACATGTAAGATATCTTCTGTTAGAAAGTCTTCTGACAGAAAATTAGAGAGTATTATCATGCTGAGTAAAAAGTAAGCAACGTTTTGAAACATGAAATTCATCACAATATATTTCAGCAATGTGGAAATTTTATTCATCAAAGTAAGTACCATTACAATCAACACATTTGTGCCAATGAGTTACAAGTTTGTTTATTCTGGTAACATAAAAATCTGGAGTTCTGGAGCTGATGAACTCCTTGAACACAGTTTCAGCATCAGTTTGATTTTTGAACTCCTTCTCTTTCAGGAAACCATCAAGGTGCTTGAAAAAGTGGTAGTCGGTAGGAGAAAGGTCTGGGGAATAAGCTGGGTGGGGAAGAAATTCATAGCCAAGTTCCTTCAACTTTTGGAGCATCATTAGTGAAATTTATGGTCGAGCATTGTTATGAAGAATGGTTGGCCCTCTTCTGTTGACCAGTCTGGGACAGAGGATTAGCGGTTTTTCTTTCATTTTGGCAATTTCATGACAATATGTTTCTGCAGTAATGTTTTTTCCAGATTTTAAAAAGTTATAATGGATGATTCCAAAAGTACACCACCAAGCAGTCACCATAACCTTTTTGAAGAGCTTGGGTTTAGGGAAGGTTTTTGGTGCTTCATTTTGCTCCAACCACTGCAAAGAACGTTTTTTATTGTACAGAATCCACTTTTCATTGCAAGTTACAATATGGTCAAGAAATGGATGGTCTGGTTGCGGAGAAGAAGCAATAAGCATTTTCTGATTTTCATTCAAATTTGTCGAGCTTTTTTGATTTTCTGATTGCATGAAAATGGTTGCAGGCAGTTTTCTGACTAACTTGAAGTTCTTTTGTCAGTTCTCAAGTGGTTTTATATGGATCTTTCTCAATGACAGTCTCTACTTGACTGTCATCGATGACAGATGGGCGTCCATAATGCTCACAATCTGCAAAATCATTAAACCATTTTCAAGCTGACCTCTCACTGGTCATTTCCCCACCAAATGTTTCATTGATATCATGAACAGTTTTAGCTGCTTTACATCTTTTTTGAAGTTGAATTGCAAAACTGCTCAAATATCGCACTTTCACAGTTCCCTTTCAGATGATTGTATGAATGGGAAAAAAAAAAATATAAATGTTAATTTATTGATGCATTTGGGTAAGTTTATATCTGTATTATCAGACAACTGCAAAAAAATGTTTAACAAAAATTCAAAACCCTGCAAAAATCTGGTACAAATTCTTCATGGTTCAAACGTTGCTTATTTTTATTCAATCTGATAATTGATTTGCTGTCTGAGGAGTTTTTAATAAGAGATATTTTATAATTTTCTCTTACATGTATAATATTCTAACTCGTACTAGCAAATGAAACATGTGCAATGGTGAATAAATAATACTAAAAATATTTTCCACTCTACTGTTTTGATGCGTAATTACTCTGCAAATATTATTTTCCAATATTTTTCTACTCTTATACATACCTCACACAATTATAACATCTACATACAATATTGGCATACTGGAATATACAGCTTGGTGTGCTTCACGAGGACACGGCTTCGATAACAAGCCTATCTACATACTATAGTGTGTGTATATATATATAATATATATATGTATGCACGCATACATATGTACAGAAAGACTGATAGAAGGCACAGGCACGTAGTTCCCTTCTTAATCATATGGTTTTGAGCTCAGTCCCAGTGCATGGCAAACTTCGCCAAGTATCACTTATGATAGCCAAGATTGACCAAATCCTTGTGAGTGAATTTGATAGATGGAACCTGCAAGAAATCTATCTATATAATATGTGTGTATATCTGTTTATGTTTGTGCTCTATAAAAGTTGCAAGCTACAAGGTTTGCTGTGTCATTTCTCTGGTTGACAAATTGTCTGCTTACTTCAAGCCTTTCAAGACATGTGTAATTAAGAGATTCCTTATTTAAAACACAGTCAAGTGTTAATGACAGGAAAGGCATCTGGTTGTGAAAGAATACTTCAATCATTTTTTAATTTAAAACATACTTGACTCGAAAAACATGTAAATCAAACAAGACATATTCAGATACATACATGCATTTGATGATATTTATATGTATATATACATATGATATATGTATATATATATGATTGAAATATATATGTATCAGTCGTGGTGATATTAATTTTATTGACTTTTTGTGAAATGGCACATTTTAATATATTGGACTGTTCAATATATGCCTGCTTTGAGTGTGAGTGTACATGTGGTTTCTTGATGTTGGTTATGGAACTGTGGAGTTCAATATGGAACATATTGTTTTGTTGATGTATATTGATCTATATTGTTTATATTGTATTATTGTGTATATATATATATGTAAGAATATGAGTGTGTATGCACACATATTTATATTTATATGTAAATTTTTTCATACTTGCATTAAATTCTCTGAAGAGGCCGTGAGATATTCTTGTTAATGTCTCATTTATACCTGCTTTATATGGCTAATAGGTTAAATGGGACATACCTGTCTTCACGGCCGAAACAGCTGTCAGCTACAATGTAAATGTATTTCTATGTCTTGTTATATTGCACTATATTAATGTATAATATCATTGCTATTGTGTAGTGGTTTAATAAAGTATTGATTCGATATTATCTGATGGTTGATGATTGATTTGGATTATTTCTCCATTTTCTCATTTTGTATATATATATATGTATGTGTGTATGTATAATTATTTTCTTGTTAATTAATGATTCCTATCAATATAAGTATTCCCCCACTACATGTTACTATTACATGTCTTAAAAAAGAAACAAAAAATCTCATTGTTTTGGGCGAATGATTCAACCATTATGAAACCAGAGATTTTTTACTGTTGTTTCTGAAGGCAGCTGTGCACCTCACCAACCCACCCATCCCACTTTACATGGCACATTCACTTGCATTCTTTATTTATTCTGATCTCCCACCCAAAGAATATTCATCCTAATAATTTCCATGACTTTGTTTCGGTGAACTTCTACTTAGAAGGAAATTCCATTTATGCATGTATGCATACATTTACACCTGGAAAAGTCATTTAACATTGTCTTTATTTGGATGTTTATCATTAAAAAATGTTTTGAAACTAGAATTGTTTCTTCTTTTATAATTTCAGTCAGTGTGCTATGACCATGCTCAGGCACTGTCTTGGGTGTCTTTCATTGACCCTATCAATATTAGAGATAATTCCAAACATAGGGCAGGGTCCCATTTTAACGATGCCTGTTCATTGAAAGTAACCTTTGATAGCCTAGTATACTAGAGTAGTAAACATGTAAATGAACACACACACATACACACAAAACACATCTTGCGGGCTTCTTCATAGAATCATCTCCCAATTTGACTCACATGACATTGATCAACCTAAGACTACAGTAAAAGACACTTACCCAATATACCATACAGCATAATTGAACCCAGAAACCCATGGGTGTGAAGCAATTTTTTCAACCATAAAGCTATCCTTTATATATCTTTATAAAAATTCTTTTGTTTAAAAGAAAAAGATGAAAGCCTTTTAATTTTTTCTTCTTCTTTATTATGAAAATGTCCTGCGTAAGTATCTGGCGTTAATATTGGCTGGGGTTGGAAGTTTCTGGTACAAGAAAATTAAAGGGATAAGTTCAGCTAGGAATATTATCTTTGTCACATATTCTACTGGAACTTGTAAATTATAACATGTTCATGTACTAACAAAATTCATCAGTATTGTTTAAAGCAGTGATTCCCAATGTGGTCCCTGGAACCTACCAGTGGTCCCCAGAGAATTCGTAGCCGTAAAAAATTGAAGCCATTTCAGATCTACACAATATTTCGATAATAAAGACACTGTTAGTTAATAATAATTTATATGAAGACAGAATAATAATAAGAAAACAAAATTCAATAATTATTCCATAAGAATCAATGATGTATAATATATAATCAATGATATATTACAATCAAGAACTACATAATTTAAATTTTATAATCACAACAGTTTCATAATAAATTCGATATTTTTATAGATCACTACATAATATTGTTAATAATAAATTTGATACTTTAATTTATAGAAATAAAATATTTATTATTTTATTTTTTTATGATCAGTTGTAATAACTGAACCAACTGCTAAAAAGGCAAAACTGAAGAAATGCAAAGAAGATTTTATCATGTTTGTTTTGTATCTGTAGACTCAAAACCTATGTATCTTGAATATAATGCCATCATGACAAATTATTCCATGAAGAAAGTTAAGCTGGAGCAGCACCAGAAATTAAGGCATCCATCATCTGTTGGTAAAGGTCGGGAATATTTTGAGAATAAAAAGAAATACAGCTAATCAAACTACCTGACTTTGTAAAGAAGATAAATTGAAAAAGTAAAGATACTCAAACCAAGTTATTTGGTTCTGAAATTATTGCCAAGGTTGCAGCACCTCAGATTTAAGGTGAGAATCTTGTCAAGCCTGCTATGATAGCTTGAGCAAATGAGGTTCTGGGAAAAGATGCTGAACCTACTCTGAGTACAATTCCACTTTCAAATAACACAATTACAAGAAGACAGGATGAAATGTCTAATTTGTGTGAGGAGAAAGAAGATTGTGGAAATTCTCCGAACGACCAATTTTTCTATCCAGGTTGATGATAGCACAATTCATAACCAAGTTATCCTTCTGGTCTATGCCAGATTCAACCATGAAGATGATATAAGGGAAGAAATGTTATTCATTAAAAGTTTTTTTTGAAACAACTAATGGAGAAGATATATTCAATGAAGTAATGCAGTATTTTAATGATAAAAATATTCCATCGACTAATTTGATCAACACTGCATCATATGGAGCTGCAGCCATGACTGAAAAGTGAAAGGCTTTGTTTCTAGAATGAAATCGGTTGCTCCTCACATTTTAAATATATGTTGCATTATCCACAGACAGCATGTGGTTGTAAGAATATTGGAGGACACATGGAAAATGCACTCAACACTTCCATACATACAAATAACATTGTCAAATCAAACTCTGTGAATAATAGATTTTTTATGCAATTCTGTGAAGATGAATTTTAAAACCCTATTGCTTCACACAGAAGTAAGATGGGTCAAAAGGCATGAGCCTTGAAAGACTAGTGAATTTGTAGGAGCCATTAATCCACTTTTTCATGTTCAAGAGTCAGCTGACTCATTACAACTCCAAGACAAACTGATACAGCTAATAAATTTTGGAAAGACTTTCTGAGTTTAAAAAAAATATTATACTTGAGTGATATTTTTAAAACAGTGAATCTGCTTAACTGCAAGGTAAAAATCAGATTTGGTCACCTGTATACTGCTAGTATACATATACTAGCAGTAAAACCCATTGTTGATCAGGTAATTACTTTGACTGTTTATCGAGAGCCACATTTATAGTATTATATGTATAATTTACTTCTCCTGTATGTGTGAATTTTTATAAGAAAAACCATGTAATAATTGAAGTAGAAGAAAGATTAATATCATACATGAACTTGTGTTTGTTTATGATAGCTAAGGTGGTGATAGACAGCTAATGCGTGCATGAATGCGATGCTATCTCTGCCCAGTATGCCGAAGTGAAGAATGCATTAAGTTAATAAAAAGCAAGCGATTATTAGAGAGCAATAGCTGCCTTAGCCGCGTGCATAAACGCGATGCGTCCGTGTGTTACGTACGCTACCGGACACACACTCACGGGCGATATCGCCGCCGAGATGACAGCTTTTCGATCGATCGCATCGCCGGCCGCCAACTCTTTGCTCGCTCCAAACGCTATTGCTCTCTACTACAAATCGCTCTTGTCTGCACCCACTTATTACTAATATAATTGTCGTCGTTGTCATCATCATCATCGATTAACGTCCGTTTTCCATGATGGCATGGGTTGGACAGTTTGACTGAAGTCTTGGAGAGCCAGCTGCTGCAACAGGCTCCAATCTAGTCTAGCATAATTTCTACATCTAAATGCCTTCCTAACGCCAACTATTCTGAGAGTGTAGTGGGTGTTCTTTATGTCTCATCAGCACAGGAGCCAGCTAGCGGGTCACCGGCCCCCAGCTACGGTATTGGTTTTACTTGACTCAAGCATACTGCAAGCTTACGCATGTCCTCGGCATTCATGGCCCATGTTTCACTACTGTATAGCATGGCAGTTCACACACATGCATCATACAGTCCACCTTTCCCCTGAGTGAGGGGCATTTAGCTGCCAGCAGAGGTAGGAGCTCCCTGAATTTGCTCAGGCTATTATTACTCTAGTTGCTACACTCGCAGAACAATCACTCCCACTACATACTTGGTCGCCTAGGTAGTAGAAAGTATTTACTACTTCTAGTTTCTTCCCCAGGCATGTAATGGAAGCTGTTTTCTGAACACCTTCAGTGTTTATTGCCCCACTGCATCTGTCACACACAAGAAATAATTTCCCAGTTAACCTTCCTTTGATATTGCTGCACCTTTTATGTGTCCATAGCTTACAACGGGGTGCATCGTATGGAGTTTCTACCAATGCCTTTTCTACAGAGGAGTTTGTGATTTGACAGCCTGCACACTAACTAAAACTTTGGTTTGGCTAGGTTAGCCCTAAGGCCATTCAATTCTAGACTTTGCTTCCACGCCCTTACCTTTGGCTCCAGTTCCGACAGTGACTCTGCTATTAGTGCAAGGTCATCAGCATAGAGGAGCCCTGTCTTGAATTCCTCTGTTATTGCCTGGAGGACTATAATGAATAAGAGGGGGCTGAGGACTGATCTTAGGTTGACCCTTACCCCTACCCGATATTCTTCACTGTACTCGTTGCCAACCGTCACCTTACTGTACATGGCTTGTACAGCTCTCAATAAACATTCATCCATCTCTAGTCTCCTCATTGACCACCAGATAGGGGATCGGAGGACACTGTCAATGAAAGCCAGGTACAGAGTTTTATCTTGGACTAGCTATTTCTCCTGCATCTGTCTTATCAGAAATATAGCATCAGTGGTGCTTTCCCCTGGCACGAACCGAAACTGCATCACATCTAGACTACCTCTCTCCCTAATTACGTGGGCTATGACCCTCTCCGTGACCTTCATTACCTGATCCAACAACTTGATACCTCTGTAATTATTTGTATCTAATGCGTCACCTTTACCTTTGTTAGCAGTTGACTATGGTGCTGCTACACCAGTCATTGGGTATGACTCCTTCATGTATCACCTGGTTGACTAGGCTATAGCCGACACCGGCTAGATAGTTTGAGCATCTCTGTGGTGATTCCTGATTGTCCGGGTGCTTTCCCTGTCTTCATACCCTTAATTGCTTTACCTACCAAGGCACTGTCAATTTAGATAGATAGCTGGTCCCTCTGTTGGGCCGGCATTCGGCAGACTCTCTTTCTCACATTCATTCACTTTATTTAGCAAACTTTCATAATGGCGTCTCCAAACCTGTCTCTTTGCAGCTTCGTTTGAAGCAAGTGAACCGTCACCCATGAGGACACATTTCTCTCCTAGGACATCGTGATTCTCTCACACACTGTTTGGCAACAGGAAAATACTTCAAGTCTTTGGTCATCACGGCACAGAACATTGACAAATTTTTCCTTATCTGCTTCCCCTCTGCCAAATAAACCTATCTCCTAGCTTCCCTTTTGGCAGTCTGATACAATTCCCTGCTATCACCGGTCTTCCAGTCTTTCAAAGCCTGTTTCTTTTCCTTAGTAGCCCTGTCAACAACATTGTTCCACCACCATGTTACCTTGGGTGAGAGGAGACTTTGCACCATCCACAGATCTGGTCACTAGCCCTCAAAAGGTTGTCCTGTAGAAAACTCCAGTTGTCTCCACAGCTTTGAGTAATATGTCTCTCAATCTCTTTTTGCAGGATCCTTAAGCTTCCAGACCCTTCTCCGCCATTCTAGTCATCTTCTGGGCATCCATTTAGCCCTGATCCTGAAGTCGCTAACTACTAATCTATATTGTGGGGTACATTCTTCACCTGGGAAGGTTTGGGCATTTACAAGTAGTCTCCTTTCTGTTTCCTAGTGAGGATGTAGTCAATTTGACTAGTGTGTCTACCAGATTGGTAGGTGACTAAATGGCCCTGAATATGCTAATCGATTACCATTTAGTAATTATGATACTTCTACAATTGAAGATAATTTTAATAAATAATGAATTTATGTATTGTGGCATTTGATACTTGTCAATTGTCTACATTGTTCACATAAATGCCAGTACCAGGCAGAGGTGGTTTCTAGCAGTAAGAGAAGCTTAAGAATAAATAAATGGAAATTTGTCGGCAGAACAAAGTTAGTAAACCCTTACACTCTCAGTGTTGATGAGAGCCAAGGTACCCTCTTGTGAGGAATGGACTGACCGAGAGTGTATATAGTTTGTGTTATTTCATAGTGAAGTTCTAGAGTGTGGGTTGGTTTGTTCATTTGGAATATTTGTTGGTTCTTGAGAGATAGTTATGTTGTTATTGCTGCTGCATTATCTTATTTTATCACACTGGTACCACATATTTCAGGCCATTATCGCAATAGTGGTGGTACTACTATATTGATACAAACCATGTTACAGCATCTGGCGACAAAAGGCTTGAAGATCACGTAGCATGTAATTCACCTGCAAACTAAGCATTAAATTCTTTCTTACCAGATTGTCAGTCTTCTGAAATTCCCTTGTCCATGTTATTTCCTCTGCAGCCATCCACACATTTTATTCAAGATCAACTACGTCAATCTTACCATTTTGAAGGCACACCTCTTGTCTCAGAAGGAATGCAAAAGGCAAGGATACAGCCCCCTTTATCCAGCCAAATTGTTCAATAAAACATGGGGAAAAAAACCCTAACACCCACTACTATTCCTGTGAATTAGTAAGCTGTAAACTATATCAAACTGAGCCCACATCATCATCTTTAACATGTCTCACAGCTAGAACCCTTTTACTAAATATTTTAGCCAATCATTTATCTCCAGAATGGCAGCTTCTACACATGGAATCACATTCTCATCAGACATTAATTTACACAAGTTGAAAAAAGACATCATCTACATTCACATTAACAGTTTAGGAAAGCCTGCAGATGTTCTCTTGCTCGCACTTTATATTAATACAAATAAGAATTTCTTAGAAAGGTACATAGCCAAAAATTTTATAGGAGGAAATAATGTCAACTATATTGACCCACTCCTTATCTAGTGTTTTATTTCATTGCCCACAGAAACAGAGAAATGTGAAGTGTGTTGACAATGCTAACTAACCCTTTCATGACTTAAATTCTATAGGTAAACTGTTTCATTAAATCTCTAGTGCCAGTTTAGCATACAGTAAACGTGGCCATTTACAATTTAGTATGCTATCTGTTGCCAATTCTAGATCATAGCTCTAACACTAAACATACCATAACAAGGCGTGCACACTAAAAACAGAAACAAAACCAAATAAAGAGTAAATTAAATTTAATGCAGGATATTACAATTTGTGATGCAAATGCAAAGTACACAAGAATTATGCAACAGTGTGTATCCCACCACCTTTTTTCAGCGTAACAAAAATCCTAATCCTAAACCCTAACCCCAAACACCAGGTGTAAGTATTCTTTACTTTCACCTTTTATATATATATATAATCGCCCGTAAACATAAATCCGAAAAAAGAAGCCCACTCTAAGTTATAGAACAGTATATATTAAAGTTAGATAAGGCCGATTTATGGGATTGCCTTGGGTTTCACGTCCGTTCCCTACAAATATATTCCATATTCTTAATCTCCGTATTCCCGTAGACTGAAAAAAAAAATCGGAAAGAAGTTGAAAATTAAAAATTGAGGCTGGGTTTTTTGCATATTCGGAATATTCGTTATCAAAAACATAAGAATCCGGTGCATAAAAAAAAAAAAGTTTAGGTAACCGGGCGCTAAACTAGATCCTGAAAGTTATGAGGGGGAAAAAAGGGATCGTGTGAACTTTTTGATAGTCCTCTCTCCACCCCTTCAGAAAACATTTTTACCACACTTTTTTTTATAATCATAATCTATGCTGTTTGAAAGGTATTTCTGTAAAGTTTCTTTAAAAGATATCCATTTTCTTGAAAGTTATAATACGAAAAGTACAGATCGTGTGAATTTTCCGACAGTCCTCTCCCTAGCCCTTCAGAAAAATTTTTTTCCCAGAAATGTCTTTATAGTCGTAATTTGTGCCTTTTGAACGGTATTTCTATAAAATTTCATCGATATATATCCATTTTCTTGAAGTTATTAGAGAAAAATTCCGATCTTGTGGAATTTTCCGTAAGTCCTCTCCCCACGTTCGTTTGCGCAGATTTTTTTTTTTCCATATTCCTTTTCTACAGTTTTTAACACCTCGTAGTCTGGTATTTTCTTGTTTTCGCTAACGGGTCTCAAACTTTCTACGGTTAATGTTTGAGGAAACAAAACCAACTCATGCGAATTTTTCGAAACTCCTCGACCCCACGATCTGTTTCATAACTTTCAGGAAAATGGATATCTTTTAAGGAAACCTTACAGAAACACCTTTCAAAGAGCATAGAATACGATTATAAAAAAGTTTTTTTTCGCCACATATTCCGATATAATCTGAGTTTACGTAATATGAAGCGTATTTGTAGAAACTTTCATAAAAGATATCCATTTTTCTGAAAGTTATGAGGCACGAAGTCGGTGGGGCACAAATGTGTAGGAATGCCTTAGCTACTATTTCTTAGCACGTCGAGGAGCTACACAAGAGTTTTCTCGTTGTATTAGTGGGCGTGTTCGGCCTATCACCCAACGAAGTTTGGAAATATGTTCCTAAAATTTGTGATAATAACAGGATCTGGATCTTTTCTGTTGCTGTCACAGTTTTCTTTTTTCTTTTTAATTTTATTCCAATTGTTTTAAAGTTTGGCGTACCTATTTAGTTTTGTATACTAGTTATGAAAATAAAATTCATTTTTGCCGTAAATTAATAAATAAAAAAGTTATTAGCTTTTAAAGTTTGCAACATAAAAGATCCTAATAATGTTGTTAAGCCTCAGGTGAGATCTGATCCATCAGACATGAAAAACGTTCCAACCCTGACCATTCCATCTTTTTTCAAGCAGCGCTTTTTTGTTTGTTTGTTTGTTATTGTTTCGAAAAGTGTTTTTTATAACATTTCAAGCGGTTGCATAATGGCACTCTCGTTGACAGGAGTTAACTGCAATCGATTTGTAAAATAAGGTGATTAAAAAAAAAATTATGTAACTCTTGATTGTATGAAATATTCAATGAATGTAATAAATAAAGGAAAGTTTTGGATAACATACCTGTCATTAAATAACACTTAGTTGTAAATTTAGTGGTATGGCAGGCGATCAGTTGTGAAATAATGATTTCTTGGAATAAATACATAAATAAAAGAAGAATAAACAAAAAGAGTATTTATTTTATGAAATTTACATTTCCGGTTGCAGTTTCCATTATTACCTCCCTTGGCAGTCCATTACAGTTTGGATGCAACAATTTCACTGGCTTCATTTCGTTGAAGTATCATCATTAGGTTCATTATTGTTTAGGAAGTCTTATTCCTTCTTTTATATAATGTCATTTTTAAGATGACACACTCTGTTGTTATTTCGTAGTTTATGGTAGAGTGATACAAAATGGGTGCTGAAACTAGCATTCTGGAAAACTGTGAGATCGGAGCTAAGCTTCCTCTAAAAGCCGATGTTGATTGGGTTGTCCAGGAAGCTGTTCAGAAAAATCCCAATTTACCCCGTCTGGCTATCTTCACTAAAAAAAAGAAGGACTGCAAAAGAGAAGTGGATATAATTGCACTTAATGCTAAAGTACGTGTACATTTAATTTCTCTATGTTGAACTTTGTGTATGTCTTCATACTGCCTTTCAAACATTCGAGATCGATGTTTTTTTTTTATAGAAACGTGTAAAATATCAAAATTTAAACCTTTCTTTTTTTGGCTAAAAATTAAAAAACTTTTTTGTAAATTGAAAATTTAAATTCCTTTTCGCGAAAGATTTTATCTAGAATGATTTACGTCGGGTTTTCGTGTTTTAAAATGAAATTGAGAATAAACAAATTTGAGGATGTTTTTCAACTAAAATATTTAAACAGCATAAAATGGTGTTGTAACACTTTAAAATTGTTTCGTTAATGAACATAGGAAATTATAAGATCGTGATAAGTGCACGTGTCATATCTACATGTGTGTATATTATGTAAAGGTTCACTGAGTACTGGCATACGTGGTCGATGAAAGCAGAAGACATTATTCGGTTAATATAGGGCGTAACAAATATCAGAAAATCAAAAAAAAAATGTGTGTAATAGGTGTAAAACAACTTCCTATGAACGAATATGAAAAAAAAAATTCGCGCACGCGAAAGGGGGGTGGGGGAGAGGCCGCCCTATATTAACCCATTATTCTTTCCACTCCTAGCAGGTGTTTCATTTTCATTTATCAACAATCGATTATTTGAACGTTTTCCTCTCAGTGAATCTCCAGCAGAGGGGGACGGGACGCGTATTTTGATTCTACAGTGGGGCCATCTACATAGTTGTTTGATTAATTAAAATATCAGACAAATTGCTTTCAAATGAACATCACCGTATAATACATGGAAGGGCATTGGATAAGATCGTTCTAGTTACCCCTAAAACGACAAGACGCGTCATTCACTTTTCATTTCTTGCCTTAGACATATTTGGCGAAAATAATGCCATTGAATTGTCATCAACAAGGGATTTTGACCATTTCTCTCATAGGAATGTCTCAGTTAAATTGCTCACATATTGTCTTCATCCTCTTATTATTATTTGGATTGGAAGCTTTACTCCAAGGTTTAGTTTGTGTATTCCACAATTTTGTGTACATTATTAATCTGCTTGCTGTCAACTCTTAACAATGCTCAGCTCTTCACTTTTCCTTAACCTTATACCCAGAGGCATCATCCACATGTTGATAAACATTTTATGCCAAGCTTAGATTTCTTCCATGAACAGAGAACTCAAAAGCATCCTGCAATGGAGACATGACAACTTAGCCTCTTTCAACAATATAATAACTATTTTGGGTCATATAGTCTTCTATATTGTCCTTTCATGCAATGAAGTTGTTACCAATGTTAGTCCTTGCAATCTCTGATTATCTTTTCTTATGAACTTTACATAGTGTCTAGCTAAAACTGCATCGTTTTTGGGGCCAAAAAAACCTGCAGGAATGTTGATACTGTTATGCACAACATTAGACAGCATCCAGAAAGGTCATGCAACTAACTGATACAGATTCACTAACTGACTTCAAACTCTGGCCCATGGACATTCTGCCTCTTCTCTCTGCTTATTCTGTTACTATAAAATGGTCACACCCATCTTTCCTCTATTATCCCTATTGTGTCTTACGTTATAGGTTTAACCATTTGCAGGGATTCAATACATATGTCTGTACATATACGTTTTTTTAAAGCAAGGGTGGAGTGCACTTCATATTGCTTGTGAGAGCTTTTCAGGTCCATTGTTAGGTAGTTGCTATTTGAATAAACCTTTAAAATTTAAAAGTTTGTCTTATGGGTGTGCATGGAAGGAAAAGGAATTCTGTTAGGCAACAGTTTTGGGAATGAAGAAATGCATATAATGTTTGATAGAGCATTTAGAGAATTGAATGAATTTCAGACAGCAAGAGCCAGAAGATTTCATGGGCAGTGAGGTGTGCTTGTAGGTCATAAAAAAGTAACAGTAGAAAGAACAGAGAGACAATAACTGTAAGACTACAAAATATTGAATATTTTCAATTAGAGAAGATCAAATGAATGGCTTTCATTTGACTAACAATTGCAATGATTGGTTTATTTATAAAATAGTTTTTTGTTGTGTTAGCATCAGGACAGACTGAATGTGTAAACAATAAATACTTATTGAGTAAAACTTGTCACAACTTAATGACAGTCAGTGTTTATTCTAAAGAATAAACATGTAAATTAATAGGAAATTTTGCTGGTGGTAAATGATATATCTGCTTTTGATGACTTTTTTGACTAACAGGATGAAAGCTTCTTTACGATTGGGAGCCAAGCACTGCAACATCAATAGAAGAAGTGTCAACCACAAGGGGGACGATGTTGAAAAGTAAACCTCATAAACTATATATATAGTGGAAGCCATGCTGGGTGTCAGGGAGCAAGTCATTATCTTCAAGGAAACAAGCAATCAGCTTCCTCCTGAGGTGTTCCATGATTTTGGTGACATGGAAGGTGTGTGTGTGTATATATATATATATATATATATATGTATACAGGGGTTGGACAAAATAATGGAAATATTTAGCATCATAATTTTGAAATATCTATAAAACTGTCAAAAGCTTGTTCATTTTTATGTATTTTGATTTATTATTAGTGTTGCTTAATATGTTTTGCTAAAATTGCTGTTTCTTTTCAGATATCATCAGAAAAAGGTAATAAAAATTCATTAAAATGACTGATCTATCGGACTTTGAAGGAGGTCAAGTTGTTGGTGCTCATATGGCAGGCGCTAGCGTAACGTAAACAGCTGAAATGTTTGGTGTATCAAGAAGTACTGTCTTGAAAGTAATGACAGCCTTTGAGAAAGAGGGAAAAAACCTCCTTGTCAAACAGAACTCCGGAAGAAAACCAAAAGTTTCAGATAGGAACCGTCAGACTCTTATGCAAATTGTTAGAAAGGATCACAAAAGTGCAGCTCC
The DNA here is from genome assembly GCF_006345805.1 of Octopus sinensis. NCBI lineage: Eukaryota > Metazoa > Mollusca > Cephalopoda > Octopoda > Octopodidae > Octopus > Octopus sinensis. The sequence continues at coordinate 139,814,522 of NC_042997.1, read as the reverse complement.
CAAAATTACTGCAGAGCTTAATGACCACCGCGTTTTCCACAGAAACTGTTTCCACAGTTTCCCCAAAAACTGTTCGCTGGAGCTGTACAAAGCCGGATTTCATGGTGGGGCTACAATCAGAAAACCACTACTTTCAAACACAAACAATGCAAAGCGTTTAGAGTGATGTAAAAGCCTACAGAATTAGTCCCTAGAGCAGTTGAAGAACGTTATTTTCTTGGATGAGTCATCCTTTACCTTATTTCCGACCACTGGCCAAGTATACGTGTGGAGACAGCCAAAAGAAGCATTTGACCCAGACTGCCTTCTTCCAACTGTTAAACATGGAGGAGGATCTGTGATCATCTGGTGGGGCTATATCTTGGAAATTCGCTGGCTCAATGGTTTCCCTTCATGGCAGAACTAACAGTCAAGACTATTTAAGCATTTTATCTGATCAAATTCATCCTATGGTTGCAGAACTGTTTCTGAAAGGAAACACAATCTTTCAGGATGATAATGCACCAATTCACACAGCTAAAGTTGTTACTGAATGGCATGAGGAACATTCTAGTGAATTTGAACATTTTATCTAGCCGCCACAGTCCCCAGATCTCAATATTATTTATAATTTATGGTTCATTTTAGAAAAACAAGTAAGGAGTCGATGTCTTCCACCATCATCACTACAAGAACTGGAGACAGTTTTAGCTAAAGATTGGACAAAAATTCCTTTGGAAACAATTCAAACTTTGTATGAGTCCATACCTCATATAATTCAAGCTGTAATTACTGCCAAGGGCAGTGCTACCCCATATTAAAATAAATTTGTTTGAAATTTTAAGGTGTATATAAATACATCATCATCATCATCATCGTTTAACATCCATTTTCCATGCTAGTATGGGTTGGATGGTTTGACCGAGGGTCTGGGAAACCAGGAGGCTGCACCAGGCTCCAGTCTGATCTGGCAGTGTTTCTATGGCTGGATGCCCTTCCTAACGCCAACCACTCCGTGAGTGTAGTGGGTGCTTTTTACGTGTCACCGACACAGACGCCAATATATATATGGCCAAAAAATCCATTTGCTTTTTCCAAGCAACAGTAAGACAAATTTTAAACACAAAGCAATTTATTTAATCAATGATATAATTACTGTTTTGTTCCAGTATCTTTTGTCATCTTATGAGTAGACTCATTATTTCCTGCTCAAAGAATTTCCTGTCTTTACTGGCAAAATACCCTTCCAGGTGAAATTTTACATATTCTTCAGTGTTGAAGGTCCATTCAATGAATTTCGAGGAGACTGAAACAGGTGAAAATCAGAAAGTGCAAGGTTGGGTGAATATGAAGGGTGTGGCAAAACTTCCCAGATAGGTCTCAGTATCTTCTTCCACGTTTACAAAAACTGTGCAGTCTGGCACTGTCATGATGAAAGATCCTTATTAGCAAGTACTGGATGCTTTTAGTGTCCAGCTGGTCATAGTGCACATCTGAATTGATGGTCCTGACCTTGGGAATAAGCTCATAAAAGGCAACATCCTTCCAGTCCCACCAAACTGAAAGCATAACCTTTCTCAGGTGAAGTCCTGCTTTGACAATTGATTGGTTTGCTGTGCTTCACATTGTTACAGACAATCCATTTTTCATCCCTTATCATTCTCTTCAGGAAAGGGTAACTTTCTTCATGTTTCTGCAATAAATCACAGATGGAAATCCATTGAGTCAGGTTAGCCTTATTCAATTGATGTGGGACCGAAGCATCAAGCCTGCTGTCATAACCAAGCTGATGCAGATGGGTTTTTCAACACTCAGTTTGAATATTTGTAGAATATCTGCAATTATCCTGGTTGTATAGCAGGGGTTGGTGTTACTATTTATCTCAGTTCACTGACCAGAGTGAGGTGCATTTTCAATCAAAAATTTCCTGATTGAAATCTTGAAACCCATTACTGGCATGTTTCATAACAGCATTCTCTCCATACACAGTGCATAACTCCTTGCAGCTTTCCACTGATTTCTTGTCTTTTTTAAAATTAAAAAAAAACTATAAGGTGTCGATAATGTTTGCTTTGGTACTCCATTTTCAGAGTGATTCCAAGTACACAAAATACAACCTGTCAAGCATCTCATGGATGCACATGTGCAAGAGACAAACTGAAGTTAGCTACTTATTAGAGTGCTTGAAGTTTAGCATTGATAAAACTAACTGAACTTTTTGGCTGATCCAGTGTGTGTGTGTGTATATATGCCAGCATGAAAAAGAAAATGTTAAATGATGTGATGATATATGTATGCATATAATATATATATATATATTATATATATATATATATAATATATATATATATAATATATCATATATATATATATCATATATATATATATCATATATATATATCATATATATATATATCATATATATATATATATATCATATATATATATCATATATATATCATATATATATATATCATATATATATATATCATATATATATATATCATATATATATATCATATATATATCATATATATATATCATATATATATATCATATATATATATCATATATATAATATATCATATATATATATATCATATATATATATATATATCATATATATAATATATCATATATATATATATATATCATATATATATATATATCATATATATATATCATATATATATATATATCATATATATATATATATGTACATGTTTCTCTATTCCGTAGCAACTGAAAGTACTGCGTCATCCAGCAATCGTCCGATATATTTTGTCAGGTCACTCAGCTGATGGCTCCTATCTGGTCACTGAGTTTGTAAAACCTCTAGAAACAGTGACTAAAGACTTGTCTCCTGTGGAAATATGTTCAGGCTTTTATAACATTATTGATGCTTTGGTTTTCCTTCATGAAACAGTAAGTATCTTAAGTGCTTTTTTTTTTATTTCTATATTTTTACAGATATAACTTTTGTCATTTTTCTTCTTTCTGTTTTCTACTGCCTGTTTTTATTTATGTTGTTGTTGTTTTTAGCTCCTGATCAACGACCACGTTTGGATGGTTTTCTTACGTACCACCGGCACTGGTATCACAGCTACAATTTCCATTGACGTTGATCGATTTCGATTTTGACATATTCAATCTGATATGTAAATATATATGTGCATACATATGGGAGATCTTAACATTGTTTCTATTCTTGCAGCAAAATAATACCTTCAACTTAAGATGCCATTATATTACATACACTTGCATCAAAATTAATTAGCACTTCTCAAATTTCTACATTAAATAGGTTAAATCAATTAACCTATGAGCTGTTCAAAACGTCTTACGCGATGAGAAAACTTAGTATGGTGTGATTTCGGTCCTTGCGAGGCGCTACCTATATCTATTAAACAAAGGAAGATTTGTCTGCATCCGCACTCCAAGTTGTTGTTGCACTGCTATGTCAACATCATAAGGCTGTAGACTCTCAAACTGCTCTGCAAACAAAGTTACGTCATCGTTCTGCGCAACAGTGAACTCGCAACAAAGCAATAGTTCGAGATATGGCCACTAGGTGACAGCACATACCTTGAGTGAAGAGCAAATCAAGGGTGCTAATTAATTTCTGACGGTAGTGTACTAGGGCATGCAATTCAGAAATATTTCAAATGTAAGATATGTGAGATAATGGAGGGAAATAAGAGAATGAGATAACTAAGGATACAGTGATGTCACAAGCTTTGCTTTGTCTGTATATTCTTCTCCATATCCCATTCACCCTCTTTCTCTTGCATGTCTAGTTTAACTCTCATTTTTACTCAGTCTCTCACTTCTTAGAATCCTCTTTATTACTTTCCTCCTTCTCTCTGTTTCTTTCATGTTTTCTCTTTCTTTTTATTAATTCTGTTATTTCTGCTTCTCTATTTTTCTCTTCCTCTTTCTCTCTCTTTTCAATCATCTTTATGAGTACCAACATCACCACCAGTGCTTCTTCCATCACTACTGTCACAACTACCCTCTATTTCTTTCTTTTTTTAATTAATTGAGCTACTTCTCTGAGCATAACACAAAAGTAGGTCAAAATATACTATGGTATTAACTTACAGATTTAATTTATGAGAAACAGAACAAAGAAATCTCTAACAAAACTTTATAATTATTTTTTAAGGTTGAAATCTCACATAACAATATTTGCCAGTCTTCAATTTTTGTGACAAAAGATGGTACCTGGAAATTGGGTGGATTTGAACATGCATGCCATTTTGAACAGCTGACACCCAAGTTTTTGGAAAATTGTCGAGCTCTTCGTAGTCAAAGTGCAATCTCACCTGAGGAAAAGGTAATTTGTTTTCATTTCTTTCTTTGCATTTCTTTTCTTTCTAATTTACTCTTTTTCTTAATTTGTTGTATGAATCTAAAAAATATATATATAAAGTAATGTTTTAAAAATAAGAAGTTAAAAATAAATTTAGAAAGAACTCAAAATCAAACAATTCCACTTAGATCTCCTCTGATCTTTGTCTCTTACAGGCTGATAATCTATGTATTAGTTCAAAAGCAATGCATGTATTGGATGCTTACTCTTTTGGGAAACTTGCTGAAGAATTCTTTGACCAACTCAAAGAATTAGGTTTGTATTCATCAGTTACTGACTCAACTTACAGATTATATAAAACACACACACACACACACACACACACACACACACACAGATAATCTCTAGTAACATCTGTTATTTCATGGTAGTGAGTTTGGAATTTGTACTTATCATTTCTGCTGTGTAGTCTATTCTGTTTAATGTAATCAGTTCTTAATAGTTGCTCTTGAGCAACAGAGATTAGGGCCCCTGTTCCCAAATTTAAATCACTCTTAGCTATATATTACCACTTTTTATCTTTGTTTTATATTCTACATCTCTATGGAATAGTCCATGCGTTCTTTTCTCTAGACACCTAATTTCAGTTTCATCCATCTTCAAATATTTGTACTGTGTTTATCTTTGCAATCTTCAATTTTCCACAAGCCTGGCCTTCTTATTTCCAACAATAGTGTTTCTGTGGCATTTTTTATGTAGCCTGCTATGTTTTCTTCTGCTATAATGCTGTGTTTGCACCCAAGCTGGCTTCTCTATTTCTTGGTTCATACATTCTTCCTCCTCTTTTTCTTGATACATAAAGTTTGTGTCACTCTTTGTATGAAATACCTTATATCTAGTCAACAGCTTTCTTGTCTTTCTGTTTAAGCCGTTTGCCTCTTCTACTGTCCATGCAATTATCCCTGCTCCTTATCTAAGGAGTGAGACAATCCATTGTTGACAGCTTCAATCTTATTCTGTTCCTTCAATTTTGATTTGAGAACTAGTCTTAGTCTGTGCAAGTATTCCTCCTTAAATGTTTCATTTCTTTTTCCATTACTTTGTTCATTTTCAATATTTCCAATTACTTATAACCCACCTCTTCTATTTGCTTCATAACCTCTCCTGATGGCATCACCAACCAATCCATGTGTTTAATTTTGTCTTTATTCAAGACTAATACACCACACTTTTATAATCCAAACTGCATTCTGATGTGACTACAAAAATGTATACACCTATTGCACCCCATATCAATGAGGGAACTGACCGGGGATTCATCCTTACTGTAAAGCTTGAGGTCATTCATGAACAACAAGTGGTCAACCTTTTGTTGGTGACCATTTAATTCATACCTAGCCTTAGCTTTCCTCAAAATCATTGTTAGTGGTATCATGCACAATTCAAAAGTCAGTGGTGACAGACAATCTCCCTGAAATATACTTCTCTTGATTTCTATTTTCCTTGAGCTTCTTCCATTTGCTGTCAGTTCTGTCTTCCACTTCTCCATAGTTTTTCCAAGAAACCATTTGACATTTCATGCAATCCATATTCCATGATACAAGAATGTGTGGGATCATATCGTAGGCTTTGTGGTAATCAATCTCTAAATGCTGTTTTGTCTATCAGAAGTTGATCCTTGGTACCTCTGCACTTATGCTTGTACTCTTTCTGCTTATCTAGTAAAACACTATTTTCTTTAAGATGTACATTGTAGGTGATGAGCATAATATCAATCTGTAATTATCTACTGCATTCCCTTTTGTAATGCCTTTCAAGTGTAAAACAGTTTTGCCCCTAGTCAGCTCACTTTGGTGTCACTGGGCATTTAACTCAGCATGTAACAATGTGTTGAGTTCTGCTATTTGTGCATGACATTCACTAAATCTTTTGATCCAGTAGCCTTGAACTACATCTGGTCCTGGATCCTTCCAATTACTGATCTTTTTTCTGACTTTCTTCACATCCCTAACTGAAATGTGTAGTTCTGCCTGCTGTGGGCAAACTGTTGTAACCATTCAATATCCTTCTTATTCTTATCTTTACTCCAAATGTCACTCCAAAATCTTTAACTTCTATTACTATCTAGTACCATCACTTCATCTGTACACTCCATTTCTTTCTTGGTAAAATCTCTTCTGGTCTACCCTGAATAATTTCTTTTATTAATATTTCTTCATTCTTTGGCCATATCTTGCCATCTTTGTTTTATTTGCAATATGATGTTGCTTGAGTTCTTCCATTACTATTTTTTGGCCTTTTCTTTCAATGCTTTATATTTTTGTTCATTTCTTAGTTCTCTCTTCTCTTTTTGATTTAAAGCAGAAATGTCCTCCAAGAGCGTATCTATACTGGCTTGTATTCTTTTCCACCTTGGAAAATATGAGAGGAAGATTAACAGGGAAAATAGCTTTTGTATGTGGAAGATGCCCAGGTACAATAAACATTAAAAATGTACAGAAAATATTCTCTATCAACTACAAGAGGGGTAAGCTAGATGTAGTAGCTTCCGTTACCTAGGTGACCAAGTTAGTAGCAGAGATGGATGCTCTGTGAGTGTAGCTATAAGAATAAGAATAGTTCAGAGAGCTCCAACCTCTGCTGGCAACAAAGGGCCTCTCTCTCAGAGTATGATGCCTGTGTGCAAACAGCTATGCAGTGAAACATGGGCTGTATCAGCCAAGGACATGTGTAGCCTTTCAATTTGCCAGTCCTGGTCAACGGATGTTAAATGATAATGATTATGTTCTTTTCTCTGGTCTTTTGTATTGTCTTTTTCTTTTTCTTGACACCTACACCCATATTTTGTGCTGCAAAAATGCTTGCTGACTTGATCAAATTAATTGTTTCTGTAATGTTTTTCTGCCTTGATGTATTTCAGAATTTCATTCACCCTTTTTGTTTCTTGGTTCAGCTTCCATCAGTCAACCTTTTTAAGGTTGCAAATAATGTTGCTATTGTCCTCCTGTAACCATGCTTTTATTCTGTCATATATTGCCTTCTGTTCATGTCTTCATTAATTTCATTGTCTTCCAGACCATCTATATGTCTCTCACTGGACAAACAAACTATCACTGTCCTTTTCCAGTTGGTTACCAGAAATCTCACCCCTGTCCTCTACTGTAATTTCCTTTTTCTCACAAAGATCTGTATTTCCCTCATTTCTTTTGCTGTTGTTTTCTAATACCTGTCTTTTGATAACTTCATGCTCCACTTCTGGCAATCAGCAATTTTTTTTATTATTGCTCTAGCTTAGTCACATAATTTCTGTTCAGTGAGTTGAAACAAACTGCTTTCTCTCTGTTGTCTACATTGCTTGTAGCCCATAACAGGAGAACCATTTTTGTCTACAGGATTGCTCAGGTATTAACACTCCATGATCACAATATTTATTTGTTTACTCCACCTTCACCATGTTTGCTGATCTATCACTGGGTTACAACCTACTGAAGCCAGACCAGTTGCTCCAAGCATGCTAGGCATAACACCTTCACCATCATAGATTTCAGTCCCATTAACACATTTGTTCTCAAAATTTTGATTTGTCATTGTCATTCATATGAGGTAACAATTTGTCAGGTCATGCAACTACCAGTGTTTTTATCATGACACTATCCCTGTCAATCTATCTACCTTCATCTAGAGAGGCTATCCCATGCTAGGTTTCAACTTGGTATTCCTTACCCTATTATTTTTATTACTATCATTATTATTACCACCATTACTACTATTGTTATTACTATTATTGTTGTTGTTGCGGCTGTCTGTTCTAGTAACCACTAAGGTAATGGCAGTGCTAGAAGTGATGAGGTTGAAAGAAGTGTTGTAATTCAAAATTGTTACTTTTTCCAAACACTTTGCTTGATTTTTCATGTTGGTAGTTTGGCTATATTCTCAGTGGTATATGCCCAAATGCTGTTGTTTTGTATATGGGCTTCACATTTACACATGCGATATTTCAACCACTAATTTTACATGATAATTAGATATAATACATAAAATAAGTGTTGCTTTACCAGTTTTTTCAAAGTAATCCATACACAAAGAGAGATAGTAAAAGTTCTGTACAGATAAGAAAAAAAACAACATTGACAATGAGAGTTTTGTATAGTAGGACTGGCTTTGTTGATACAATATCATGCCTATAATTTTTGTTTGAGTTTGCATTTAATACGTAATGGGCACTTTGTGTATGATGAGATGTGTATAATGTGTATATATATATGAAATGTACTTAGTGCCTGATTTGGTCTGTGTCAGTAATTAGGTTATATTCTTGTTGGTTTACACCATCATGTTGTTTTGTACAGGGTTTTCATGTTTACACCGTTTTTCAATCACAATTCCATGTGATAATCAAAAGTAATGTTTAAAAGTAAATATATTACCACTTTTTGTCTATTTATTATTATTATTTGTTTTCTTAGGAGACCTTTTTAAAACATTTGAATTGCGAATTCAAGATGAGTATCTCAGTCGAGACCCAAAACAAAGACCACCATTAAAATGTTTGTTGACTGATCGCCTTTTTAAATACGAGTGAGTCAGATATTTTTTTTGTTTCTTTGTCAACTTGACCAGTCACTTGTGGGCAAATGCTAGAGAATTTTTGATAGTTATGATCATCATTATCTTCATTGTTTAATTAATTTTTTGCATTATGTATGTACCACATCTTCATTTTATCTATGTACCAAATATGTACATATCATATCTTCATTTTATCACTGATTCCTTGCATTTTCAGCTTTCACTTCTCCACTTCCTTCAATTAATACCACATTCACCTTTCCAACAAATGTCTTTGATGCTAAACTGCTTTCTTAATTCACTTACACTCAGCCTCTCGTCATTTTAGTTAATAGAATGTAACTAAATTTAGTTACTTACTTACAGTAGAGTTATTGTAATCATTAGGTATCAAAGTCTTTCATCTAAACTTAGTTTATTCCTCAAAACTCTGTTTGTACATCTACAACCTGTTCACTGATTGAGTCTCAGTAAACAAGATCTTAAATGTACAATGAAAGTTTTGACACTTAAGAATATGAGTTGACTCGTCTCTCTGTATTGAGTCACTCCATCAGTAAAAGTTCTGTTGTTATTCTCAGATTAGCTTTAAAATAATAACTTAACTTAGCATTTAGATAGCTAAAAATATATATTATCTATATAAAAAAAAAATTAATAAAGTGTAAGGGCATTTTTAATAGCTGTAATGGTTCTGCGATGCTACTTTTGTTTTAATCCCAACATCAATCCACTTGTTAGAAAAGTGCAATGCAGGAATTTATATTTATTTTTACATCTATTTTCCCCCCACCTTTTCTTAAATCGTGTCAGTGGGTTGTCATTTTTATATTGAAATCTTAGAGGATGTTATGGTATAATTTTGATTCATTCATTTTCAAAATTTGATGAAATAGTTGAAATTTGAAATATGGACAAGAATTATGCTGAAATAAAAGACTAAATCTCTTAGTTGTAGTGTGTGTTTGAAAGCTTATGCTAGTGTCATGTTTCAATATACATGCTTCAAAAAGAGCTACTGCCAGGGATGGACAGACATCTATCCAGTTATATACATATATGAGGTCTGATCAATAAGTTCTGGACTGTTGCCATAGTAACGAAACTAAAGCATGAAGGCAAAACTAAAGCTGCTTGGCAAAGATTGACCTTGAATTCTGCTGTGCATGCGCACTAAGTTTTAATATCCTAGCTCACTTTGCTGTTTACAACAGTGCTTGGAAGGAAGGTGTGTAGCATGTGATCATCGCATTGACCATGACAGAGAAAGTTGCCATGGCGATAGTTGCTCAGAGGCCTGTGCAAAGTTGCAAAAAATGTATCGAGAGGAGTGTATAAACTGCACACAAGTATATGAGTTCAGACATCTCCAAGATAGCTGAAAAAATATCGGTATTGACGAATGTTCTGGGAACTGAGAAAAACATCACAAATGTGTGTGCAACTGTGAGGGGAGAACATTGAGTCACCATTCATGAGTTATTAGAGGATGTGCAGATTAGTTACGGTTCAATTCAGTCCATTATCATTGAAGATTTCAGTATGAGACATATGTCTGCCAAGTTTGTGCCTAAGACATTCAAGTTTCAGTTGCACAAGATATCCTTGATTGTGTTGAGAAGAATGAAAACTTTTTGAAAACTTTGTGTAGACCTCTGAGCAGGTATCACCAAGCTTTTGGCAAAATTTGATGCAGATTCTCTGCTCAACTTTCTCTGTCATGATCAATGTGATGATCACATGCTACACACCTTCCTTCCAAGCACTGTTGTAAACAGTGAAAACGAGCTAGAATATTAAAACTTAGTGTGCATGCACAGTAGAATTCAAGGCCAATCTGTGCCAAGCAGCTTCACTCTGCATGCTTTAGTTTCATTACTATGTCAACAGTCCAGATACTTATTGATCAGACCACGTACAAACACATTGTCTCACTCTTTCTCTCTCACTCTCACATACATTCTCTCTCTCTCTCTCACACACACACACAATCTCTCTCTGTATGTGTGATGAAATTTATGTATGTGTGACTATATATTTAGTATAGGTTGTTAAGGTTTGTATGTTTAGGCAAAGCATTTATTTTTACATGCTTCATTTCACTTTATTATTGAAAATATGTAAGTCATTTAAGAGAGACTGATGTCCTTTTCAGAGGGGTGATTTATCTCATCCCTTTAACATTACAGAATCTAGAGCTAGGTACTGGTTGTATGAACCCCTATTGTTAGTTAAGTCAGTTAAATTCAAGAATTTTTTTTAATGTGTGGTGGTAGACGTAAAAAAAAGAGTAAGAGAAAGGATATAACTTGCATTAATTTTATTTAATTTTTTTTTTCTTTCAGAAACCATTTTCTTGAAGTTAAACTTTTCCTCAAAAACATCACATTAAAATCTAGCGAAGAGAAAACAGATTTCTTCAGGTGTGTCCCAGTTTATTTCTTTAACTTAGAAAAATCCCTTTCAGAGATACATGTTACACCAAAAGAGAAAGAAAGACAAACACTTTTGCAATGTTTTACTGATTTCAGATGTCAACATTTTAGCAAATGTTAAGGTGGCAAGCTGACAGAATCATTAGCACACTGGCAAAATGCTTAGCAGCATTTTGGCTGTCTTTGTGTTCTGAGCTCAAATTCCATTAAGATCAACTTTGCCTTTCATTCTTTTGGGGTCAATAAAATAAGTACCAGTTGAGCACTGGGGTCAATGTAATCGACTTACTCCTTCCACTGAAATTGCTGGCCTTGTACCAAAATTTGAAACTAATATTTTAGCAAATGCTATCTTACGTTTTTGGCCCATGACACTCCATGTACCCCAAGTAAGGCATGTGTAAAATTTGAATGAAATTGGTTGGGTAGTTCTTGAGTTTTAGTGATGCACACATACAGACAGACACGCACACACATTCTCAGTTTTAAATATATAGATAATCCTTTCTATTATAGGCGCAAGGCTTGAAATTTGGTGGAGAGGCTACTGCTGCTTTGTTTGCTTACTTATTTGTTTATTTTTGCAGCCAAGTTGTTTCAATGCTGCAGGAATATTCTGAAGAACTGGTTGGGAGTCAGTTGATTCATTTATTGCTTTCTCGGTTTGTTGTCTTGAACAAAGATGCTGAAGAGTTCTTGCTTCCAAGTCTTCTTATTCCTCAACAAGGTTTGTGCTATATCAACTATATTTTTTCTTTGATTACATTTTTTCTTTATTCCAGTGAAGTAACACTTTAGCTGAATAGTATTTTATGGTGTGTTGGTGTGGTAATAAGCTTGCTTTCCAACTACATGGTTTTTAGGTTCAGTCCCACTTCATGACACTTTGGGCAAGTGTCTCCTACTATAGTCCTGGGACAACCAAATTCTTATGAGTGAATTTGCTAATCAGAAACTGAAAGAAACCTGTTTGTGTGTGTTTGTATCATCATCATCATCATCATCATAATTTAACATCCGTTTACCATGCTGGCATGGGTTGGATAGTTTGACAGGAGCTGACCAGCTAAAGGGCTGTTCTGGCTCCCTGTCTGCATGGTTTCTATGGCTAGATACCCTTCCTAATGCCAACCACTTTACAGAATATACTGGGTGCTTTTTATGTGGCACCAGCACCTACAAGCCCACAAGATTAGGGTTGCAGCGGACGAGCCTGTCTTTCATCTTTCTCAAGTTACTGAGTTTAGTGGGAGTTGGGATCTTGTGAAATCTTGCTGAACAAATTTGTATGCTGGATATGATAAATGATATGTTTATTGTAATATATTTGACAAATATATTAATAGGCACAAGTGTGGTTGTGTGATTAAAAAGTTTGCTTCTCAACCACATAGTGTTTGGATCAGTCCTTCTCTGTTGCATCTTGGGCAAGACCCAGCCCCAACCAAAGGCTTATGATGAGATTTGGAGGACAGAAATTGAAAAAAGCCTGCTGTGTGTGTCTTTTTATCTTGGGGTTGTGTGATTGTTGTTAATGAATTTCATTCATTTCCAGTATATTGCAAAAATATATCTGGCCATGAGAAAGTATTACCTTGCTTGGGAACATGTGAGGGTTGATGACAAGAAGGGCATTTGGCCGTAGAAAATTTACCTCGGTAAACTCCATTTACCCATGCAAGCATGGCAAAATGGACATTATATGTTGCAGATGAATATGTTTATCATCATCATCATCATCATCGTTTAATGCCTGTTTTCCATGCTTGCATGAGTTGGATAGTTTGTCTAGAGTTGGCAAGCTGGAGAGCTACACCAGATTTCAATATGATTTGGCTTGGTTTCTATGGCTGGATGCCCTTCCTAACATCAACCACTATACAATGTGTGCTGGGTGCTTTTAACATGATACTGCACAAGTGCTTTTTATGTGGCACTGGCAAAAAGTGGATTGTTGGCTGAGTTGTTAGAGCATTGGATAGGGTGACTTGCCATATTTCTTCCTCCAACTTTCTCTTCTAAAACTGACTCCCATCAAAGGTCAACTTTGTGTTTCATCTTTCCAAAGTCAGTAAGTAGCATACTTGGCCAGGACACTTGACTGGCAGAATTGTTAGAGTGTCTGTTCTGGGTATTTTGCTCTTTGTGTTATGGTGGCAACACCTGCAATACCACTGCTACAGAAGTGTGTCAGTTCTGCCTTTACCTTTGAATGAGGTCAAGGCATGGAAAGAAGAGATTTGCATGTATGGATAACTGCTGATCTTTGATAAAATATCTTGTTGAGTGTTACTCCTTGGAGTGGACCTTTCCAAGTGCAGAAGCATATGGATGCTCTGAATATTCTTAATGAATTAAATAATTTTAATTCAATTTGAATTGAATTTACTGAATGGAAACTATATTCAAATTCATAAGCTAAAGCAACAGCATATTTTTGCATTATTTTCACAGCTCAGAATAACGATTCCAGTGAGAAGTCAAGCAGCACTCCTTGTTCATTGTCAATCTTCAGTAAACCCGTATTTAAAAAGTACGTCATTCCAGAATTGGTAAACATTTTCAAAGTCCGTGAAGTTCATATCCGTCTACTTCTTTTGAAATATTTCCGTTATTATGTTGAGTTATTTGAAAAAGAAGAAATTGAGGAAGTAATTTTCCCACAGGTGACTATTGTATTTTGCAATCATTTGCCTTTCATTTATTTGTGCAATTTTCTTTCCTCGGTATTCAGTCAGTTAGGGTGAGGCAAGTAAAGTTATTGTGTCTTAATATATATTATTATAACATTGGGTCTAGTCATATGTATACAATTCTAAAGCATAGATTTACCTTATAAGGTTATGGACAGTTGTACAAAACTTCTGTATTTCTTCCTAATGAGATTTTAATTTTCAACTTAAGTTTATATCTTGCTTTCATTTCTTGTTATTAATTCAACGAGGAATGTTTTTTAAAGATAAAATTTCATTACATCATTTTTATATTAGCGTTTTTAGTCATAAAGCTTATTGCAGATATTTAGATTGTTTTATAGAGTCCCAAGTAACTTAAATTAACTGTCTACTATTAGTAATGTAACCTTAGAGATCTTGGGGCTAGTTTCATTATGTATTACACATATAACTTAGTAAAATAAATATTTTCTTTTCTTATTTTGTATCATGATTTAGTTTAATATTTTCAATTGCAATTCTTTTAAATAATGACAATTATGCATGCATAAAACCTCAGATATATGATATTCATACTTTCATACTTGCCCAAAAAGCCCAACAGAGAAATGACATACTTGTTATTGACCCACTTTATTAAGAACTCACTGCTGTAATGCAGTACAGTTTATAAAATTCCAGTACAGTTTATAAAATAAGTGGAATCCTCTTTGAAGTTTTGGAGTGTAAAATTTTGCTTATGCTTGCAGGGGGAGGTTTCATCCCCAATATTTAAACTATTAGCTTTTGATTAGATGATGTTTGGTTTTTTTGGTAGTGCAAAGCTCACATTTGGTGCCCCATTCCCTGTATTAGTTGGTTTTAGCAATAATACTCCAGGTTTATTTCTTTGCATATAGTTACATATAGTATACTTTTAAAGTTCATTCTTAAAAATACCCATTCTGAATACTACAGTTTTACAAGTTCTGAATGTTGCTTCTTTCTTTTAGTTGCTTCTTGGACTTCGTGATGTAAATGACAAACTAGTGTCTGCCAGTTTACATGCTGTGGCAGACCTTGTTCCAATATTGGGAGGGGATACTGTTATTGGAGGACCACAGAAGCAATATTTCAAAGAAGGTAAACCCAAGGTATGTTACATTGTCCAGTTTCTAAGCATAGCATTTATTGATTCCTCTGTTTATTCAGTTACTTTTTACACATATAAATCAGTATGTAAATATGTTATCTGACTTTCATAATTAGACACCTGTAGCAACTCTAGAAAAACATAATCATGGTTGTTAGTAGTGTGTTGTTTGATGGTGATTTTCGTGATTACAGTAGGATTGCTTTTTTTTACAGAAAGTCTGATGTTTGTGTTTATATATACATTCCAAAACAGACACTGAAGCCTGATGCAGTCTTCTGCCTAACCAGCTCCTGTCAAACCGTCCAACCCATGCCAGCATGGAGAGTGGATGTTAAATAATGATGATAATAACATATGTAATGATATATCTGGGCGCTGTGTAGTGTTCTTGAGCGAAAAACACTTCATATCATGTTACTCTGCAATCATCTTGACATCTGACTTGTAGCACACTTGTGCACCTGAACAGGCCATGTTGAGGGAGGGAGGGAGCTAATGTACAGCACATACATTTGACCACTGTAAAGCAAATCATTTGTGCAGGTTGTTCAGCAAAAACTGAACATTCATATTCATCTTTGACAGGAGATTCCATCATAGATATATAAAATAAAATACAAAATGGGACAAGAACGCAAAACATCCAGACAACTAGATGATACGAAAAGGGACAACAAAACATCCAAATAGACGATACAAAAAAACAAGGACTGGTCATTCGAAGCCTTTTATCATCAATCAAGAACTGGATCATCCTCGCAATTTCGGCTGATTAATCTTGAGATTGCTCCAATCTGGCCAGCCCCAAGGAAAAACTAAGCTAAGAGCATTAGATTCCTTGGAAAAAAGCATCGAATGTATATGAAAACAAGGACAGAAAAACAGACGATGTTAATTCTTTTAAAGGGATGTCAGCATCCAAGTTCCCTGGTTTTATCCAGTGTATCAGTGGAAAACTAAAGATGCTAGCTTCGCATTGATGGATATGGGTATATTATTGTTTATGTAGGAGAAAAAGAATTTCAGTAAGCATTCAGGCAATGGTTTATTGATTTTGTTGGGGATGTATTTCCTTTTTTGTTGTTTCTCTCATGAAGACGCAAGGCTCTGTGGTTAGAGTGTCAGGCATACAATCATTACAATAATGATTTTAATTTTTTTATTATTTTGATTTGTTAACATTAATGCTTTCCGAAATTAAGATCGTTAGTATCTATTCTCACTATAATATAAATAAATATATTGTGCACAAATGTTGACAACGTAATATATAGCTATGATAAATAGTAAGCGGTTTTGATTCATCATCATTCTGTAGCTTTCAACACATTAACCCTTAGAACCTGAAATGCCAGTGCACCAGCACTACGCCAAGGCTGCATATTTCCGAAATGCTGGTCTACTGACACTCCACGTGTCTTCATTTTGTTACACACTATAAAAATAGCCACTTGAACTACTTCGCAACCAGTCAGCGAGCGTGTTATTTCGGGTCTTCAGCATACATGTTCTATCGTGGATTCCTTATTTTGTGCTTGAATTTTGCCAAGAATGTCTGTCAGTGCTGAAGAAGCACTAGCTCAGAATCTCAGTGATGATTATGAGGATTTAAACAAGTCTGATTACGATAACAAAAGAGATTTTGAGCAAGAAACTAGTGAAGAATTGCCCAGCGATTCTGACAGTGATCAAAGTGAACTTGTACACAATGTAGACAATGCTGCAGTGCATGCCCAAATACCCCAGGCTAATAGGAATGGGGTGTGTTGTAGTGGGCTTGGCAGAGGCTTGTAAACATGAATATTCCTGGTCCCTGGAGATGAGATACAGCTGGTTTTACAGCAAGACATTTTAGTCCTAACCACCCTACGGCCCAAAGGATATTCCACCTCATATAAATGGAGAAAGTGGCCCACTGGATTTCCTTTCCCTGTTCTGGGATGGTGTACTTTGGGACATTTTGGTTAGAGAAAGTAATAAGAGTGCCACACCTGTCAAGGCTGCTAAGCCCAATAACTATGCTGCAAAAAATGGTATGATATGACAGTAAAAGAGATTAAGGCCTTTATTGGTTGTATCTGGTTTTTGTGGCTGGATCCCCTTCCTGTTATGAATCAATAACATGAACTGAGTAAATTTTATCATATTACCATCACCAGTATGAGCAGGGACGTCTGTAGCAGTCTCCTCTGTTCTGCATCAATGTTTTTAATTAAAAGTTACCTTTGTTCATAGACAAGTTGCCTTCACAGATTTTACAGTCTCCACATCTCTATTCATTTCATGTTTTTGGCTTTTTTTTTCTTTTTCACAGATACCCTTTTTATCTCCTGTCACTTAATAGCATGAACTGGGTGCATTTTATCATGCTACCAGTGCAAGAGAGGTTGTTCCCATCAAATTAAAGAGTTAATTTTATCTTGTCATCTCCTTTCTGAAAAATAGAAGACTGAAAACTTTGACATTCATATTTTTCTCGTGTGTTAGGAGAATAAGTGAAATATTCTAATTTTAAATTCAGTTCACTGGGAGCTTACCACTTGTATTACATTTTTTTGTACTAATTCAACTATTACATGCTCTCTATTATGTATAAAAGTTACCTTATGTTTGCTTATATTGTTTTCTTCATTTTAGAATGTTCAAAGTGTAATAAAAGAAGAAAAATTAACTTCAGTAAAGCAAGCACTTAAAAAGCCGTTGTTGAAAGATCTCGCAGCCTCAATGTAAGACTGACTATTTCTATAGACTAGTATTTCTTTAATATTGATGTCATAGTAAAGATTGTAATTATTTTTATATGCTTTTTGTTTAATTTATAAACTAGATGAGAATGAACCTCACAGAGAATGTTTCTATTTATCAGACATTTTATCGATCTATCTACATACTACTAAAATTCTTTTATTGCATGCTTGCTTTCTTGTCTGTCATTTAATACAGCCAAACTCGTACATAATGGGAAAATACTCCAAAAGTAAAGTACTCCTGAAATGTGAATAAAAGTGGAATAAAACAAGTTTCACATAAATTGGACCATGGATTCTCAAGATAGGTGTTTTTGGGGGGGTTTGTTTCCACAAATTTAAGTCGTAAAACCTGGAGTTAATACCCTTTACTGTGAACACTGGATAGTTTTGTTGGCGTAATTACAGATGTGTACCCCACTGATTTTGTTGCCTCATAACTTCCAGTATGCAGCCACTACAGAGAATCAAACCCTGTACTTCACAAATTCCAGCTGAGCACTCTGTACCATTAAGCTAAACAATTTTAGTACTTACAGAGATGTATTTGTATAGAAAGTGACTTGATCTGAGATCATGTGTTGAAACAAAAACAATTGCAGTGTGGAAGGTGTATAAGCCATTTAAGAACCCACAAAACACTGTTAGATTCACTTCAACATTTAAATCTAATTTGTGTCAAAATATTTTTGTCACTTTGAAACCGTGACCTGTTCACTGACAAAACTTCAGCATAAAGTTTTGTCAGTGAACAGGTCGTGATTTCAAAACGACAAAAATATTTTGACACAAGTTACATTTAAATGTTGAAGTTATCTAACGTTTTTTTGTGTGTTCTTAAGTGGTTTATAAGCATCTTCCATGTTGCAATTGTTAATTTTAGTACTGTTTTAGTGCTATTTTAGAATCTTCTCTCAGGAAACGATAATAAGTAAACAGTAATCATCTATTATTTTCTTATGTTATTTGATATTTGATGCATTGTTATAGTTAATGCTTACTTCAGATCATAGGTGATGTACCATGGACATAAATTGGCAAAGGTCCATAGCACAATTGGGTTTTTCTTTTTTTTTTTTGCTTGGTCTAAGTACAAAATGTGCATTGTAATTTTTACTCTTACAGCAGAAATTCATATTTACTGTGTTGCATTTACTTTTACAGAAGAAGTCCTTTGAGGAAATCTAATAAACATACAGATGAAGAAACAGATAAAAAACATTGTAAAGTAATTCTTGAAAATAATGACAAGGCAGCTAAAGTGATTGACAGCGTACCCAAGAAAGGTGAGTTGTTTCTGATATATGTTAAGCTTGCAGTTATTTCCATGAGATGTGAATAAAATTTATAGTATCATTTTAAAGTCTCAGCTAACCCTTCTTCCTCTTCCTCCTCTGCATCATCATTTTAACATCCACTTTTCTATGCTTACATGAGTTGAACAGAGTACATTGAGGCAGATTTTCATTGGCCAGGTGCCCTTCTTATTGCCAACACTTACCTGTTTCCAAGCAAGGTAATATTACCTCATGGCTAGATGTATTTTCATAGAATAATGGAAATGAATGACATTCATTTACAGCAATAACGTGATGTCAAGACAAGGAGACACAAACACACAAACACACTCTCTCTCTCACACACACACACACACATGCATTTACACACACATAATGGGTTTCTTTCTGCTTCTGTCTCAGCCTGGGGTGCTAGTAAAAGACATTTGCTTAAGATGCCATGCAGTGGACTGAACCTAAAACCATGGGAATCAAATTTCTTAACCATTCTTGCACTTACATGTAAATACCTATGTATTTAAGGAATGTATTAAATATAAATCTGAGCTAAAAATATTGGTAAGCCACTGTATATATTTGGTAAAATTGTTTCTTACTGTTTCCTTAAAACAACAGTAAATAACTTATTCAGAAAATGGTTGCATTCTTTACTGGATGCAACAATTGTCCGATAATCTTTGAACATTATTTCAGTTATATTGGACATGAAACAAATTCAGAGTCCATATAGTATTTTTTTCACAATATTATATCTAAGTAATTTATATTCTAAAGTGGAAGTAGTAATGGTTCAGATTCATTCTTATGCAAAACATCTAAATATCTTGGGTTTTGTTATTCATTTTTTTTCTCTTTTTTTCCCCAGATTTTATTATTGAAGATAATTCTGTAGAAGTGAAAATTACTGACCCTTCAGCAGAAGTGATATATGAAAAATATAAACCAGATGATCCCGATAACTGGGTAGATTGGGACAACCCTGAAGAATGGGATGATGATGAAAAAAATCAGTATTTTGAACGTGAAATTGAAGCTGAGCTAGCTCAGATGAGTTCAGTAGGTGATTCTGTTAGAAATAAGAAGCAACTAGACAATGAAATTCTAAGAAACGCTGTCAATGATATCCATTTGAACTCAGCAGATGTAACTTCAGTTAATAATACCAACTCTAAATTAGATGAAACTTGGTCTTCAACAGCTGACTTTAATAGTTCATGGGCAGGAGACCAGCCCTCAATAGATTCAAACCTCCATGCACTGACTGTCATTAAAACACACTCTAGACAAGAAATTTCACCTAATAGCCTACATTATTCTGCCAATGTGTCTAAAAACATTTCTGCCAAACAACTTGGTGAAGAATTTGACATCATGAATATTAAGGTACCTAAGAAGTCCCAAGAAATTGACTATTTTGCTGATATGCAGCCTGTGATATCCAGTTCTTCCAAAGCAGAACTGTCTGAAATAGCTCTTTCTACTAGTCATTCTGATGACTCAAATTTTAAAGAGGAACAAATTTTGAAGAGTTCATTGTCTTTTGCTATTTCAGAAGATGCTGCTGAGGTAAGTCTATTTTCTTAATTGCTTAAAAAAAATGTTCATAAACATTATTATCTTAATTAAAGTTTTCCTTGTACAAATAGATGCAGTTGTAGATGTATGGTAAGAAACATGTTTCCCAACCACATGGTTCCAGGTTCAGTTCCACTGTGTTGCACCTTGGGCAAGTGTCTTCTACTATAGCCTTGGGCTGACCAAGCCCTGTGAGTGGATTTGGTTGACGGAAACTAAAAGAAGCCCATATGTGTGTATGTATGTGTTTGTCCCACTACACTTATCAACCAGTGTTGGTGTGTTTGTATCCCCATAACTTAGCAGTTGGACAACAGAGACCGATAGAATAAGTACCAGGCTTTAAAAAAGATGTACTGGGTTGATTCATTCAACTAAAAATTCTTCAATGTGGTGTCCCAGCAGGGCCACAGAGCAAACCACATAGTATTACTTGTCTCAGTTTGCCTGACTGCCAAACTGTAGAAATAGCTGTTCCAGCAATATGCAAAAGTTCTAATTAACTTAGTTTGCATTCCTAATTATACTTGCATGAAAAGATAAATAGAGGAAAAAAATTTGTATAAATATCCACTCAGAGTTTATAATATTAAATCATACCTCTTTTGAATTTTTTTTCTCTTGAATATTATTTAAAATCATAATTTAATGAATTTAAATATTACTGTTTAATGTAAATAGTTGAAATATATAAATATTTTTCTTTTCAGGTAAACATAGACGGCTGGGGTGACGATCTAAACTGGGAAGAAATAAACTCTAAAATAAATTAATATTTATAAATTTTCATCTTGTTTTGTCTGTTGGTAAGAGCTTTACATGTGGACACATGTGAGTTGTGCATGACGGAGTTTGTGTTCTGATTCAGAGTTAAAATCGAGAGAAAATAAGGAATATTTGCTGAAATGAAAGAAATATTTCAAATATATCCTTGGTTTTTATTTAAATATTTTAAATAATATCATTGAAGCAAATGCAGCAAACATCATATACATACTGCAATTATTTCTGTGTATCAGAACACAAATATATTTTTAATTTGCATCATTCTACACCAGTGATTTTTTCCTTAATTGTCTTACTACAGCAACCTCAAATTTCTGTAGTAGTAGCAGAAGTACTGCAAGAGTATCAGTTTTACAACACTGCCTCAGAACATTAATAAAATAAAGTAAACTTCTGAAGGTTCTGAAAGAAAATTAACTAGGAGAGTCACATTGTAAGATGAATAACAAGGAACATTATAATTGTACAATGATTAAAAATTTCTATACTAGCAAACCTGAAGACAGGTCTATTTACAATTTTACAGTCTTACAGCCTACATTTTATACCCAGTGTCTAGTACTTTATGATCTATGATGCGTAGACCAAATTTTTCATCAATTATCGGAACTCAAATTAGGGCTCTACTACCTGTCTTGGAGTTCTCTATTTTTTAATATTTTTACAAAAGATGTACCATGCTTGCATAGGTCATAGCTGATTGACTTAACTGCCAGCCCATCCAACAAAGAGCTTTGGGTTCCTATCTCGATCAGTACTATTAATAAGAACATGAACTAGTGGTTTAGTCCATCCACCTTGCTGTAAATAGATCTCACGAAAAGGCATGGCTTATTGCTGTATGAAGCAGGGTGAAGAACTAATAGATAGCTGCTCCATTAGTTTGCAATACAGATCAAATCCTATAGGTGTAAAGAGTAGAGAGATGTCTCAGAGCTTTTACATGAATATAAGTTTTTAGTTATGACTCAGTAGATTGTAAAACTTACCATTGTCACTGTTCCATATTTACATAACAGCATTCTAAAAATTTGAATACTTCCATCAATCGTTGGAATATCTCTTTTTAAAACATTTACCTGTGATATAACAATTAGGTTTCCTTGTCAGTTTCATAGCAAGAGAATAGTGTCTTGTCGTTCACGAATACTCACAGTCAGCTCTACTTGAGTAGACGAGTATTACAGATACAGTTGATCAATACTTTGGATATGGTCCACAAATTCAGCAATCTTGTCATATCAGGGACCATAATGTTGACTTTGTCATTTTACAATTTGTTGCATGAAGTGCAGTATGGCAGTCAGAGCATTTGTATTCATTTTGCCGTCCAATTAGTTCATATAGGATCAAATGCTCTGATAACGGTCCAGGCGGGCCATTTATTAGAAATGTTTAGCAAAAAAGACAGAGGTTGAATTTAAAATCTCTGAACACTAATCACAAGATATGTCATAACAAGACAGCTAAAAGTGCAAAATAACAAAATAAATGAGATAACTGACATTGCAGCTATTTTGACAAGGATGTGTTTTTTATGTTTGGTTCAAATGAGATGAGCATAAAATAAATGCTGATTAAATCTGTCTTGTTTCCACGTGATGAATGTTTCATATTAAAAAAATTCTTTTTGTTATTTACATCCAGTAATGTTTCCAATGTAGTTATGTAATAAACAGTTTTGGTACTTTAATTTGAATGGCTTTTAATATTCATGTTTCTTTCTTAACATATCTCTTATTATAAAAGGCAGATTTTATCTGCCTCCCTTTGTCTCTTATAGAAATCTACAATATTGGATTTCTTCAATTACAATTTACCTAGCATTTTTAAGAGTAGAATGCATCGGGTCGTGCCAGGTCCAGTTTTTAAAATTTCAACCCCAATTAAGCAAAATTTAGAGAAAACTCACATTGTGGTGTCTGAGTCAAGTGCTTTTCTTAGTGTGGGCTATAGCACACGCACACACACACACACACACAAAAACGGAGCGATCTGATTCACTCACGCTATCACTCTAATTTCTACAACTTTCTCTTTGCAAGTTTGCAACGATTAAAGTGAAACTATTTCTATAACACGAGAGAAGTGTACCTTAAACCACTACTAGAAAAAAAAAACACAGCAAACAGAAACAAATAAATACATAACGATTTACTCCTCACACAATTTCTTCAATTAGAGTTTACCCATGATTTTTCAAAGTACTTCCATTGGGTCATGCCATACAAAATTTCTTTCAATTTTACCCCCAATTAAGACAAAATTCGAGAAAACTCAATATTTTAACATTTCACTCCGAAAGCATTGATGTACATGTGTGCGTGCGTGAGTGTGTGTGTGTCATTCCTCACACACACGCATACACATACATATATGACAGTGACAAACACAAACGTTTCAAACAACTACATACAAACACAACTCACTTCTCATTCCAACACATTTGCAAAGACACACGGACGGTCGAATTGCTATAACAATACAGAAAAGGTAAATTGGTTTTTATTTTACTTTCTGTCGTTAAATTTTGCTAGTATCAATTGGCGAGCCGAGCTTCTTTCAGTATATATTTACACATACATAAATATATACACATATTCTGTATATATTTTATTATATAATATTATATATAGATATATGTATATATAATTGCAGTATGAAACAGTGTTTATGTATAAACAGACGACACTTATATATAGTTATTAATAAATGTATGCATCCGTTTAACCCTTTCATTACCAAACCGCCCGAAAAAAATTTTGGTTAATGTGACCAAGCCACCCCAAACCGCCCGAATATACCTATTCATATTTAAATGAGAATATCAGAGTAAATCTCTTTAGTACATTCGTGAAAACACGTATTATACTTCGTAAACAGTTCAACTACAGTTTTGTACAAAAATCGAAGTGTAATTTTAATTCCGTGAATTATGGGAGATTTTTTTCCGAAATTTGTTCCTATTGTGTTTTCAAAATTTGTAATTCTGACAAAAAATGGATACAAATTTCATTATATCAAGCAGTGAGTCAGAATTCGAAGGATTTTCTACTGAAGACCTTCATAAAAAAAAGCATGTGGTATTTGATAATGAATCTGATGTTTCATTTTCCGAAAGTGAAAACAGTGAATCCGAGAGCTCCGACAGCGATAAAGAAAATGAATTGGCACCTGAATGGAGTGAAAATTTAAAAACTGTTTCTTTCGGTGATTTTTCTGAAGAAACTGGACCAAGCCACAGACTTTCCCAGAAGAGTAAAGCCTTAGACTATTTCTTTTTACTTTTTCGAATGAGCCCATTTTAAATCATTACGGCGGAAACGAACTGTTACGCTAAACGTAAACAAAGCGAAAGAAAGGATAGTTTGTTATTTCCCACAACCTTAAATGAAATTAAGGCTTATTTTGCCATAAATATTATTATGGGTATCAGAAAGTTACCCAGAATAACAAATTCTATCGTAAAATTTTGTTGTATACCCAATTGAATATTAGCTAATAACCCATTTTCTATAGCGATGTTTGAACAAAATTTTAATAATTTTATATATTGTTGAATTTACCTGTATCTACCTACAATTAGAGTCACTTTGTGACAAAAATTATAGTATAGAATTGGTTGAGAACATTTCATTAAATTATCTTCCAAAATTCATGTTAATATATTGATAAATAAAAAAGTTATAGTTGTTTAATGAAACCAGACTAAATTTATGATTACGTTAGAAATTAATTGAAACACATAAGGGGTGTATTTTGGTCAGAAATATAGTAACGAAAGGGTTAAGAAAAACCAAAAAATATTTTATTCTTTATAAATGTTGTGTTCAAAATAACATTTTCTTTTAAGAATGTTTATATAACAAAGTATGTGTATATAACTACGTGGCTTATATCTTTATATATAAGAGTGAAGTTGTGTGTCTGTCTCCTACGATTTAGATTTGTAACTACTCCCACATTTTGCGGTGCAGTTTAACCAAAAGCGGGTATCTTATAGTCGTGATTCATATCGAGCCCTTCTGGGTATTAGCGCGCGTCTACAATGAGTCTACGATTTAAAAAAAATTTACCATCATATTTTTCCATTTTAATGCATTTTTTTCGCTATTATATAAGGGAAGTAACTCTCTAAAAATATCTACGATGTGTTAACGATTTTAAAAAAAATTTACCTTAATTTTTTTTCAATTTTTAATGCATTTTTTTTGCTATAACTCTCTAAAAATGCTTATATAGTTATTTCCCTTACAAACCCGAGCGATACTGCTAGTTTAAAATAATTCTCCAAATATCTGTCTTGGTCATAATGATAATGTATAAAATCAATATGCTGTTTTATTGCACATTTTCTATTAATAAATTTTGACAGTATGCGTATGCATGATCCTACAACCTAAGAGCTGTAACTCAGATCTTGATGAACCATATAACTCATGTCAGCAGGGAGAGCAGACATAAAATGATCCTGTGCTATCTAGGATAGCACTGGATCCACCTCTATTGAGCTCACCCCATCGCTTTTCCCCCTTTATTCTTCTGTCTCCTGCCTGACTACTACTCTTTTCTCGTCTGTGATAGTCTTTCCCATAGTACTCTCTTACAAAAATATACCTGTTCTCTCATCATACTTTAAATTCTCAGTTCCTTGCCTAAAGTAATTATCTTCACTTATATTCTACTTCTTAGTCATCAGGGTCTATTTAGCCTGAGTTACAAAGCAACCACACAATTGCTTGTGCCATGATAAATGCACTCAGTACACTCTGTAAAGTGGATGGGAAATCAAGCAGTTTTTATGTGGGGTTGAGAGGAACATTTTGTCTTGTTGGGGGCATGGTAAGCCTTTCTGACACTGGTGCCACAAAAGATGCACCCAGTGTACATTGGAATGGTTAGTACTAGGAAAGGCTTCTGGTTGTAGAAACTTAGCGACGATGTGGTTCCTCAACTCACTGGATCTTGTCAAACTGTCCTACACTGCCATCATGGAATATAGATATAAAATGGTGATGATATACAATGTTGGATAGCTCTGAGTAACCTCACCAATACCCACCCCATTAATTATATTCTGTTCCTCTCTCTCTTTCACACTAACCCCTAACACTACTCTTTCCCTTTCTCTTCAATTACTTTTTTCCCTAACACTGTCATGTCTGTTAGTCTCTCCCTTACCACCCTCTCAAAACAAACTTATTCTTTCCTTCATACTTTTAACTTCTGAATATCTTGTCCAAACTCACCCCTCTCTCTCATATTCTGTCTTTTAGTTGTGGATGCTCTTTATTCTGGTGAATTACAATACAACTGTGCAAGTGCTGGTGCCATGATAAATGCACAATCTGTAAAGTTGTTGGTAGATCAAGTACTGACATTGGTTTGAGAGGACTATTTGGTCTTGCTGAGAGTAAGACAACATTTATGATACTGGTACCATGAAAAATGCATCTAGTACTCTGTGGAGACATTGGTGTTAGGAAGAGCATCTAATTGAAAAAAAAAACTATGCTAAAAGTGAGATATCAGAGGAAGGATCCAACCTATCAAGCCATCTAACATATACCAGCATGGAAAGCAGACATAAAATGATGGTCATGATGATGATCTAAACACACATTATATGTGTATATCATAATATTTATAAAATATATATTAGTGACAGAGTCAGTATTAAATACTGAGAGGTAATATTTATCCCCACTTAAACATGGATGTTCTGCTAGACTCATATTGGCTTTCAGTGCAAAATACATTCTTGTTTATATTGCTGGCACACACACACACACACACACATATATATATATATATATATATATATGATGCTTCCACACAGTTTCCCTCTTTCAAATTCACTCATGCTTTGGTCAGCCTGGAGATATAGTAGAAGACACTTGCTCAAGAGAAACTGCACCTGAAACCAAGCTTTTTTTTAAATAAAGATTTAATTTACACAAAGGTTTTTTAAAATTTATTTTAAAGTTTTACTTATATCAAAATATATCTATTAAAGAAAATATTTTTTTATTAAATATCATAAGAATTGCATAAATTCTTTTGGCTTTTTAACCCATGTCTTTAAGGTTCCCTTCAGCAATTGGTTCCAAATATCTTGGTATTTCATAGCAGCTATTTTATGCGAGTAATAGGTTTGGCCGCTGGATGAATCATCTTCAAGGCTATAATAAATACAATTACACATTATCTTTTTGAAATTATTCTGTTAAGTGGTATACAACCCCCCTCCCCCCAAACCATGTAGTTGGGAAGCGAGTTTCTTACTACATAGCCACACATGTGCCTAGAGCCATGCCTGAGTGTTCATGGATAAATGTTTGCTTGTTTGTATATCTATCAAATGTGAGTGAATTTGGAGTATTACATGTGAAAACAAAATGAAAACTTTAAATTATATACACATGTAGAAAGTTTGTAAACTTTGAAATACATAATATCAGGTAGGTGTCCGAAATCCTCAGTGAACACGAATCAATCTATTTACATGTGTATGCTTAAGATTTTATGAGTATAGCCTCGTGTATGTGCATCATAATACATTATTAGACAAACACTACCTGTGTATTAAAGCAGATATCTATGAGTCTTAATAATATTCACTAAGGATTATAGACAACCACTCGAGCACCGTTTGAAACTAGCACACACACTCTTCTACACAGATATTAAGTATGACATATAGAAGTCATAATAATATTCTAGCTGCTGATGATCAACTAAAAGCCAATGATTGTTGGTTAAATAAAGATTTATAGAGAATGCAGTAAATTAACAAATAGCATTTAGTCTGTAAGACATTATATGACAAGTGTTTCTACTTACTGAGTCTCATATGTGAACAAGTCAAGGGAACCTCTATGTAGTCACTTGACATGCTTGAAACAGCAGCCAAGTCATTCATATTACACCCTACCATCCTAGGGGAGGGATACATTGAATGATATTGTCTGAGATCATAGGTCTCCTTAATGAAGTAAATGACAATAACATGAAAAGGTGCAAATTACTTTTAAAATAGAAGCTAAGAACTAGTCTGTCCTTTTAAATTCATAAGAGAACTGGTTACAAAGAAAACATATGCAACAATCAGATTCTTACCTCTTTAAAGTGAGTGGTAACTTGTTAACTTTTGATGCAATCTCTTTAACACGCTTGAACTCAGAATATAGAGCTTTGCAGGAAATACTTAAACTGAAAGGAAATTAAGTACAATTATATACAATAGAAACTTTTGGACAATGGAAAATCTGTGATATGACATAGTGAAACCAGATCAGATTATATCTTAGAAAATAAGAATTTTTTAGAAGATAGCAACTAATATAGAAAGATCAGTTGAAAAAGACTTGATGTTAAGGGATGAGGTCAGAACTAGGAAAATGACGTAACATAAATGAAATAACGGATGATATGGATGAAATAATAGTTTCAAATTTTTGGTATAAGGCCAACAACTGTAGGAGAAGGGGATTAGTCAATTACATTGAACCCAATACTTGACTAATACTTTATCTTATCAACCGCCCTAAAAGATGAAAAGTAAAGTTGATCTCTGACATTTGAACTTTAAATGTAAAGAGCTGGAAAGAAAGCTGCTAAGCATTTTGTCTGGTAAGCTAATGATTCTGCCAAGTATGAGAGTTTGTTAAAGGCTTCTACTTCAAATGATGGTCTGTAAACCATTTAATGTTTGGCTATTTGTCTTGGTTTAAAAAATGTGTTAGGTTGACAAGGAAGAGAGTAATGTTTATAGTGTTATTATTGAGTGGGATAGTCATAACAATGTGAGGTTAGTGATGTTGATGTTCAGCTTGAACTGGAGCAGGTTATTTGTTGGAGAGAAAATATGCTCCGAAAGAGATCTTCAAATTGTATTTTCTTTTAATTTAACCCTTTAGTGTTCGCATTATTCTGCCAAAATTAATCCTATTTTATCCACATTGCTTTGAACTAATCATGCATTATCTTGTAGCTATGAGATTATGATGAGGTAGCTGTTAATTTTTAAAATGATATTGTAGGATTAGTGTGAGAGACCAGATCTGGCCAGTTTGAACATAAAACAGGCAGAATACTTCTGGCCAGATATGACCAGTTTAAATGCTAAAGGGTTAATGTAGTCTAGAAGATGTGAGGTACAAATACCCCATAGTGTTTCCAGGCTCTTCTTAAACTGTTAAGGGGCTAGTTGTGTAAAAAGTAAATACAGCTAATGTTTAGTTTGAACCTTTGAAAGTTAATGGTTGATGTAAAGAAGCAGTACTGGGATAGAGAATTAGATCAGTGGTTCTCAACCAGGGTCCATATAAGATTTGGTTGTTGAAATTCATGTGCAATGAAAACGGTTATACTTCTACAGTACACACAGTATTTTAACAATTTTTTTTATGCAATTCTTAATAATATTCAATTATAAAAATATAACAGGATTTTTTAAACAACAACTGTTTATGAGGGTCCATCTGAGTAAAATAGGAATAAAAGGGGTCCATAGGCAAAAAATGGTTGAGAACTACTGAATTAGATGAATCATTCGGTTAGACATTTGGGGCTGGGTGTGAGACACGGTTGGAGTAAAAGGGGATAAATAGGGGGGCATTAGAGGCATTTAGATGGTGCAATAGGTGAAAAAGTCATGGTAGAAGTAGCAATAGAAGTATTGGTTTCAAATTTTGGCACAAGACCAGCAAGTTCGGAGAATGGAGTAAGTCAATTACATTGTCCCCAGTGTTCAACAGGCACTTCTTTTATCAGCCCCAAAAGGATGAAAGGCAAAGTGGACCTTAGTAGAATTGGAACTCCAAACATAAAGATGGACAAAATACCTATTTCTTTACTACCCACAAGGGCTAAACACAGAGGAGACAAACGAATTAAGTCGATTACATCGACCCAAGTGCATAACTGGTACTTAATTTATCGACCCCGAAAGGATGAAAGGCAAAATCAACCTTGGCGGAATTTGAACTCAGAACGTAACGGCAGGCAAAATACCACTAAGCATTTTGCCTTACCTGTTAATAATTATACCAGCTCACCACCTTAGTAGCAATAGAAATATCAATATCAATAAAATAGAGAGTAAAGAAAGATATAATTCAAAGCTGAGTTTTGTGTTAGTGAATATAACTTGAGATATAAGCAAGCTGGAGGAAGAAGCAGGTCAACAGCATCACAGATACAAAAAGAATAATGGGAACAACAAGAATAAAAGGTTAACAATTGAACAATTTCTTATTAAATGCTTTGCCATTTTGAATGCATTATTGAATTGCAACATTAAGAGCAGACCAGGCAATATAATATAACAGTTGCATATGTTACATTTATTGCAGTGGTTGGCATTAGGAAGAGGTTCCAGCTGCAAAAACCATGCCAAAACAAACTGGAGGTTGGTACAGTCCTCTGGCTTGCCAGCTCCTGTCAAACGGTCCAACCCATGCCAGGATGGAAGTTAGATGATGATGATGTTATAATGAGATGTTTCTTTCTTAACCGTGTGATCTTAGATTCACCGTGTGGCACTTTGGGAAAGGGTCTTTTACTATAGCCCTGAGCATCTGTGTGTATGTGTGTGTGTGTGTGTGTGAGTGTGCATGCATTTATGTATGTACTACTGTCTCCTTGCCCTGACTTCATGTGATAGTTGCAAATGAATGTCACCATTACACAAGTAGTTCTTCATGGACTACCTTCCATGAATACATGCCTGGTCATTTTTAAATATCCCTTTGCTTGGAAATAGATAAGAGTTGGTGACAGGAGAGGCATCTAGCCATAGAAAATCTGCTTCAGTAAATTCTGACCACCCAATATGAACATGTAAAAGTGGATATTAAAATGATAAAACAATGATGACCATGTTACTGACTCGCCATTTGGGATTGTAAGAAACATTGATTTATATATTGAGTACATTTAATTACTAACTGGGCTGAGCAGTTATTTATCGATTTCAATGTTGCACCTTGCTTTCTGCCATTCACTGCAATTTCTTCAGTTGCATTTTCACCTTTCTTATACCAAATTATTGCTGCAAAAAGAAGATAAATTCTTAAACATGGTAGAAATCAATATCCCTCTCTCTCTTTGGGAGAGGCACAAGCACCTACACGCACATATACACACACGGCAGTAACTTCCACCTACCGAATTCAATCACAAAGCTCCGGTCAGCTCGGGGCTATAGTGAAAGACACCTACCCAAAGTGCCACGCAGTGGGACTGAACCCGAAACCATGTAGCCAGCAATATCATTCTTTAATTTATTTATTTTATTTTTCCTTCTTATTTTTATAAATTTTTAGCCATCCTAGAGTTGGTTGTGTAAATACCAATTTTTTAAAAATAAAAATGGTACCTTGTTCCTGTTAAATCAACTGAAACAAGTAGTACTTAAGGACATACTATAACAAAGTACTGTAGTGTTTAAATTTATGACTGTGGGCCAAGTAAAATAACACCTTAACCCAGGGCCAAATTTCAAAAGGGTTTCAACTTATATTTCTGAAAAACCTAGCTGTTAACATCAAATATTTAATCAGTTTTAATACTCTACAGCAAAGTTGTTCATTTTTGTTGTTGTTGATGTTGTTGATTTAGCATTTATTTAGCTTATTTCATAATTTGTGAACAATAGCATTGTTAGTTAGATTTCTAATGGGTCAGTAGTGAATTCACAGCATTTCTGATAGTTATTTGCAAGGGAGTATCTGTCATTCAGTACAGCACAAATATTGCATAGGATTTCAAATGAAGAGGTGTTTTTCAGATTTCCCAATGATGATTACATCTTTTGCTGATGATATATATTAGCACAAGACATACATTACACACGCACATGTTTAGAAGAAATAAGGATAAAAACTGGTTTATATTATAGTTCCTACATACATTTCACCGTTATTTTAAGTACATTTATCAGATGCTCAACAACAATGGATCGTCAGAGAACACTTTATAGCATTAGGTTACAGATAATTATATCACACACGTGTATATATATGAGGCGAGTGCTGAAATGTTCCTGGCTTTAAGGGTATTGCGTAAGGCTTAGTTTGAGGCCCAACCTTCTAAGTTCTCTTACAGGGCTTAGAAAAACTGAAGGACTATTGCAATAAGTGTTGTGAATCTGAGAGAGGAATATATTGAATAAAATTATAATTAACTGGTCCTCCTGTATTTTATTTATACCAAAACCAGGAACTTTTTCAGTACCCACTTGTGTATGTATATATACATAGATCATCATCATCATGTTTAAGACAGACATTAAACAGTGATGATTCACACAGATACTTACATACATACACACATGCACATACAGGTGTGTGTGCACGCATACACACACACACACACACACACACACACACACTCATTCATTTATGATGAGCTTGACAGTTTCTGTTTCCCAAATTCTACTCACATAGTATTGGAAACCCTGAGGCAATGGTAGAAGATATTTGTCTAACTTGTTACTAATAAGAATCAGTTCTGAATTTATCATTTTTTGGCTGAGCCATCTACACCCAATAGTAGTTATTTCTCTTTACATTGCTAATACCAAAAGCTAAAATCCCATGATTGATACTGCTGATAATAAATAGTCAAACAGAAAATACAGATACCTGATATTAGTCAATTTCTTTCATTTGTTTGCAGTTTGATTTTGTATTTTGTTTGCTTTATCATTTACTTACTTGTACTGCATGGAATGACATTTTCTTTCAAATTACCAGTCTTGGAGTTGTTTTTATTGTCAGCAAATGAGAGAGAGGACTGTAAAATATTTGGTTTGTTCATGAAATAACCGTCAGGTAAATGAAGTGATTCAGCTTGTGTTTCAAATCTTCCCATAAGAGCTCTGTGGGCAGCATCAACACTGAATGGACAGCTAAAACGTAATCAAGATAACCAGAAAATATTCAAAATTAAATTGGAACATATGTACAATAATGAATGGAGAAATACATAATATCAAACTGGGACTAACACACAACACTAAGTGGAGGCACTGAGTGGGAAAATAGACATAACATTGAGTAGGAACATATAAACAGCTGGAAATGTGTGTGTAGGAGAATTTTTTTTTGAAGATGCACCTGAATTTGAAAAAATTGTAATTGTTTTTAAATAAATTTATTTACATACATACCAAACTACTTTCAACAATTTTTTATTTATCAATGGTATAAACATTTATTAAACAATGAGATTTAAAAAATTTTTAAATTGCAAAGTAAAAAACATGTTTAAATTATTAAATGTTCACAAAATTCAATGACAGGGGTAGATTAAACCAAAAATGATCGGTGAAGAATATAAAAAATGTGGATTATTAAAAGTTTGGCCATGCTGAGTTAAGAGAGAGAAATAAGAAAAGAACAAAGTAAAAAGGGTTTTTTCTCTTTTTACAGTTTCTATCATCTTGTGTCTAATTGTATTTTATTCTGTTGTGTACAAGGATTTTTGCTTGTAATGGAGTGTTTTGAAATCAGTGTATTTATAAGTTTTTCTGTGAACAGATCTAATTTTTGATTCGCCATAATTCTGATGACGTTTTATTCTTTCTAGTGGTCAATTTTTTTTGTTCCGCTGGTTGACTTCCCTGTAGGAAATGGTCATCAACCCTTCCAGTTGGCTGATTCTCTTAAAGGGTCAGTGTTTTTTTTTCCTGAGGGTCTGGTTCTGATCGGAGGTAAAATTTCATTGGTTTAGAGATAGGTGACATCAGCAACTGGCATTTGAGAAAGTGTATGGTGTTATTGTATAGTGATTTGGAGTTGTGGTTTCAAAAGCCAAGGGGAAGACTGTTACTAAATTATGTCTGTTGTATCTGGTTGTTTTTTCGTAGAGAAACTGAGTTTTTCTTATTTTTAGTGTTTTTTCTTCTTTCTAAAGGATATTTAGCTGTGGTCTATATTTTTTAATGAGTATGCTTTCTTTATTCAATCAGAATTGGGTTGAATTGTTTCTGATGCATTGATAGAGAGGGAAGATTTGGTATTTCGGGTTTATGTTTGCGAGGCGTTGATCTAAGTGTAAAAAAGCACTGGAAACACATATGATTATTAAAAGCAAGAGACAACTGCAATCCCTAAAAAGGTTACTCACCAGCACTAAATTACCCACCAAAAATACAACCCACTAGTCAAAAAATGCTACTGCTCTAACTGCAGGACTTGCATCTACCTCTTAGATGGCTCAACATATAAATTTAAGTCAGGTCAAACTTTCACCATAAAAATCACTGCATCTGTGCATTGAAGAACTTAATCTGTGTCCTCAAACATGGTGGGTGTCATGGAGACTACCCAGGTCGAACTAGTTTGACCTTGAGGGACAGACTGATGGTACACAGGCAACAAATCCCGGACCCCACAACCAAGAAAATTTCCGTAAGCAAACATCTAGACCAATGCCCCACAAACATAAACCTAAATATTAAATCTTCCCTCTCTATCAATGCACCTTGGATTTTGAAACTGCAACTTCAAATCACTACACAATAACACCAGTTGCTGACATCATCTATCTCTAAACCAATTAAATTTTACCTCTGATCAGAACCAGACACTCAGGAAAAAAAACACTGACCCTTTAAGAGAATCAACCAACTGGAAGGGTTGATGACCATTCTCTACAGGAGGAGTCAACCAGGCAGAACGCCAAACTTGACCACCAGAAAGAATAAAACGTCATCAGAATTATAACGAATCAAAAATTAGATTTGTTCACAGAAAAACTTATAAATACACTGATTCCAAAACACTCCATTACGAGCAAAAAGCCTTGTACACGACAGAATCAAACACAAGATGACAGAAGCTGTAACCCCACCCCCTTTTTTTCTTATTTCTCTCTCTTAACTCAACATGACCAAACTTTTAATAATCCACATTTTTCATATTCTTTGCCGATCATTTTTGATATTATCTACCCTTGTCATTGAATTTTGTGAACATTTAATCATTTAAACATGTTTTTTACTTTGCAATTTACAATTTATAAAATCCCATTGTTTAATAAATGTTTATACCATTGATAAACAAAAAATTGTTGAAAGTAGTTTGGTATGTATGTAAATAAATTTATTTAAAAACAGTCACAAGTTTTTCAAATTCAGGTGCATTTCAAAAACAAATTCTCCTATA
This sequence comes from Octopus sinensis, assembly GCF_006345805.1. Taxonomy (NCBI): domain Eukaryota; kingdom Metazoa; phylum Mollusca; class Cephalopoda; order Octopoda; family Octopodidae; genus Octopus; species Octopus sinensis. Next base: position 139,778,837 of record NC_042997.1, on the reverse strand, counting down.
TTTTTTCCTGCATGGAAATACACCCCTTCTTTCTACACACACACACACACACACACACACACACACCACACACACACACACACACACACACACATTGCAAGGCAAGTTTACACATTGTAAAATCCATTTCACTTATATCAGTAATGCCCTAGAGAAATGCATGATTAACAGACTACTGTCAATAGAGTCAATGCTGTCTGACCATAACAGCCTACATACATCACATCTATAAATCATATGTACCTGAGCAGGAGAGATTTTACATGATTGCTTAATCTGGTAGAAATAGCAACCAAATCTCCTTAATATCCCATATCAATAAATTAAAATCACACAATAGGCAAATAAAACACAGGGTGATTGAAAGGTCTTTAACTATAGGTCTATTTGATTAGGCTTGAACTGGTATTAACCAGGAAGAATAATAACCATCTTTATAAATTACCAAAATTCTAAAACCACTTAGAGATGCACAGGTCATAGCTGCAGTGTGCTATGAGATATGTAGCTTGTGCAACTTTATGTCTAACACAAACATTCTAAACTACATAAATCATTAAAATGTTGCAATCACTAGCTTAAAAATATGCTTTATCTTATCTGTGTTCTCCCATCATTATTACAATGGTTATTGCTCTTCTGAGTCTGTTTTGTTGGGAGAAAGAGTATGCTGTACAGTTGGAAAATGTGTGTGCAGAAATGGTGCTGGCTAGGTGAAAGATAAATGCTGAAAGAAGATAAGAAAGAAGTCACAACTAACATCTGGAAATATTTCAACCTCTGTGCCAGAGATGTATGTTTTGGATATATGTCAAAGTGAACATGAATATGAGTTGTATACTTTGAAATTATTGAAGACGATGATTTTAAACAGAAATGAAGTCTGATAGATGTCTTCAAAGATGAAAGAAAATAAAATAACAAGTGGTGGTTGGAGGAGCTTGAAGAGTAGAATAGATGTATAGACATAAGATTAACTTATAGAAATGATGAAGAGAAACTTTAAACCAGACTAAGGGGATACCTTTATTAATATTTAGGGAAGAGATATGAATGGATTCCATGCACATGCAGACGTCTCCTTTTAGAACAATGCTGGAATATAGTGTCTAGTTTAGCAAAGATAGGTTATAGATAATAGATTTACGGTTCCGAAAGGAATAAAATATATGATAATGGATGAGAGATTTGTGCCCCAGAGAGCAATGAGGATCGGAAGATGGTCCAACTGTAAAAACAACTGCTCCAACAGCGCTCAAATTTACAAAAACCATCCCATTGGAAAATGGATGCAAAACAGTAAAAACAAGTGAATAAAATACATAGCACCTACTTTGCAATAATAAAAGACTTAAAGTAAATTGGTTCGAAAAGGAAGTGGCTCAACAAAGCACCTTGACATCCCAGAAAATTCCATCTGGCAATTTTATCACTGCAAGACATGCTAAGTGTACGGTCGCCTCGGCCTGGCTTAATCCTGAGAGCATTTATACAATGATAGTTAATTCCTGGTTCGTAGGTATCTTGTTTCCCAAAGGGCACACACTTGGCACCTGTTCGAAAAATGTCTTCAGCCAAAGCAAATGATGAATCTGTCAAATGTTTCACCTGAAATACAATATTATTAATTCTAGAATGTTAAAGTAATTTTAAGTGACATGAAAGTAGACAAATCTTGCAATGAACAGAATTTGTAGCATGAACAGCAAATTAATACGATATAAGCACTGGCCAAAACAGTGTAAGTTTTTTTTATGAAAAAGAAAGTTTTTCATTTAAGTGAATTACTTTCTTCAGAAGAGGTATTTTATATCATACATAAGAAATTAGTGCTTCCTTGTAGAAAGCTGGAATATTTCAGTTGAAATTGCTGAAACTGAGGGTTCATTTGAAGAGATGAAACTTAATGAAAAAAGACAACACCTTATAACTAAAGACAATAAGGAAACAGACTTATGTATATAAGTTTTAAAGAGCCAAGTACTTGATCATAAACTAGATTCAATAGATTTTACTTGCCTATATAGTTCCTCTAGCACTGATACCAAGCCAGTTTCTCAATTCACTTCACTCAACTCTTCTTGTAAATTGACATAGTACATACAATGGATTACCTTCAGTTCATTTCTTTCCAGCCACTACAGGTTTCTATGCTGATTGTCCAAGCTTCACTATTATATAGCATTATGCTTCTTATGCATGCTTCAGATTGTACTTTTCACATAGCAAAATAAGATATTTCTTGCCAGCTAAGGTAACAGTCCCTTAAGCTTTTTCCATATAATTCTTACCCAAGTTACAATTTTTTTTTTTAATGAAATTCACCTCTGGTAATAATTATTTCAACTAAATGGCAGAACCTGTCTACATCTTCAAGAATCTGTGTAGTATAATCTCCAGTTTTAGTAAACCAACTATTATGCATCTAAAGATCTTTTTCTTGTATAATATATAATACCATTTCACAGATGAGACAGAAATTTTTAAATGTTTACTCCTAACTATACTTCAACTTTGACTAAATTTATCTTTTGATATTGTTTGATTGTAACATTCTACACTCCATGTATATCTTTGATAGATACACTAGGTTATCATCAATTAATTATAAGAACCAGGGTATCATCAATTAATGAAGTATATCTCTCTGTTTTAACAATAAGTACAATGTATTTCTATATGTCATAAACAGTGACTAAAAGGGTTAGAATGTGGGAGTGAATCCAACCACAAAACATTATGTGAAAACATCTTGCCCAGATCCCATCCCATCAAGAGAAAGCAGACATAGGAAAAATGATGATAGAGCCTGAGTGTTTTCCTCTTTGCACACTAAATTTCTTTTACTCCCAATCTGGGCTTTGTTTAAAATGCTCTTGCATTGTTGACATGGAGTATTCAGGATTAATAGATCTGTAAATGTAACTCACATTATCTTTTTCAGGAAACTGAAGTCTTTCACATGAGCTTTCACAAATGCCATCATCAGTTTTAAATTTTTTAGCAACTGGTTCTTCAGCTGTTTGTTTGATTTGCTCCTCCTCTAAAGAGTTTGTTTGGCTTGGAATATTTACACAGATCTCTCCAATCCTAGAGAATGTATCTTCAGGCATCATTGGGAATATGGAAGCATCACCACCTGTTTAAGGAAATGTAGCATTCAAGATATCAATTAAATCTCTTATGATGTTGATGCCATAGATACTAAAAGATTTTTATTGAAATATAGTGAAAGTTAACTACAGTTATCTAGGTAACATAAGATTACAAACTTTTAACCACTGCATCACTCAAACACCTTTGTAACTTAAGATGCTCAACCAACTGTTGCATAAACAACAGATGTCATGAGAATTAACTGGTATGCAGAAATGATGTCACAGACACTGATGAAGCCCTGAAATTACACATGTGCTTCACCAGAAACACCTTCAATCCAGGTATATGTAATATATCGCCTTGCTCACAAACAGAAAAAAACAATTTGATGACGATGATGATGACTTCTTCTTGGTCGTCATCGGTGGCGGCGTCTTCTTCTTCTTCTTCTCCTCCTCCTCCTCCATTTACTGTCCATTGTCCATGCTGGTATGAGTTGGGTAGTTTGACCAGGGCTGGTAAGCTGGAAGGCTGCACCAAACTCCAGTCTGATCTGGCATGGTTTCTATAGTTGGATGCCCTTCCTAACACGAACCATTCCGAGAGTGTAATGGGTACTTTTACATGCCACTGGCACAGTTGCCATTTGCATGACATCAATATCTGCCAGGACTATGATTTTACTTGGCTTGATCGGTCTTCTTCTCAAGCACGGCATAATGCCAAAGGTCTTGGTCACTCATCCACTGTCTAAATTTCTCTGGTGACTAAAGGATTCTTCCATAAGATGAAGCATCTAAGTCTAAAAAGTACAACAGCTGAGGTAACAGATGTAATCTATGAGTTATGAAGAAGCTAATAACAAATGTTCTTGATAAAAAGCAGGAAACATTTCATCTTACCTGCATACAAAACCCTTTAAATAAATAGTCTTCAAATAAATTGCTACAGCAACTGAACAACAAATCTGACTCAGCTTAAAATCCTCCAACTACCATCCATGCCCCACGTCCACTGACACCTACAACACTTCAACTCAGTGCACCATCACCAGCACATAGGAATCCACCAATACCATTTACACAGCTAAAGAAAGCAAAGCCACAACTGACTGTATCAATTTAGCAAACCCCACACCATTCCTTACTTCTTCATCAATTTGAAATGATCAACCCATTTCATTAGTAAGAGCAATGACAAATCATTCCTAAAATTGCCATTCATACTCAGCAGTGACTGCCACAGACCCTGAGAGGTATACCATCCCTAACCTATAACAAAATTCAGGATCAAGAAGAATTATGTTTGTAGAACAATAAGACATCCAAGGAATATAAATTTCACCAAACAAGTCTCAGTTTACTGAGAACTGATATGAGTTACAGTCAAAGAAGGGGCTTCAACTATTGGTGAGATACTGTGCTGGAGAAGACCTACCCAACCCATGCAAGTATAAAAAACAGGTCAAAATGATGATGATGATGATGATGGTGATGGTGGTGGTTTTGACAATTGTGATGGTATTGATGATAGTGAAGATACATAATACTTACATGGTGTACTGCTCATGAAAAATTGAAATTCAACATTATTTTTAAGTAGACATTGATTGTGTGCTTTTGAAGCTGGCAACACAAACACTTCACTCTCTTCCCCATTATAAACCAATGATATCTCATGATAAAGGAACCTGCAAGTGAGGAAATTGTTTAAGTAATATAGATATACAATACTCATAGTATGTAAAGCCTATATTCATTGGTTACCTAAGGGGTTTAGAATTAGTTGTGGGAGAGATAAAAGATAAGGAAGAAGTACAGTGGAGTGGGGGTTAAAATGAGGAGGAGAAAGAGGAAGAACTGAAGTAGGAAAAGGGTAAAAAGAGGGAGATGAGAAACAGAAGGAGGTGCAGTACAGAAGAGGAAGAAATGGGAGAATGAGGAATAAGAAGAAGTGAAGAGATAAAAAGAATACAAAGAAATAAGGATAAAAGGTCTGGACAAAGAGGAAGGATGAAGAGAGAAGAAAGTGTGCCCATAACCATTTCAGCCTTCTCTGATTGTGGATATGATGCTAAAATTGTTATGATTCAGTTTAAATAATTTGAGATTAGTTATTGGTGAGAGCACAAGAGTAAAAGTTTCAGAATGTTATGATATAATTTGGAAAAGTATTTAGTTGATTAAATGTGTTTAGTTTGTTGTGTGTTAGACAGTGCATTTTTAGGTTAGATATGAATTTTAAAAAGACATCAATGAGCAGGGGCTCTCAAACTGATACGTATTCAGCCCTGCCATCCATCATAAAATATTAGTTAAACTTTTTACCTCTGTTGTTCCTATCTCTTTAGTAAAAAGATGATAGGATATTTTGCATCTGTTCAATGCCTGCATAGGCTGGATACTTGGCTGAATGGTGGCTCAAGCAAGTTGTGGTGCACTGATAGGTGAAACTAGGATTATAGACCTAGATTTGCTAACGATGTACTTATTCTTACTGAGTCTTTGGATGTCTTAAGGAGTGCTCTCCTTTCACTAAATGAGGAAACAGAACCATTTGGCCTTAGAGTCTCTTGGGTCAAGACGAAACTCCAGTCCTTTGTTGGCTTCTTGGAGGACTCCACTACATCTGTCTCTGTTGCAGGTGAAAATGGTCAAAATTGTTGACCATTTCAGCAGTGAGATTCATAGCAGCATTAGCTGAGTCTAAAGTCCTAAAAAGACTTGGACAAGGTGGTGCAGTTGTGTACTCATGGACAAGGGTGTTTGGTGCTGCTGATATCTGCGCAGAAGGACAAAGGTTTAGAGTTTTAGGTCTCTGATCCTCCCTATACTGCTCTATAGGTGCAAGGCTTGGACACTGCTGTAGAAGTTTAAAGACCTTTGGTCTCAGGACCCTTTGCAGGGTTATGGGTTACAGTTGGTTGGATTTTGTATCCATTTAATGACTTTACTCAGAAACTGAGACATGTCCTGATTTAGGAGTGTCAGTTCAGACTGTTTAGCCATGTTGCTCAATTTTCCAAGTTAGACCCTGCTTGCTGTGGTCTCTTCCCTTTGGATCCAGCTGGATTGACAGCTCATGTTGTTGATCACATGCCACATGGTCACAGTAGATGTGGAGGTAATGTTATGGAGACAGAGACTGACTGGGATTCTACTTGATGGGTTACCTGGGAGGCCCCAGGAATATACCAACGAATGGTGAATGCAGCAACATGCTGCAAAAGTGCATGTCCCCATGTCTGGCCTGACCTGTACAATTCTTCTTTCTTTACTATGGAGTTAAACTCATTTAAAGTTTAAAATCGTCTTTTATTTACTTTTTTGTTACCATATTTCTGTTGAAATACACTGTGTTTATTTCAATAAATTTTGAAAGCAATGAAGAATTCAGTAAAATAACTTTGTCATAATTCAGTTGGTGTTGGAACATAAATTTACATGACATTTTAATGGAACCTTTTAATTTGGATTTCTTTAAAACAGGGAGTTTATATCATAGAACCAGGGGCAGTCTCAAAAGGTCCAGTATAGAAAAGACATGACAATTTTCCACACTGTCAAAGATAGCAAAGCATTCACACTCTCAGAGTGTGGGTGCTTTGTTCATATACAATCACTGATACTGTATTCTATCATTATGCAAGGACTTAATTCTGTTTGTCTTATTCCACCAATAAACTGAAAAGATATGGGTTAATATCTGTCTAATGGTTTACAATCAGAGATAAAATTTGCAAATGCAGTCAGGAATTAACAAACCTACAGAGATACTTCATAAGAGGTGAACTAATTATCACAAATGTTTTAAAACATCAATATGTCAGAAATAGCAACAAAGTTACTGTCTTTAAAAAAAGAACACATTGAACAATGTAGTTACTAATATACAAAAAGACAAGTTGGTGAGAACTGAATCAAGATTAAACAACAACAAAGTTTCTGGAATAAAACAAAAAAAAAAGTGAAAGTGTTATCATAAACAAGGTAACATCACAGAATTGTTATGAAGCTTATTTTCTCTAAATATCACATCATTATTGATTTAAAGAAAACATTAACATTATGAAGTTTATGCAATATTATGAGTTTATTTATAATGGTTTCTAAACGCATGATAATAAATGAGTATTCAGTCCCTAGTAAAGAGGAACACAGATGAGAATCTTAGGTATTTGTGATATTCTTCAACCCTGAAGCTAGAAGTATCAATTTATTACATCTGCGCAAAGCTTTAGTGTTTAGGAGAAATGAGAGGCTGTGATGTTCATGTCTTTCTTGAGGATATTAGCATCATTATCATCATCATTTAAAGTCTGTTTCCCATGGGTTGGACAGTTTGATAGGATCCAGCAAGCTGCAGATTGCACCAAGCTCCATTGTTAACTTTGGGATGGTTTCTACAGCTGGATGCCCTTCCTAATGCCAGCCACCTTACACCATGTACTAGGTGCTTTTTCATGCACTAGTGAGATCAAGTAAGTTGTAAGACAGAAAAAGAAAAAGACCCTACAACTAAATAAGTGGGGTTGTATTAGGGAGGAGAAGGTGGCAAAATAGCTCCAGTAAAGGATTAAAACCAGTTAGGGAACTCAGTTTGCCAGAAAATTACCCTTACACTTTGCTACTTCCCTGTATCTAGAACAATCAATGCTATCATATAGTAATCACATTGTCATTTATTAGTGTCACTGAGTAATTTGTAAGACAGAGTTATAAAATTGATCAAGAGTAACTAAAACAAATAATTACCGAAGAAATGCTCTCCTTGCTATAACTTCAGCATGGCTGTCATAAAGGACATCACCTAGAAAATATATATTAAGCTAGCAGCTGAATTAATTTTAATAAATCAAACCAGGTGTTACATATTTTATGACAATTTTATTATATCTTTTATCTTTGGCTTTTTACTTATTTGCATCATTGGGGTGTGGCTAAGCTGGGGGCACTGCCTTGAATGGTTCTAGTCAAACAGATTGATCACATTTTTTAAGTCTGGTGCTTTTATTGGTCTCTTTTACTGAACTGCTAAGTTATGGGGACATAAACAAACCAACACCAGTTGTTAAGTGGTGGGACAGGGACAGACACAAACACACACACACATGACAAGCTTCCACGTACTTTCCATCCCTCAAATTCACTCACAAGACATTGGTTGACCTGGGGCTATAGTAGAACACATTTACCTAAGATGCTACACAGTAGAACTGAACCCAAAACCACATGGAATTGAAAAGCAAGCTTGCTTCTTAACCACACAGCCATATCCACTAGCATAGCTGGGGTGAGGGCGGCACTTTTGGGTCTGCTGTAGGCAATATGTGTTTTTTGTGGGGTCCGGAGGCCCAAACAGAAGGGCCACCCTGGGCAGCATGCACTCTAGCTATGCTAGTGGCCACACCATAACATAAATAATCATCTGAATACATGGTCATGGGTCCAAATCATTTTACAGCTTATAGTGCTGGTATGGTCTTGAAGCGGCACAAGCAGCCAGTTCCATATTGGATGAGAGCTCGCAGCAGCCATTGCCATCTCCGAGACTGGAGCGAGACCTCACCTACATCCATTTGCCATGCACGAGATCACAACGAGGCTCGCGATGGAAACTATATAAATGGAAAACTGGTTCAGACCTGCCTCTTTTTGGTGCCACTTTGTGGACACCACCACTGGCTGTGGCTTTCTGCCTGTCTATCTCCAGAGGCAATGCACCCACACTAACGGAGCTTAAGATAGTAGCTGAGAGCAGTACACTTCACCTTTCTTGTAAATAAACCAGTTGTATATAGCAGTTGTACTTGAAGTCTTTTCTCTCTTCGCCTGCCGAAAGCCTGAACTTCTTGAAGAACAAAAGGATGATGGAAGGAGACAATATTCTTCCGATATTGTAAACCTTGCCTTCCATTATTAAAGTCTAAAGAAAGACACCTGTTTGGTTAACTAAGAAACATTCATCTGCTGCTACTACTAAGTTCTGTAGTTAATTGTAATTTGCTCCAACAACATGTGAATTTACAAAATTCACCAAAATGCCACCCTGCCTCTATTAATACAGCAAAACAGTCATAAGGCAGTAAAAAGAAAAAATTTTAATAAGCACAGACACAAGTGTGAATGTGTGATGTATATGTATATATATGTATGTATGTATGTATGTATGTGTGTGTGTGTGTGTGTGGTGTGTGTGTGTGTGTGTGTGTGTGTGTGTGTGTGTGTGTGTGTATATATATAGTGTACTGTTCTGTGATGGGAAAATCAACAAAAAAGTACCCCACCTGTGTGAGATAAATATTATTTAATAGACAATATATGCTTTTATGTGTTACTGTTAGTTTCAGGCAGCACTTGGTGTTTATTAAATAATATATATACACGTGTGTGTGTGTGTGTGTGTAAGTGTATTTGTGTGTGTCATTGTGTTTGTCCCCACAACCATTTGAAAACTGGTGTTGATTTGTTTACGTCCCTCTAAAACTTAGTGGTTCAGAACAAGGGAGTGATAGAATAAGTACCAGATTTAAAAATAGGCACTGTGGGCAGTGATTTTCTTGTCTAAACTCTTCAAAGTGGTGCTCCAGCATGGCTGCAGTTCAATGACTGAAACAAGTGAAAGATAGAAGGAAAAAGATATATGTAACTTTGCCTGTAAGAGATTAAAAGTAAAATATTTTCATAGATTGATATTTACCATTTTTACTCATTTTGGATTGCCCAATACATTTGGTTCCGGTTCCTAAAGCAACAGTTTTGAGATTTAGTTCTCCATCTGAAAATTGAAACCAATCCAAAAATAGTTATTGCACAAGTTAATGACATTATTAAAGATATTGTGAATACTTTTTCTAATACTGTTAGATGTTGCAATTATTACAAGATATTTTTCCCTTTCGTGAGGAATAATATTTTGTTGACATTTAAATGATATACAAAATATATTTTTTATTTTGCAACAATTTTGTTTGCATATGCTCCTGACACTACTTTTGCTAATTTATAGTGAATAGATCAGCTATAGGGCAGTGAGATTAGCTACCCTGGTATCTTTGAGCCATAGCATCAAATGTTGCTGTGATCAAGGATGGTTAATAAATGCAGTGAGAAGGTTGATGAATGCTGTAGTGAAGAGACTGGAGGTGGGGGAGGAATAGAGACAAGACATACATTAAGAAACTCAAATGATCGTGGCTGTTAGTTTATATTAATAATAAAGGGACTTTTGAATTACCGTGTATATATATATATATATATATATATATATATAAGGTGTGTTCATAATTTTGTTTACTCACTATTGTAGTAATCCAAAAGCAATGACCTACATATAAAATTTCACCAAAAGATGACCACAAGAGGAGTTGATGGGTATTAAACTTCAATACCTTATGGTGATACTATTCAACCATAATAAGAGACTACAATAGACTAAGACTGATGGCTAGAAAAGAATGACCTAGCTCCATATAGATACAACAGTGACCAGCTTCCCACCCCTCTCCTTCCTAGTTTCTTCTTTCCTCCTCTTTCCATACCTTTATTACTTTTGTTTTCATTTACTTTGGCACTTGATATGCAGACACCGAAGACAATAGTGTCTTTAATGGCTGTTCACTTTTTTCAATTGATCAATCAACCAATTGAGTAAAGAGAACCATGAACGCACCTAAAAAACACATGAGAAACAGCTGTACGTCTATAATGCACAAATAAATAAATGTATAAAGCACATTATTTATGCCTTTTCTTGTATATCATTCTGTGAAAACATACTATATTAACTTGGTAATGGGCTTCAACTTCAGATCTCATCTTAGGCTTTCCAAGAGTTCTATATCAATCAAAAAAATCTTTTGTTAGCCTGATGTTTGCAATTAGCAGAGAGCTCAAGTATTTTTTCCAGATTGATAATCTCTTATTAACCCTTTAGCATTTAAACCTGCTGTATCTGGCCCAAATATTCTATCTGTTTTATGTTCAAACTTGCTGGAACTGGCCTCTTACACCAACCCTACAATGTCATTCCAAAAATATATTATCATGTCACTGTAATTTTGAAGTTATGAGATAAGACAGAATTTAGAGTGATGTGAAAAGACCACTCAGAAGACCTCCAGTCAGGCGGGAAGATAATTTAAGAAAGATGTTTAGAAAAATGTGGAGGAGACGGGTGAGAGCATCAGCAGAATGGAGCAAATGCTGTGGCCAGCAGAGCTTGAAAGAGTGTAGACACAAGAATGAGAAATATCAGTTTGTAGTCAATTGTACACAATAGTTGGAAATCGGTATTCAGAAGTTGCAGTGAAGAAGCAGAGCTTGTTGAGGTACATGTTGTACGTGAAGTTGTGACTGGATGCTACTGCCGGTCACTTGGTACAGGAGTTCTTGTAGGTTGTATTTGCTGCTAACCATGGTGAAGTAATTCACAAACAGTGTTGTGTTAGAACTTGTGTGTGTGTTGTTGGTTGCTGTGTATGTAGAGAGATGATGTTGATGTTAGGACAAATGGTGATGACAGAGATGAAGGTCGTCAAATGCTGTTGGACGAAGTTGAAGGGTTTCCATGTGGCTGCTGTTGTGTTGTCACTGGAACTCGCTGTGTCTTGTTGGTCAGTGGCTAGACCTCAAAAGGTCTGGAACCGAAAGACTTTGAGACGGTGTGAAGCTGGAATTTTATAGTGAGCAGTCAGCTCAAACTGAGGTTTAGAAGAGACTGTCTTACGTGATCTTATTTGAAGACTGCGATTGGTTAGGTTGCATATTGGTACACAATAGAGCAAGAGACAAATTGCGCCAATACCAACCAATCAGAGTAGTGGACACAACAGGGACCAAAAGGGCGGCCGAAGGCTAGCTGTTATCTGCTATGTCCGTATTTATGTATATATAACAGGGAGAGAGGAATTTCCCTCAAGTGTACGCTACACAATTGACTACGAACTGGTATTTATCATTCTTGCGTCTATGAACTTACTCCTCACTTCGATGGCTATAGACTCTTTCACTGTCTCTTCTGCATCACCATCCTTAACACGCATACGTCTTACGACGGCCTGTCTATTATTTTGTATATACGACGCACACATAATCACACATGTTAACAAATCTTCTCTTAAACATCCTACCCGTTTGTGTTTCTTTTTTCTCTTTGGCACATATATGCATTATTCTATTTATATTTATTGTATCGACCGTGTGATGTACTAAGGAGCCATTCTCGTCACCTCGCACCGCATGGACATTACAAATTGGTGACCCGTTCCAGCTCCTTGAAATTACAAAAATAATTATAGTGAGGAGATACTCCACATGTATCATAAACCTTCCGTTCCATTATAAACATTACATACGGCTTAGTAGCGAGTGTTGTAACGTGGTGGAACATATGATGGATATACCATAATATTATAATTGTAAACAACATGTCGACATGCTAACTTGCTGTTTGTTCACACATGAATGGATTCAGTTTGGTATTTCCAAATATTTCCATTCCAGATAGACGTCTCGAAGTAAAATCTGACCTCGTTTCCAATATCTTTCGGGTTGTTAAAATCGCGGGTCAATATTATATGTATTTAATAGCTCTCGCTTGTACCTCACTATCCCGAAAGAACGATCTGCCGAGTGGTACACGACGAAGTATAAAAGTAAGCCTCCGTCCTCCATAAGCCAAATTTACAACTCGGTTTCGATCCCCGCACGAACTTATTTTCACATGTCTGATACGAAAGACTCCAGTCTCACAACCCAGTTTCCCTACGTATCTAAACTTTAGGGTTTTTCTACCTAGCTAAAAACTTTATACAGAATTTCTGTATTAAACGATGATAATTTCAGAGAAGATAAATTATTTTCGAAAGACTGATAAAAATAACGGTTAAACATTAACCAAAATAACTTCGTTTTTGAAAACACATGTGATCTATCGATTATGCATAAGAGGAGTGTAATGGTACGATTATAGATAGGAGCTACAGTTTTTATGAAGTCAGAGATTAGAGATTAAGGAATTGCATTGCAAACGTAAATAATAAAAATTAATTGAAGACATGAAAAAAAAAACGGACAGAACCTGATCGTTTTACCATAACGACAGCTGCTAATAATGTCCATTCTCTTTCCATTCGAGGTTTACCGCGTCGCGAAATGCACTTTTCATAGTGACCCAATACACATTTGGTCACTCTATCAGCAAAGGAAAAGTCATTCTCAGACGTCATTTATTCGAAGTAATTTACAAATATAAAATATTTCTTTGGAGTCTGTAGCAGCAATAATGAAGGGAGATAACTCTAAACAGAAGGTTGCAAATGTTTCATTTCTCTCACCACAACGTAAACAAACATCGTGGAAGGATTTCTTAGGCAAAATAAAATCAAGAGAGTCAATGAGCTGAATTGATAGTGGCTTGTATGTTACTAGCAATTATTTAATTGACCGCAGAGAGACGAAACGTAATGTATATCCATACGGGATTTGAATTCGAAATCTAGCTGATTAAAAATAGATCCTGCATGGCATTTTATTCAACACTTCCTCGTTTGTCAACTTTACAGACTTTTGGGCAATCTTTCGTCTTTAGTAGACCTTTCCGTCGATTTCCGTAAAAAACTTTTATTTTTTTACATATGGGCTTGCGGGAACTTTTGAAGTAATGAGAGCGAAAGAGACTAAGAGAAAGCGATTGTATGACGAGGGAAGTTCTTTTGAAGTTACCGTGCATGGAACGCATTGATGTACATGTGTGTGTTTGATGGGGTGTGGGAGACAGAAAGTATGTTGTGTAAGTGAAGTGCTTCTGTTAGTGTGTGTTAAGAGACAGAGAGAGAGTAATGTGTGAAAGAGAGAGATAACTGAAATTTTTTACTCGGTGTATGTGTATATGTATGCATGTATGTGTGTGTGTGTGTATGTATCTATATATGTGTGTGTGTATGTATGTATGTATGGCCGATTCAGTGTTTACATTATTTCGAGTTAAAACGAAAGATTACCTTTGCCTGTTTATGTAACGGTCTGCTATGTAGAAAATAATGAGGTTGACTCAATGGAATAATGACAGTGATCGAAGATATAGACAAAATTTTTTTTTTTAATCGTTATACATGCCTTGTCGACTGCTACTGTGCAGCCTTAATGTCTCTGTTGATGTGACGATGGTGAAATGGTAAGAAAAAGAATCGGCCATACATACATACACATACATAGATACATACACACCGAGTAAAAAATTTCAGTTATCTCTCTCTTTCACACATTACTCTCTCTGTCTCTAAACACACACTAACAGAAGCACTTCACTTACACAACATACTTTCTGTCTCCCACACCCCATCACACACACACATGTACATCAATGCGTCCCATGCACGGTAACTTCAAAAGATCTTCCCTCGTCATAAAATCGCTTTCTCTTAGTCTCTTTCGCTCTCATTACTTCAAAAGTTCCCGCAAGCCCATATGTAAAAAAATAAAAGTTTTTTACGGAAATCGACGGAAAGATCGCCATGTACCTTTTGTGACCACGCGTACATACACAGACTGAATGATAAACGTAAGTGGTTGATAGGCATTTATCTATATATCTACATACATCTGCGTGGGTTGTATGTTAGCTGTTAACCGTGGTGAAGAAAGCTCACGAACAGCGATGTGTTAGAACCAGTCAGAGTGTTTGTGCTGTGTAGATGTTGTTGACGACGAAGATGGAGGTCGCTGTAATGTGGTCAGTGTTTAGACCTTAGAAGGTCTGGAACCAACAGAATTTCTTCATTTACCTATAAAGGTATACATATTATATAGTTAAAAATTTATAAAATAATGTTCCGGGTTATTTTTTATGGTTAACCCGCCGGTTTTTTTTCTTTTTTTCCCTTCTTTTCGCCTTGACTGTCTATGCTAGCATGGCCCCATTCATCCCCAGCTTCCTTACTACAGACATACATCTTTTTCTGAACGTACTTTGTGACAGGCGCCTTTTCTCCAGACGGATCTTTCTCGACAGGTGAAAGTTGAAATAACTTACCAAGCCGTATCCGGAGATGAAGTGACCTGTCCCAATCCCTTTCACTCGTGTCGTCCATACCGTTTCTTTCAGCATGGCTACTACGCAGAAAAAAGATGCCCTCTTTTCCTTGTTGAAAAGAATAGCTGTCACCATTTTAGTTAGTTTAGTGGTCTGGAACATCGTGAGTCACCATTATGGATGGGTAAGTGTCCATGTTGCGTTGGGGGTCACCATTATAGAAGGATAAGTTGTTGTTTTGTCAGGATCACCATTTTAGATGGTTTAGGTTGTATTCCATCTAATGTGACTCTACTCAGAAGGCTGTAATATTTGGTAGGAAACCCAGATGAAGAATATATAAACAAGATTGTAACTTTAAATACGTTTAATGTGGCCACACATATATACACAAACTGAATGACAAATGGAAGTGGTTGATGGACATTTATCCATATATCTACATGCATCTGCGTGTGTTGTATGTTAGCTGTTAACCGTGGTGAGGAAAGCTCACGAACAGCGATATGTTAGAACCATTCATTGTGTTGGTGCTGTGTAGATGTTGTTGACGACACTAGTGAGAGACATGATGGTGGTGATGAAGATGGAGGTCGCTGTAATGTGGTCAGTGGGTAGACCTTAGAAGGTCTGGAACCAACAGATCTCGAGTCTAGGAGGAGGTGAGTTTTTATAGCTAATGGTAGGCTCAAATGCTGTTTAGAACAGACTATCTCACATGATTTATTTGGAGGCTGCGATTGGTTGGGTTGCATGCAATAGAGTAAGAGACAAATTGCGTCAATACCAACCACGGGTCAAAGGTTAGCTGTTATCTGCTACATTCATATGTATGTATATATAATAAACAGGAAGTTCACTAGAGTTTGCTACAGACAATTCACCTACTAATCATACACCATTTGTAGCTCTGAATTATTGATTTCTTTGGCACAAGATTAACCACTTGAAGGAATGTATATCTGACTTGAGGATGTCAAGAAATTTATTACCAAGTAATGGCTGAGACATTGGGGTGTTATCTTTGAAATGACTCATATACTCAGGTGAAGTGTTAGTTGTTTGACCTTAATAGAGAGTAGTACCACAGGATCATGCCAAGAATGTGAGCTGTGAGAAAGAAATAACAGTAACGCTTGTTGTGTCTGATGCAGTAACATTACCAATTCATTACTTCTTGTACGAGTAGTTAACAATACAGAACACTTTACTAACCAGTTCAAATTTCAGAGAATACATGATGGCTGGGAATATAAATTTACATGTGAATACTAAAACACTAATTCACGAATACATCGTAATTTCAACTTGAAAATAATAACTAAAAACAATAGCTTAGATTTGCTTAAATAAACTTAATATTTCAGCTGTATAGAGTATCTGGATTGCTTCTTTAAGCCAATGGTATCATTGTTGATACTATAAAGGTGGGCTAGATATTTGTTAATAAAATCTACTTAATTGATGGTGCAAAACTAGCACCATGGCTACTTAAAAGAAATCATTATTGTCTATTCACTTTCTGATATGAAGTTGAAGAACAAGTTACTAATCACAAGGTCATGATATCAATCCTTGTCACAGTCACTAACTTCTGTTGATAGTCAAATTGAATGATTTCACACTCATTCCATTGATGTGTGATGCAATCACTTAGCTGTAAATACTGTTGTTCTGAAAATACAGAAGTATCCAAATTTCCTAGATAAAGAAAATAATCTGCTAACACATCATCATCATTTAATGTCTCTTTTCCATGCTGGTATGGGTTAGACAGTTTGACAGGAGCTGGCAAGTCAGAAGACTGCACAAAGCTCTATTGTCTGGCATGGTTACTACAGCTGGATGCCCTTCTTAACAACAACCATTTTATAGAGTGTACTAGATGCTTTTTACATGACATGCACAGAAAAAAAAGGGTGTGAGATAATTTAAGAAATAAAAAATTTTTAAATTCTCAGATCTATTTTGGTAAATATGTCTTAGATGAACAGTTATCTTTCATATACAGTATTCAGACAGACAGACAAATAGAGAGGTAGGTAGGTATAGATATAGATATATATTATGTATGTATATGCTATTGAGTGAGAACGGAATTTATCCAAACTATATTTTTGAAAGTGTATAACTTTTATATAAACATATGTGATGTGTAAACTCAACTGCAGGTTGTTTTGGTTAGAAACTACAAAAATAGTAAAAGGCACAGAATACAGATGGAATACTTTTGACAGCAATGTTTTGAGAAATATAGATGAAATCCTCTTAACAACAATGTTTACAGCCATTTATTCCAAAATATTTGAAAATTTCATAACATTATTCCAAAATTCAAGATTAGCATGATTTTATTCACAGCTTCTTTAAAAATATTAAATAGCAAAAAGATACAATATGGGTTATTTTGTAATTAGCCTATTAAATTAAGAATCCTTTTAGAATCTGAGAATATTAACAAAAGAAAAATAGAAACAATTTTATTTTCAAATAATTCCCTTTCTGAATCTGTTTGGGTTAACCCCATTCTTCATTATGTTCTTCTGGTGGATCAGCTTGATTCTGAGGATTCTCAATTGGAGGTGGTACAGGCCGAATATTACCCATTAAATCTCGCATCACTTCCAATAAAGTTTCTATGCTATTGGTCAGTTGGGCACCATGGCCTCCTCCTGTGGCACCATGTTCTTCTTCAAGTGGTTCCTTTAATAAAAGAGGTATTTCAAACAGGTTATTAAAAGAACTGGAGAGCAGTGATAAAGGCAGGGGGCAGCATTCCTCTACTTTTCAGCTTATAAATAGAGAGACTTGTAACACCTAAGTCCACTCCTTCTCAACATCAGTTTTTGGATCTTAGCATAGCCTCTATTTCCTAAAGTCCATTTCCAATAATAGTTTGAATGATGATGATAAACTTGTAACTCGTTGGCAAAAATGTGTTGATTGTAATGGTACTTACTTTAATGAATAAAATTTCCGCATTGTTGAAATATATTGTGATGAATTTCATGTTTCAAAATGCAGCTTACTTTTTACTCAGCCTGTTATGTGTATGTGTGTGCATATATATCAAAGAGTGTAAGGAACATCATCATCATCAGAAAAGGTAAATCAAAACTAAATATGTTTTCAAGCTATACTTAATATGTTTTATGCAACACATACAAACATCGTTTAGCTTTTCTTCAGGTCTAATTACCAGCAGTTGTTTGCATCATTCCAAGGGGCAATGATGCAAACAAACTGCTGATAATTAAACCCACAGAAAAGCTAAACAATATTTTTATGCATTACATGTTACATTTACCTTTTCTATTCCTGACACTCTTCAATTTATATTCACACAATTAACAATTTTTGTTGCAAAACCATGAGTTGTATAGAGGCAGTCACCTTATAGAAACTTCCATCTGTTTCAATATGGGACAAAGTATATAAATATGCCAGTTAATAAACTTTGCTGACTGTGTATAACCTTCTTTTGGCCATCTATACTAGCCATCTGCATGCTTCAGTGCTGATTATCTTCATATACCAAGATCTTCTCGGATCACACTATCATTGTGTGTGTGTGTGTATGTGTGTGTGTGTGCATGCTCACATGTGTATAATATATACATACCCGTACACGCATGGGAACATGTGTGTATGCATATGTTCAGCAATCAAAGAAAAAATCAGATCCAACAATTACTTTTGGAAAAAATAAAAGTCATCTAAATTTTACGTTAAAGAAACTGACTTACATCAATAGAAAAGTCTGGCAGTAAGGACCTAAGGAATGTAGTAACTCCTCCGCTGGTGGAAGACACTCTTCTAGGTCTGAAAACACATAGAAAAACAACAAAGTCTATTAGAATGCACAGTGAAAACACCTAAGTGAAATATTAGAGGAGCAAAGTATTAGATATGAAAAATTTTCTGAAAGTCTTTTTCTAATCTAACCGAGAAGTTTATTAATGTATGCTCTTTTTGAATTACACCTTATTTACAAACTTTTTCTCTAATAAATTTTCTGGTTATTTGATCAAGGGAACAAATTTCTTAACAAAAGAATCACTATGTGGTTGCTCAACATGTTAGAAAAAGTAGCCAAATTTCCCTCAAAATACCCTTCCACCTTATACTGTTTTAAAAAAGAAAATACACATTGGATAATATA
The DNA here is from genome assembly GCF_006345805.1 of Octopus sinensis. NCBI lineage: Eukaryota > Metazoa > Mollusca > Cephalopoda > Octopoda > Octopodidae > Octopus > Octopus sinensis. The sequence continues at coordinate 139,759,543 of NC_042997.1, read as the reverse complement.
GTTTAGCAACAATATGTGGAGAAAAAAAATTAAAAAGTTGCAATCTCTTTAAACATAGATCTGGTCTATAAGAGCTGACCAGAGGCTAAACAAAACAACAATCTATCCATTGAGTTGTAGTGTAAGTGAATGGGTTTTCCATCGATAGTTGTATCTCTATCATAATTGTCAGATACAATCAGACTGACACCGTGACAAGGCTGGACCAGAGATTTATGGTTCAAGCTCATCTGACAGGCTTCAACATAGTTTATCACTTTAATATCTTGGAAAAAAAAATTCTAGGACACATAAGATAATGAAGTTCTATGTAAACTATGCCTGCAAAAAATATGATGGTTATGGCTAGAACATCTTAGGTCTACTTAATCATGGCTAAGTTGAGGGTTAGAGGTTGAGGGTTGCCATGGTGGAATGTACAGGGTTCTATAGAAAAGGCATAATGGCGGTGAAGTTAAGGCTCAGGACTTCTGACTACAATGTTGTAAGTTCTAATCTTACTATGGCCATTGAGTTATGTCCCTGGACATCATCATCATCGTTTAATGTCTGCTTTCCATGCTTGCATGGGTTAGACGATTTGACTGAGGGCTGGCGAACCAGATGGCTGCACCAGGCTTCAATCTTGATCTGGCAGAGTTTCTACAGCTGGATGCCCTTCCTAACGCCAACCACTCTGAGAGTGTAGTGGGTGCTTTTACGTGCCACCGGCATGAGGGCCAGTCAGGCAGTACTGGCAACGACCTCGCTCGAATCTTTTACACATGCCACTGGCACAGGTGCCAGTAAGGCAATGCTGATAACGATCATGCTCGAATGGTGTCTTTTACGTACCACCGGCACGGAGGCCAGATAGCCGCTCTGGCAATGATCACGCTTGGATGGTGCTCTTACTACCCTACTAGCACAGGGCTCGAGTGCCAGTAAGGCGATGCTGGTAACGATATGGTACATAACAATTATTCATTAGAATACAAAAAGAAAAAAAATAAATGGATAAATAAACTCCTGATTTACAGCTGAGTAATTAGTGGTAGGAAGGGGATTCAGCCTCCACCACAAACACACACACTAAAAAAAAAAAAGAATATAAAAAGAAGAAAGAAATACTTTATTAAGTAAACCATTGCAAACATGGAGTAGACAATGTTATGCATATAACAAATGAGCAATCATATGTGCCAAAGATTGAAGGACTGGGTGTTTTGAAATTACAGAAACAGCACCCTCTTACTCACTATAACAATGATACTTAATAATAAAAAATTTGGCTTTTGAGGGATGTAGAGATAGTTGACTGAACTGGTATCAGTTTTATAAGTGGTACTTATTCTTTTGAGCTCAGAGTGTTAAAAGGCAAAGGAAATACTGACATGAATTCAAATCATAACATGGTTATTATACTAGAGAATATAATAGACTAAACAGTAAAAATCTATAACAATGAAAATGAACAGAAAGAATGCTTTCATATTCACCTCTGTGGCCGTTTGTACGTCTCTATATTGTCCCTTGGTGGTAAAATATCATAACTTAGAATAACTGAGTTTGTAATGTCCTGCAATGAAATAGAAATCTTGTCAACTAAACTAATTTTAGCACTTTTAATAAATTCAACAAATTAATATATAATAGATGTGTGTTTTTGTGTGTATCTCTTTTGAAACAGTGAATGCTGCAACACACACAAACCTATAAATAATATCCAAAAAGTGTTTTTCAACCCAACATTTAAATGTTATCAGTTATAGCTTTATGTGGATTTTGAGAGCCACTGTTCCAAAACAGATATATTTCATGTTCTCTCAAAAGTGTACAAATACATTATATATATATATAACAAATAAGAAAATAGAGAAACACATTACTTGGTTTATCAGCTTTAGGATATTAGAATGTTACCTTATTTAATTAATTAATTATCAAAACTACAACCATAATAACATACATATATACAGTATACAATTCAATACATTTAAGATAATAATACAAGTAGTTATTAAAAAAAACATTAATATAAAGTGTAAGAATCATTAAAATCACTTACAGCTGTTTCAGCCTATGGAAAAAAGTAATTTTTTGTGCCTATACTTGTCAGTTATATTGAGGGTGTAGGCAGTTAAAAATGGGGTATTTATATATATATCCATAGGCCTCATCATATATATGTATGTATGTATATATATTCAGAGGAATACTGGTCTGTCCGCCTAACCACTGGGGTGACATCATTTGAAAGCTACAACAATGCGAGGATACACATTGTGATCAACAGCATATAACAACCTCCAATAATCTGGTTGATACAGCTGTGTATGTGTGTATTCATTTATTCTTTTACTTGTTTCAGTCATTTGCTGGAGCAAATACATATATTGAAAATGTGACACAGGGGAACAACAACAAAACATAGAAAAGCAAGGCAAAAAACACACATAACAAACACAGATATACTCAACCAAATATCATCACAATTTTCACAACACACACACACAAGTATGTATAAAATATAGTGAAGGTGCATGGCCTTGTGGGTAGGGTGTTGCACTCACAAATGCAAGATTGTGGTTTCAACTCCCTGGCTGGCTGCACATTGTATTCTTGTGCAAAACACTTTATCTCATATTGTTCCAGTCCACTCAGCTGTAAATGGATAACCTTGTTACAGACAGGCAGTCCATTCAGGGGAATACTGGCCTGTCCTACTAACCACTGGGGCGACACCATATGAAATCTACAACAATGTGAGGATGCACATTGTGATCAGTGGTGTACAACAACCTCCAACAGTCCGGTTGATACAGCTGTGTGTGTGTGTGTATTCTTTTGCTTGTTTCAGTCGTTTGCTGGAGCACTGCCTCGAAAGGTTTTAGTTAAACAAATCAACCTCAGAACTTATTTTTTTAAGCTTATTATTTATTCAATCGGTCTCTTTTTACAAACTGCAAAGTTATGGGGATGTAAACAAATTATATGTATATAATATATATATATATATATATATATATATAACGGGAAGCTTTATGAAAATAGACAAAAGACGAAGGCAGGTTTACGGAAATAAACAAAGACGAAGGCAGGTGGAATACAAACAAACAATTGTATTAGTATGGCGCTCAGGAAATATAAATAAAACAAGTCTTTTACGTTTCGAGCCTACGCTCTTCAACAGAAAGATACACAGAGAAAAAACACAGAAAGAAGGAGAGAAAAAAAAAAAATGCGTGCAGAGGCTAGCGAATTAACATGGCAATCTGATTTCGGCCAGAAGTCAAAGATCAAACGTGAGATGCAAGAGCGAAATTAGGGGAGATAATAGGGTTATAAACAACACACATAATTTGATTAAGAAATAAGCTACAGATCAATAGGGAGAATTTCAAAATAAGTTAGTCATAAAAATAGAAAACCGAAATGTTTAGTTATTGCTTTTTACCGGTGGAAGATCTGACATAGCTTCTTTGATCTCAGACAGAAGTATATATCGACAAATATTTCTAGGTGTGCCTTGATATCGTCGGTGAAATCTAGTAAAATAACAATGAAAACAAAATTGATAAAGTAATTTATGGACTTAAGTTTAATGATTTGCCAATTATACTCACTTTAAAACTTTTAAATAGCAACACACCTAAAATCACCTTTGGTTCTTTGTTAGAAAACTACCCATTTCAAAGTGTTCAGTGTTTAAATTCAAACCACCTATCATAATTTCATGCAAAAACTTTACTGTTAAATTCCATTCTAAACATCATCTTAATGGAAACCAATTATTGAAAATTTTTATTATTGTAAAAATTGAGACACACGGCAGTGCATTTTATTTGAAATAGCTTTGTTTCAAACATCTGCAGTTTTTTTTTCCATGCTAGCAGGGCTGAGACAGAAATAAATTGAGGCAGGATTTTTACTCCTGCAATTTACTCCTGTCCCAGCCATGAAAAAAAAGATGTTAAATGAAATGATTTTAACCAAAATACACTATTTACGTATGTTTTAATTTGAAATATGATAAAATCAATTTAATTGAGTATCAAAGGCAAAGAGGGAGAGTATCAAGATGTAAAAATAAATGTTCCAAAAAAGTATATAAAAGGTAGTGGAAAACAGTTCAATAAATAAAAAAAAACTGTAAATTATACAAGAAATAAGAAATCAAAACTTTGGGTTAGTTACCTTCGATAATATTCCTTTTTATCATCATTTTCAGCTTGGAAGTTTTGTACAACTACTTCAACATTTTTCTCAAGCCACTGGACATTTTGCATAACTTTCCAACAAGGCCAGACTTGCCCAGTATAAAGACCAATCAGTTGGCGTAAACCACTTGGCAATCTGCAAGAAGTTAAAGAGTATGATATAGTATTTGAAGTATTTTGTCTGTGTTTGTATGCACATATGGATGTGCACACATACATAAATGTATTGTAAATGCTCACATCTAATGATCAATTGTGAGAAGCAGATGAAAGACAACTACTCTTGGCTAGCTTACTATTCTGTCATAGACAATATTCCCAGGTGATTTAGTACCTGTTTCTGACATCTAAGTAAAGTAGGAAAATGTAACGTAAAATATTCTATCAATGAACACAACAAAACATCTGCAGCAGATTTGGACCCATGACCAATACTAAGAAAATGACTCAAAACTACTTACCCCACTTGAGCTTCAGTGAACAAGTGGCAACTGGTGACTACTCCTGCAGGGTTGACACTACATTTATCCAGAAGAAAGAACAGCAGTGCAGGAAACATACGAAGGCTTTCTTGTAACTGAATAAAATAGATATTAAATCAATTTCTGTTAGAGAAAGACTATGTATGTGTGTGTATAAGTACATAGATGGATGCTGATGCTAAGTGATACATAAATTGCTAATAAATAATTTATAACAAATTAATGTTTCTTTTATTGAGACAAGGCCAGTTGTAGCCAACTTTGTAGGGAATGATTGAAGTAAATAAACTGAATTATTCCTAGAAGATACCAGGTTCATTTCTTTGTCAATACTGGAAGAATGAAAGAATAAGTGATATTACCAAGGTGGAACTAAATGCCTTTAAGCAATAAATTAGCCTTTGACTATTTCTGCCTTCAGAAATAGCGAATAGTGTTTTTTGTTTTTACATAAATAAAACTCACAATGAGTACGTTTGTGCTCAATGAGTAATCATTCTTATTCTGTCACATAATCAGAAGAAATATTTCCCCAATATAAGGCAACAGGAAGAGTATCTGGTTTCAATAAATTCCAAGTGACCCATGCAAATATAAAAAAGTAGACATTAAATGATGATGGTAAGATAAAAAGTTAAATTATTTCTCTCTGCATTTGTATTTGAACTTATTTCTTTTCAACAGTTTTTAGTCATATTGCAGTACTAAATATTATGATCAATATCACACCAACAACATCTAAAAGAAATTGTCTTGCTATTTACTTTGTTTTAATAATATAAACCATATTTAATCCAGCATATTTGTTGAATAAAGCTGAGCTTTCTATTTGTAAAATTCTTAATACATACATACACGCATGTGTATAAATTTTAAAAGAGAATTATTTTTTGAACATTTTGATTAGTAATGATTGATTCTAATAAAAAATGAATTTCCTAACTTCTGAGACATCAGAAGCAAACTGTCAAACAAGCAATAAATCAGATGAAACACATGGTGAATACAAGCAGCTGAAATGGGATTCTTCTGAAGGATCTTGGCACAGTGTATTACTCAGAGATCAAGGAGTCTCTCCAGGTTGAGCTAAGGACTCTATTCCAATGGCCCTCCCAGGAAAAGTGGGTGTAGATGGATGGAGACACAGGCAAAAGTCAGTGCCACTTAATTGACAGTAATGATGTATATTAAATAAAATAACTTTTCACGACTTTTGTGTTTTATATACATTTAGAACACCGTTAGCATACATCCTTACAAAGCACATGACCAAGCAATTAATAATTAAAATATCTTACTTCTTCTTAAATAAAGAAAAGCATTGCATTTATGATAAATAAATTGTGCATTGAAATGAAAGGTAAAAATCTAATTAAATAAAAGGTTATAACAAACCCTTTTGTCAGCTTTCTCTGTACTTTCATTATTTTGAATTGCCAGATGATACATAGCTAGTGGAACTGAGAATGCAAAATTTGGTAATTGTGACAAATTTTTGTGAGGCTGAAATTTCAAAGAGAAAATTTTTTAAAAATCATCTTTATAACAGAAATGTAAATAACAATTATTTCTACAACCTTCGTAACTTGAAACTCTTACAATTTTCCTCTCTCATATTACAAAAAAAAAAAAATAACAGCTGATGGTACAATTATGCCAGTCATTAAAGGCAACACCTAGCACAAAATATTTAAGTGAATAACCAGTGCAACACAGGCCAAATCATGTTTTTTTTCTCAATGATAACATGAGATATGTTTTCACAGAGTTGTACAATTTTAGAACATTTATATCACTTGGATGACTTTTCTAATATCAATTATTTATCTGTAAAGTAGATACATTGTTTCTGGGGAGAGTCATTCTCTTTTAGTGCCTTATTATTTAACACACTCACTGGTAAAATTTCCACTTATTTCTTATTTTTATTTTCTAAAATTTTACCAGTGAGTGTGTTAAATAATAAGGCACTAAAAGAGAATGACTCTCCCCAGACACAACAGAATATGCTTCAACCCACGAACTCATATAAAGAATCTTGCAAACTAAATCCAAAAACGAAATAGATACATTGTTATTAAATAGAAAATATAAAAAACTGAGTAACATGCCTTGCTTAGAGGCACAATATAACTCTGTTAGATTTGAGGTATAATTTATGAATTTGGACTTGTGTACTATTTAGCATTAAACCTGAAGAGGCTCTTGCTCTTCATAGAAACTTATTTACTCCACTAAAGGAACCCAGTGCGACAGACAAAAAACTAAACAGCAATAAAAAGTTTTCAATGAAAAGAGCAAATCCATTTAACATTTTAACTTCAGGGAAGAAAATTTTGAGATCTTGTTTATTAAAAATTTTCTTTTGTTTTCTAGAAAAAATATTTTATTCCAACTGACCTCTTGCTCTTCATAGAACCTTATCAGAAATGAGAACTCTTCAGCTCTGAGTGCATAGTAGTCAATGAAGAGTAAAACACAGAGAGGGTCATTGTCAGGGTCAAGGCTGAAATAAAATACATAGAAAAAAAGAATGTCAAGACTATGACAAAACCTGCTTAAATTTAGGGCAGATATAGAATGCTTAGTTTGATTTGACTAGGATGTGTTGTTGTTTATATATTCACCTGTAAGAGTGTACATAGATCAGGCTCCATGTGTACGTATGTATCATCTTGAGCATGTGTCTATGTGTTACTGAGTGTATATAAATGTTAATATGAGAGTGCATGCATTGTGTGTGCATCATATGTGTGTGTGTGTGTGTGTGTATCATGAGGACATATGGCCTAGTGGTTAGGGTTTTGCACTCACAACTGCGAGATCATGGTTTCAATTCCTAGGCCAGGTGTTGCATTTTCTTTTTGAACAACACCACTTCATTTCATGTTGCTCTGCAATCACTTTGACACCTGATGCATAGTACACTGTGCACCTGCTCAGGCAATGTCGATTTGATGGAGAGAATGAGCTAATGTATGGCACATATGTTTGATCACTATAAACAAATCATTTGTGTAGGTCATTCAGTAAAAGCTGAACACTCATACAACACCGCCAACGAGTGAGTCCATTATATATAGTTTTCATACAATATAAATGAGTGTACTTCTTATAGGCTTTTGTAGCTGCACATATGAGTGTATCTTTTGGAGTGTAAATATTTACTTCTAAAATAAGAATAAATGTGTATACTTGAATAGATGTGTGTGTGTGTGTGCAAGTGTGAGTGAGAGAAAGAGAATAGATTAGTTTAGTTGAGTAATATATTTTACCAAACCATAGGTAAAGAAAGCTACAAAAATTTGAACAAAATGTTCAAATATAGGACACTGCTGTGACCTATATCCTTGTACACTTGAAATGGTTAACTTGGAATATAATCCACAAACCACTATATCTATCATTCAAACAACACTGTCTATTGGCCATGTGACAGTTACAGCTACAGTTGTAATTATTTTGATGTCTTTGTCATCGGAGATGTTTAATTAAACATATAAATTTCTTTTTGACAAGGCACAAAGAATTTATATATTGGAGGCAGAGATGTAGCCTCAATTAGTTAGGGGTTTACTTCTTGCAGTACAGACAAAGCTAAATACAAAGTAATATTGATTTCTTTTGATTAAGCAAAAGATTAAATCTCTCTCAGTTGTAGATCTAGTTCAGTGGTTTTCAATCATTTTTGTTCTATAGACCCCTTTGATTCTTATTTTACTTTACACGACAGCATAGCCATCCCTTGTTTATAAATTTCTTTGGACCACAAGGAGTCTTATGGATCCCAGTTAAGAACCACTGATCTAGTTGCTAAAACCAGCTCTAGTAGATCATTAAGAATGAAGCATTTAGTTTCAGCCTCTGCATTAAGTTCAAAGCTCTCTGAGATCAATTTTTTTCCATCCTTCCATAGATGATAAAGTAAATACCAAACATATAATGGAGCAAAAAAAAAAAAAAAAAAAAAAGACCCCATTCAGTCATGACCATGGGATTGCACTTAGAATTTTCCCTCCAAGGCACAAGTCTGGGTAAGGTTGTTTATAGAAGACCAGCAGTTGCCCATCCATAACAGCTGCCCCTCTCCATGTTACTGATGTTATCCATGGTAAAGGCAAAGGCCGATACAGCTTGGCACCAGTGATGTTGCAACTCATTTCTACAGCTGAGTGAACTGGAGCAACATGAAATAAAGTGTCTTGCTTAAGAATACGACACACAGCCCAGTCCAGGAACTGAACTCACTACTGCATGATTGTGAGTCTGATGCTCTACCTTCTGAGCCATGTTCAGTTAATTAAAAATGAGTGGACTTGTGCCAATATAGGAAATTCTCAAGCTAGCAATACTAATAAAAAAGTAAATTCCAAAACTCAGTCTTTGAATTTACTTGTATGAAACTGGGTATTTGAATTATTTTTCTACCAAAATAAGATGAACATGTAAGTGATGAATGTTCATCTTTTTGGTAAATAAGTACCAAAAACATAACAGTGAATCTTTATACCTAAGTAGAAGTTTACAGTATTCAAGTGCAGTTCTGTTGCAACCTTTACTGCCAAGATAAAAAATGTGCTTGAAAAGAGCAGTATAAAATGCTCTGTTCTCTTGGCGCCGAAAATCCAGTAAGCAATTTCCTTTAGTTAGGCTGAACAGTGGGTGAAATGACATCTCAAAAGAAAAGAGAGCTCTTTCTGAAAAATAAGTAAAAAGAAAACAATTATGAAGCCAAATTAAATATAGACTGGAAAATATTTTTATGATCATAAATAACCTATTCTAAAAGGGTTTGAAAAATATATACATATATTTGAATACATATATAGGTGCAGGTGTGGCCATGTGGTAAGAAGCTTGCTTCCCAACCACATGGTTCTGGGTTCAGTCCCACTGCATGGCACCTTGGACCAGTGTCTTCTACAATAGCCTCAGGCTGACCAAAGCCTTGTGAGTGGATTTGGTGGACAGAAACTGAAAGAAGCTCATCATATATAATATATATATATATATATATATACATATATATATATATACATACATCTGTGTGTGTGTATTTGTGTTTGTCCCCCAACCATTGCTTGACAACTGATGTTGGTGTCTTCACTTCCCTGAAACTTAGCAGTTCGGCAAAGGAGCCCAATAGAATAAGTACTAGGCTTACAAAGAATAAGTCCTGGGGTCGACTTCTTTGACTAAAAGCAGTGGTCCAGCATGGCCACAGTCAAATGACTGAAACAAGTAAAAGAATATACATACATGCACTCATATACTTAATGGAACATTAATGTAAACTTGCGTTTATCCCTATTTTACCAATATTTTCTCTTCAGTTTATAACAACTATACAGAACACAAACTGGATTTTGAAAATTTCTGTGGAATTCTAAACATAACAGTAGCAATTGTACATCTATTTAACATATAATACACACACACACACAGATATGTCAAGACATCTGATGTTTCTAAACAATTTCAGCTTTTACTGTCAAGTCTTGGTTTACTTGGGTCTATTTTAGAAGCAACTTACTTAAGGCTCTATAGTTATATCAAAACCAGTACCATATGTGGTTGTGAAGTGAATTACTTGACTACATAACCACACACATGCATATATCTTATATAATTTGTCAAGGTTATTTCTACAGATGTTTGGTAGAAATTATAGCCAGCACTGATTTTTTTTCTACAATGTTTCATACTGAGATGTCAGATGTAAACAAACAATGAGGTCAAAGACAAAAATTGGTAATGAGTGTATATGCCATGTTTCAGGGTTTTTGCCCCTCCATCAGCACCCATCTAACCCATTTTCGCCTCCGAATACATCTCTTATATAGTCACTGCACACAGCTGGCAGAATTGTTAGCATGCCGGGCGAAATGCGTAACCGTATTTCATCTGCCGTTACGTTCTGAGTTCAAATTCCGCCAAGGTCGACTTTGCCTTTCATCCTTTCGGGGTCGATAAATTAAGTACCAGTTACGCACTGGGGTCGATATAATCGACTTAATCCACTTGTCTGTCCTTGTTTGTCCTCTCTGTGTTTAGCCCATTGTGGGTAGTAAAGAAATAGGTATTAATTTATTGGATATACCAATTTACACATTAAATGCATTTCTAGAATTGGTATGTAAATATTATATAATTTACTTAAGTTTTATTAAAATTCTAAATGTTTCAAAACAAGATGGAAAGGAATTCAATGCAAAATTAAAAATTATGTTGAATTTGACAGAATGGAAAAAAAAAGAATTTATCAATAAATACCTATTAATTCTTTAGCTCTGTTGAGGTCCTCTCCATTTTTACAGATTTCACTGAATTGAATAAGACTGTCAATATGATACGGATGGTCTTGGAGAATATCCTGAGATCAAAACAAAATTTGAAAACTTTAATTTGTGAAATTGAAGATAGACACAATCCATTTATATTACATGCATAGGTAGAAGAATCTAGAATCTATATATCCATACATCCTGATGTGAAATAAGGACTCTAAATGTTGTCCCACCACAATCTAAAGATAAACTGGAAAGTCCAAGTCTAAAAACTTAGGCAAAATATTCTTAACTAGGTAAAAAAATACCACCAGTTAAGGAAAAGCTAATATCATAAAAGAGCCATTACTTGAATTTTATTAAACAAATCAAGCACAAACCTTAAAAGATTATTTCTTAGTTTAAATAAATAATATTGCACAACTTGGAAAAAAATTGTTTTCAAAAGGGTATAAAGGAAAGAATTTATACAATATTTTAAGTGATAAAATGGCTGATATGTGTGTGCACACAGACAGGTATGTATATACATTCTATATGAAATTATTCTTAGAATAATATAGTCAAACCTTAAACAAATGGGATATGAGAAACTCTCATACACATACATAGATACACAAAAACAAAGCTCCAAAATATCACTGAAATCGCTCTCAAACCACACCATAATGTTTTTAAAGACATGGAAAGATACTTTTACTAGCTAACCATTAATATTGGAGTAGAACACCACCCCAAATTACTTCTGCAATATTTATTTCTAGATCTACAAAGAAGCTTTTGATATCAAATAACAATTAGACCCCCCAGTATACAAAGTATGTATGTAATTTTAAAGTTGATTAATGAATAAGATGCAGTGTCTAGAATTGGTTAATGTTAGAGATCTAGAAACTAATACGTATCCTTCAGGTTTCAATAATGAAGTTGTTCATATTTACAATTTGTAGAAACAAAGTAGGTACAGCATGGCTGTGTGGGTAGGCGCAAGGGTGGCTAGCTGGTTGAAGTTTGCTTCCCAACTATAGGTTCAGTCCCAAGGGCAAGTCCCTTGGACAAGTGTCTTCTATTATGGTCCCAGGCCAACCAAACCTTTATGAGTGGATTTGGTAAGCAGTAACTGAAAGAATCTCATTGTGTGTGTGTGTATGTATACTACTGTCTCTTTGCTTGGACAATATGTGATAGTTGTAAATAAGATGTCCTTCATGTTCAATATTCCATGAAAACATGACCGGTCATAAGGAAATATTACCCTACTTGGAAACAGGTAAGGGTTGGCAACAAGAAGGGCACCCGACAAAAGAAAACCTGTCTCAACAAATTCCGTCTGGCTGACCCATGCAAATATGGAAAAGTAGGCATTAAAATGATGATGAAATGCATACAACTACAAATGTACATCGACTTCACTTTAATGATAACACAACAACTAAATGTATTCTCAGTGAAAAGGATGATAAAACACTTTTTGAAAGAAAACTGAACAGTGAATTAATGAATGTAGCAGACTATCTTGATTCAAATAAACATCACTTACTTGGTTCAAGCAGTGATACTATTTATCTCACATCTCATGTACTAAATATATCAGAAACATATGCAACTAAACTGCTAGACCTTGCAATTATTCATGAGCTCTCTGGTGATTTCACATAAACAGTATTGCAAAAGAAATCCTGCAACCCAAAGACTGGCTTTCCACTTTATAGTTAGAAAATGCATCAACTCTCAACAGTTAATCTCTACAGAGCTCAAGTTAAGCCCAAAGTGAAAGATTCTGCCACAACTGAAAACATGTTGCTATTGTACATACAAGTATTGTAGACTGCATAAAAAAAATCTGACTGATTGGCAAGGAATTGCTCTCCAACAGAGTCCAACATCTGGTCTGCAACTACAATAGCCACTGCTCCTTAGATCTGATGAGTTTTGTACAACTACTATCTAGGCTCATTCAACTCTACTCCTTTTGTTACCCATATTAACTTCTATACTCTATGCCAAATTATTCCTCCAGAACATCAGCCTTCAGGAATTCCCTTCTTATTCATACAAGGCATCCAGCTGTAAAAAAAAATTACCTAGGCTTCAACAAACATATTCATCCAACTCATGCAAGTATGGAAAAACATTTAAAGGAACAAAAAAAGTACATAAATAGCTTATACAGTTAAGTGAACTCAGCACCTTAGTATAAGATAGATTGTGTCTGAAAAGACAAAACAGACTAACTAGAATGTCTTTCAATTTTGGTCTCCTTAATCAGGGCTAATCAAACAAACAAATATAAACACACAATGGTATACATACAGCAATAGTGTTTGTGTTTAATGATTCAACAGCATCATAGAATTTGAACTGAATTTCTTGATATTGATGATTGTGCTCAAATGTAAACATCTGCTGGCTACCATCATCAGCTGTCTTCACCAAAGACATTGATAAACCTGTATACCGTATATAAGAAAAGTATCATCACCAGGAATAAAAATAAAATGTTACAGTAAACAAAAGAGAGTTTAAAAATTAAAATTTACTTATCATACAAAATGTATATATACCATTAGATGGTATGATACTGTGGATTGGTCTGAGATAAAAACATCTTCATAGATTTGCTGTGTTAAAAATACAATATATATTGCAATGAGACAAACTTTGTCACTGTAGTGATTAATGACAATAACAGATGCATTTGCCTCTCACAAGGTTTGATATGCTGTGCACTTGTCATCTGTTTAAAAAATATTTGTGCCTTGATATATAGGAATAAAACCTGAATAAAACATTCACTGGTACTGCAGAAGCTTGCATGGTAGTAAAAAAATTGAAACAGCATTAAATTAAAATTGTCATCTGTACCTCATCATACTAAATGAACACACATCATGATGCTGTGAAATTGTTTGAAGAGATTTTATCTCAGACAATTCTACAGCATCATGTCTTCTAACAGTCTGTATACATTTAATATGACACTCAGGTGGCAATTTTAATTTAATGTGTACATCAAGTTTTAAATATTATATTCTTTTACTACTTTCAGATATTGACTGCAGCCATGCTAGCACACTTGAAGAGTCTATCAGATAAGAGTCTATCAAGTCCAGGAATTGACTAGTACTTGCTTTATTGATGTCAACAAGATGAAATCATATTTTAGCTGCATAAAAATTTTAATGCAGAAGGTAACTAAATATCAGAAAGTACTTTTACAATGACTGTTGCAGCAAGGCTGGAATTTGTAAATACATGGTTAATAGCACAATACTCTAACCACAAAACTATTTAATTAATAAGGCAAAATAAGAAATTTCAAATTAAAATTTTTTATCAACATATTTCTTGGGCACATATTTGTTTTTACATAAAATATTTATGAGGACATTAATATATAGGAAAAAAGGTAACTCCTCATAAGTTTAGTTTTGCATGAAGCATAAAATATAAAATAAGTACATTTTCTGATGCAATATATTTTATGATTTTGCATCAGAAAACGTAGTCATTGCAAAAAAATTTCTTCTGAATTACATTTGGAGCTAATGTTAAGTGGATCTGCAAAGACTGATTTGGGAAATTTCCTCTATCTATGATGATGTTTCATCTACTTTCATCTAGTTTCTCTATTGTGCAAGAATCATTTTTGGTTCTACAAGAAATTGCATTAGAAAAAATTTGGCTATTTATTTCTGAACATTCCAAATAAATTCAAAGTACTCTTTGATAGATTCAATGACTTTTTAATCCATCTTGTTTTCCTGGCAATGGATTGCTGCAAGTACCCCAGATTAATAGAATTAAAAGTATTAATATTTCTATAATCAGATTGTTAGGATTCCTGGTAACATATTTTGCTGTCAAAAATATGTTAGAACAGATAGTGTCCCATTTCTTTTTTATAAAAAATTTGTCAGATCTATTAGTATACTAATTTTTGTAAATATAGCATTGGAACTATAGAAATCGTTTTTTTAATCAAGAACTACAATCACAGGATTGAAAAACAGTTACAACATCGCCGTCCAAACACTGGTCATCCAAGACCTCTTATAATCTGCACTAATTTATGAGCAAGAACTTCAAATTACCACAACCACCAAACTAGTTTACTGGTATCATGCACAGTACAGTAATAATAAACATGTATCATTTATACTAACATACAGGTACCTGTATTTTATTTAATTATTTAATATTTGTTTAGTTTAGAGTGTGTTGACCAAAGTGACCACACCTGCTTTGGAAAAAAATCAATAATTCAGAAAGGCTTTGGAACCAAAGGTTCTGAAAAACTGATGTTATGACTGTATCTATTTTATTCAGTCAAGCTGCTTTTATAGATTCCTTACTCTCAGTCACCATCGAACTCTATTATTATGAATTTGAATCTGGAGCTTGAGTCAGAGTGAATCATTCATTAGCTGAATACACAAGCATGAATGTCACTCCTATGGATGCATTGCAGTTACTCTCTTGATAAAACCTGGTGATCCTGAACATTGACCTTCTAGGGTTCCTCCACTCAGCATCAATGTAAGTAGCACCATTGGCTCAGTTGAGCTTTTCCACTACCTCTTCACAATCTGCCATGCTGCAGTCCCATGACTTCGCTGTACCCTGGCAGGGTGGCTGAAACGGTGCTATGTCTTGCCAAAGGGCAACCCGTAACTATGCAGAGCATGATTGTCACTCCATGAGGTATTTTCAAAATACCCATATACCCATCTGTTTTATAATTAGAGAAATACTGAATTATATACCTGTCTTTACGTAAGGTGACCAATTATCTTTAGGTGTGCTAAGCCATGGTGTTGGTCGACCTTTTCTGTTTCTTCTTGATCTGTACAATAAGAGAAGAAAGTCAGTGTACAATAAATTTTTTCATCTTATCATTGATAAAACATTATGGAACTGATGTTGCACAATCTATATTTCAGTTATTTTCTATAATTTTCGAAAACAAACATTTTACAGACTGTTCTTTCTATATGCTTGATGATGACGTAGAATCAGTAGTACTACTGCTTGAGTCAAGCAAGCAATATTTGGTTTTGTAATATTTTAGCTGGTGTTTGAATTAAGCTAGTCTGCTTCAGTGATTAACTCTTTAGCATTCAGATTTCTCTGTTAAATGTAATGCTTATTTATTCACATTGGTTTGAGCTAATCACGCATTATATCTCGTAGCTTCAAGGTTTCAATGGCGTGTTTGTATATTTTTAGAATAACATTGTAGGGAAGGTGCAAGAGACTGGATCTGGTCAGTTTTTAACATAAACCAGGTAAAATATTTGGGCTGGATAAAATGTTAAAGGGTTAATTCATTGTTCAGTTTTCCAAACAGTTTTTGACTATCACTTTCACTGAGGATACAGTTATATTAAATTGTTGATCCAAATTTGGGTCTGTAAGCATTTTATTTATGTGAAAAGGAGAGACCAAAGTCTTGAACCTTGAATCATTTTATAAACTGAATATTTTTTTATATGAAGAACTTTTACATTAAGATTCCTTTCTATGAAAGGTAAAAGGCTTGAAATTTTTGGGGAGTAGGGTCAGTCAATTACATTGACTCCCCCAAAAGGATGAAAAGCCAAGTTATCATAAAGATGGACAAAATACTGCTAAGTATTTTGTTCAGCATTCTAATTTATATATAAAAAGCTTGCACCTTTTCATCATCATCATCATCATTGTCGTTTAACATCCACTTTCCTTGATGGCAAGTCAGGAGGCTGCACCAGGCTCCAGTCTGATCTGGCAAGGTTTCTACAGCTGGATGTCCTTCCTAACATCAACCATTCTGTGCCATTAGCAAGGGGGCTACACAGGCAGTACTGGCATTGAACACACTCGAATGGTGTTTTTTACATGCCACTGACACGGGTGCCAGTCAGGCAGCACTAACATTGGGTACAACTATGATTTCACTTGATTCAACAGGTTTTCTTAAGCACAGCATATTGCCCGACAATTGAAGGGTACTTTTAAACAGGCCAGTTATGCATTGGCATTGGCCACAGCTACGATCTCATTTGGCTTCTTGGGTCTGCCTCTCCACAGGTTCCTTCCACTGTTAGGGTGTGACACTTCTTCACACAGCTATCCTCATCCATACACAACACATGACCATACCAGTGCAGTCGTCTCTCTTGCACACCACATCTGCTGCTTATGTCCAACTTTTCTCTCAGGGCACTTAGACTCTGTCAGGTATGCACAGACATCACACATCCAGCAGAGCATACTAGCTTCATTTCTTTCAAGCCTACGCATGTCCTCAGCCCATGTTTCACTGTTGTGTAGCATGGCTGTTTGTACATATGCATCATACAGTCTACCTTTCACTCTGAGTGAGAGGCCCTTTGTTACCAGCAGAGGTAGGAGCTCTGTGAACTTTGCCCAGGCTATTCTTATTCTAGCAGCTACACTCTCAGAGCACCCACCTCCACTACTAACTTGGTCATCTAGGTAACGGAAGCTATCTACTACTTCTAGTTTTCCCCCTGGCATATGATGGAATCTGTTTTCTATACATCTTTGGGGTTTATTGCTCCTGTGCATCTAACATGCACAAAACCTATCTTCCCAGTTAACCTTCCTTTGATATTGCTGTATCTCTTATGTGTCCATAGCTTACACTGGGTACATCTTATGGAGTTTCTACCTACGCCTTTTCTACCGATCAATCAGGGCTATCTACCTGAAGGGATTTGTGATTTGTCCATCTTCCTACTTACAAAGACTTTTGTGTTTGCTAGATTGATCCTTGGTGAACCCCTACTTCTACCAGGAACTTTTCACTATACTTGTTGTCGACCCTCATCTTACTGACAACATTCCTGTATATGTTTATACAGCTCACAGCAACCACTCATCTATCCCTAGTTTCCACACTGACCACCAGATAAGGGATCGGAGGACCCTGTCAAAGGCTTTCTCTATGTCAACGAAAGCCAAGTAAAGAGGTTTATCTTTGGCTAGGAATTTCTCCTGCAGCTGCCTTACTAGAAATATAGCATCAATAGTGCTTCTCCCTGGCACAAACCCAAATTGCATCTCGTCTAAACTAACTCTCTCCCTAATTAGTTGGGCTATGACCCTCTCCGTGACTTTCATCACCTGATCCAACAATTTGATACCTCTGTAATTATTCCTATCTAATGTATATACTTTGTAGCAGTTGACTATGGTGCTGCTACACCAGTCATTGGGTATGACTCCTTCATGTATCACCTAGTTGACTATATGGGTGACTAGACTATAGCCAACACCGTCAGATATTTTAAGCATCTCAGCAGTGACTCCTGATGGGTTGGGGGCTTTCCCTGTCTTCATACCCTTAATTGCATTATCTACCAAGGTACTGTCAATTCATATAGCTGATCCCTCTGAACATGTTTTTCATGCTGGCATGGGCTGGATAGCTTGACAGGAACTAGTAAGGTGAGGGGCCACCAGCTTCTACAGTCTGTTTCGGTTTGGTCTATATGACTGAATGCTCTTCTTATTACAAACTACTCCACAGATTATACTGGGTGCTTTGTTTGTGGCACCCTCACCAATGCTTTTACATGGTACCTTGGTTTTAGGATCTCAATTTTATTGTGGTAGGTGGGTCTTATATATATATATATTGTTGTTTGTTCCTTCTCGTGCCATGCCTGGCTCATAAGGGCCGGTTTCCTGGTTTCCTTGGTGTATAGGTTTCCCACCTGGACGGGACGCCGGTCCATCACAGGTGAGCTGCAAGATGCAGTAGGAAAGAGTGAGAGAAAGTTGTGGCGAAAGAGTCAGCAGAAGTTCGCCACTACCTTCTGCGGGACCCACGTGGAAGAACTGTTGAGTCAAGTGAAGTCATTGTCATGACCGATGACAGTACCGCCTGATCGGCACCTGTGCTGGTGGCACATAAAAAGCACCATTTGAGTGTGGTTGATGTCAGTACCATCTGACTGGTGGCATCTAAAAAGCACCATTTGAGCATGGTCAATGCAAGTGCTGGCTGACTGGACCCATGCAGGAGCACCAATTGAGTGTGGTTGATGTCAGTACTGCCTGACTGGCTCCCATGCTGGTGGCATGTAAAAAGCACCATTCAAGAGTGGTCAATGCCAGTACTGCCTGACTGGCCTTGATGCTGGTGGCATGTAAGAAGCACCCACTACACTCTCGGAGTGGTTGGTGTTAGGAAGTGCATACAGCTGTAGAAACTTTGCCAGATCAGATTGGTTGGAGCCTGGTGCAGCCTTCTGGCTTGCCACCTCTCAGTCAAACTGTCCAACCCACGCCAACATGGAAAGCGGACGTTAAACAACAATGATGATGATGATGTGTGTTTTTTGGGTTTCCTATTCTCAACATTATACAACGGTGCAATGTTGAGACAAACAAGTATTGCCATCATATAAGTGATATCCCTTATTTCCAGTCCTCAGTGAAAGCATATCTGAACATGGAGAAATATTACCTTGCTTGGAAATAGATGGAGAGGGGGTAGCAACAGAGAAGCATTGAACCATAGAAAATGTGTCTCAATGCAAGCATGGAGAAATGGACGTTAAAAGGATGATGATAATGAAATAATGGCTTCAAATTTTGGCACAAAGCCAGCAATTTTGGGGGAGGGATTAAGTCAACTACATGAACCCTAGTGTTCCTGAAAGGATGAAAAGCAAAGTTGACCTCAGTGGAATTTGTACTCAGAATGTAAAGACAGACGAAATGCCGCTAAACATCCTTCCCGGTGTACTAATGATTCTGCCAGTTTGCTGCCATGATGATGATTAAGTATTAATATGCATTAAAAGTCGAGGTCAACTTTGTCTTTCATCCTTTTGGAGTGAACTCAACAGTATCAATCTAGGGCAGTGGTTAGCCAGATCTTTAAGATAGTGAGCAAAATGTCTTATCGTATTTGTTCCAGCTCTCTGCATTTTGAGATGAATTCTACCTAGGTATCTAAAAAGCACCCTCACCAATCCACAGGCCCAGCAGGCCAAATAAGGTAAGTTCTCATAACAAAAATCAGAACCTAATAGATGGTGCTGGGTGTAATTGAGAGAGAGAGAGAGAGAGAGTTTCTCCAGCTGGAGTAATATGTACCCTGATGAATAAATGAATTAATTAATTAGTTAATTAAAAAACCTTAGTTTCATGCCAGCAGAAATAAAAACTTACGTTAGTTCACTTTTTATAACTCGGGAGCCAAATAATCTTTTCAGTTCATACTCAGGGTTTAAATGCCTAGAGAGAAAGAAAAAACAAATGTATTTTAAATAATATTCAATTGAAATATGAAATATTTTCTATCACAAAAATTGAAAGGAATAAAGTTAATGAAACACTGCTTATCACCTGTGCTCAACATTAAAAATTGAACGTGTGCTGCTTGCTGCTATTTCTTTATCTGAGACCTTACTTTCCTGAACAGGAAATTCTCCCAAAATAGCATTTGCTTCTTCTATTTCTGCATCAATGTCATCATTATTCTGAAAAAAAAAAAAAAAAATAAATAAATAAATAAAGCAATGAATAAAGATATACTGTCATATTGCCTTTGTATGTTTTAGAGAACATAATTTTAAAGGCAACTCAGCTATATTAATAGCAAAGAATTTTTACCAATTTGAAATCAGAGCTTCCTTACATTTTGTGCAATAGTTGTTTCATTTTTACAGAATCCATGAGTAGCTTTAGATTTCTTCTTTTTTTTCTTTTTTTGTGGTACAATTTTGCTTTCTTTCTGAACAACTTCATTTGACTCTTCTGTTAATTCTGCTTGAGTATCATCCTTTTCTTTTTCCTCTTCATCACACTCATCTTCTTTGTTCCCATTTTCCAGCTATAAGGAAGAACAATGACTGATAATCAGATTCAATTTATTTTGTCACATTTGAGACAAATAAGTCCTGAAGAAAAAATTACTCCTCAACTTAGATTGTGATCAGTGGAAAAAGAAACCTTCCAGTTAGAAAGTCAGTGTAAGACAATCTTTTACATAACACTATTGTACATACTCACATATATATAAGACCAGGGTAGACTTGTTAAATTAGCCAGATGACATTGAACACTCTTAAGATATAACTTACTACAAACCATTGAACATATATCTAAATATGAACAATGTCTAATATTGGTTGTAGACAACATTGTAACAAAAATACTATTCTAAGTTCAAGATGTAAGACACAAAAGATATGAGAATATATGTAAAAAAAAAAAAAACCAAGTAGAGGAAATTGTACCAAAACATTTATGTGGTGTAAAATGCTTCTGTGTTAAAATTTGTCTGCATTATTGATCTAAGAGCAAATGTTCAGACTGCATAACAACCAGGTCAGAGATAGTTAACACTTTTGTTAGCATTGCTGAAATGCATTGCTTTTCTGTCAGTAAATTTTGAAAATAATAAAGAATTTAGTAAAATAACTTTGTCAGAAGGAAGCTGACATTTGGGACATTAATAAGAAAATTTTAATGGAAGACTTTTATTTAGATCACTTTAAAATAAGAAGTTTGTATCATAAAACCAAATGAAGTCTTAAGCAGGTTACTACCAAAAGGATTATGTTCTTAGATAATTGACAATCTTTACTTTTGTCTGAACATAACTGATTTTAAAATGAAAAAAAACAAAACAAAACAATGTTATAAGCTTAGCTCCATGGTCATCTCCGATTGCAGAAAATTTACAGAAAGAAACATATACATTGAGCCTTAGCAAGTTCTTCTTGGTTTGTTTTATATCCAAAAATTTTAATATCTGAGAGAGGTCTTTCTTTACTTTCTTAACAGCACACTTTAAAACATCAATGAAGTCATTTTGAATTGTTGTCAGACATAAGACATCTTTCAGTTTAATGATTGCATTGATGCAACATAATGCAAAGAATTTTAGCTTAACTAGTTCCAGTTTAATGTTACCTATAAATAGTTTCAAGTTAAACTGTTGGTTTATGCATCCATTTCATCAACATTATCAATATTTAAGTGTTTATTAGATTAAATCTTGTTAGCTGGTTATTAAAATTTAAAATCTTCACTGAGTAGGCTACCCAATATTAGAAGTTCATTCAAATCCTTAAATGCCTGTGTATTGGTCACCAACATTATCCAAATAGTATGCCAAAACTATTTTCAGATAGAATTAGCAAGCACATTTTATTCATTGCCATTATTTACAGTGCATGCATATATATTAATAGAGAACAAAATACTTAATTACTTAGAATACTGTAAATATAACAATATACATCTTAATAAGGAGATAAACAGGAGCAAAATGATGTGCCGGTGTCATAAAGGTTTCTTCTGAAGCGGGGTTAATTGGTAGAATCTTTAGAGCTTTGAAGAAGGGGCTTTACAGTATCTAGTAATGGCATTTTTATACTCTAAATTTGAACTATGTTGAAGCTATTATTTTTCATCCTTCTATGTTCAGTAAAATAAGTAGCTATCCAGTACTATATTGATATATTTTTTTTAATAATGAAATTATTGTATAGTGCTCAGGTGCACCACAACTTGTCAGAAAGTGCATATAAAGTACATGCAGTAATGTAGAAATGTCTGGAAAGTGAACATGCTTGTGTGTGTATCAAGTGTAGTGTTGGCGAATCTCAGGAAGCATGGAAGTTTTGAAGGATGCAGTGCTCTGACAACTAACAACCGATGCCGGCAGTTTGTTCCACGCTTCAGCAACTCTCAGCGTGAAAAAATGTTTCCTGAAGTCATGGGAGCTGTGCTGTTTTCTTACTTTGTAAATATGTCCACGGGTGTTAGATGGGTGGAGTGATTGTTCCCCCAGGTATCCCAAAGTATGTCTTTATAATTATCATATTTTATTTCGATTTGTCCACAATATTTTTTCAATCAATTTTATTTATTGTTTTCACTGCTACCACTCCTTTCATCAAACTTTTCCAAATTTTTACTGTTCTCAAACTGAATGTCACTTTCCTCTTGTTTCTGTTTTATGTTCTCTAGTATATTTTTTTTTTGTTTTACATTCACGTCAGGGGTAAAAAGTTATATAAATCTAATTCATAATATTCATTTACTATTTTCTATATTTCAAAAATACCTTCTCGGTTGTTTGAATTTTTTTGACCTCTATGGTTAGAACAGATTATTCATTAAAGTAGTCGTTCAGTAGCTCTTTTTTCATACTACTATTTTCTATATTTCCAAAATACCTTCTCGGTTGTTTGAATTTTTTTGACCTCTATGGTTAGAACAGATTATTCATCAAAGTAGTCGTTCAGTAGCTCTTTTTTCATACAAATCAAATTTTGCCTGTGTTCTTTATTGAAGGAACTCCCGACTGGATCAGCATAATCTCAATAGGATCTCACAATACATTTGTAAAGGGATATATTTCTATGATAAGCATTTAAAAATTACTATTTTTTATCTATGTAAAGTATAAGAGCCATCTCAATATGGCTAACCACTAAGGGTGGGTGTTACTGTAGCTTGTAGCCCCAGGAGATCATCGTCTCCAGCTGAGATGGCTAGTATACCTTACATTGTTGTGCAGTTACTGTTTACATCTCGTTCAGAGATTTATTATTGCTTATTTTTTATCTCTTATCACAATAAGCTTTTTCCTATATTTTTTTTCTCTCCCCCTCTTTCTGATTACAGTCTGGCAGAACTTATATTTCTCTTGTTCATAAATCTTTCTTCCTATGTGAAGATGTTCATATCTAGATGGGAAGCTAACACCTAGTTTTCTATTCCCTGGATATCTTCTTACAGTTTAGGAAATCATTCCTCTTGAATTGTTTTGTGTGGGTAACTTTGGCACCATACCCCAAAAAGTATAGATTTGCGTTAACATTTCTAGTAAGTCTTTCATTTGTATTACAAAAAGGATTGGAATCCTTGAAGTATTCCTGATGTCATGGAGTGTCATGTTGATTAATTTGTCACAATCACTTGTTTTCTGTCACTGAAAAAGCCTTCAATCCAAGTTGATATGCTTAAACATTACAACCACATGTTTTTAGCTGAGTCGGGGAAAATGCAATCTATTCTTATTTCTTCATTCACATCATCTATCCATTCTTTTGTTACTTTTATCAATTGTAATGAAGTTAATCTTCTAGAAAACAGAAAAGGGAACATACTGTTTCTAGGCATTAAAATAAAATAAAAATTGCTTCATAGAATTCACAATTTCATTTTTTCACAGTCAACCCAGATATATAAACAGATTTTACAAGTTTTAATTTAACGATCAACAACTTTAAACCCTAAAAGCAACGTATGGAGGAAATAGACTTTGTGTTCCCAGAGCTTCTGATGAGAAGCAATCAGCTATTATATCACTATAACTTTTATCAAACAATTGCACCATATCAAGTAACTATATTGTATAAAAGAATACAGAAACTACGCTAAAATCGGATGATGGTATTGTTATTATTTAACAATAAAAATTATAAAATTTATTGAATCATGTAAGTTAAAGATATTTTAATCTGGACGAAATAAATTGAAAAAATTATCTGGCAGATATACTTTTTTAATTAGTGTAATCAATCCTTTTAACTTCATAACATCATGGAGCTCAAATATAAAATTACTGGCGCACGTCATAAAAATTTAAAATAAATTTCCGGCATCCATTTACTACTTATTTTGTTTCATTTAGCATACCATGTATGTCAAAATGGTACTACTAGCGAACAGTGGTCCCGGTGCGCGCACTCGCGCATCCACGCTAGCTACTCGTAAGTAGTCGATCCTACGAGTTTTTAACCCTAACCCTAACCTTAGTTTGTTTATAAAAATAATTTATTTACTTAGTTTAAAAAATTATTTACTTTGCGTTTTATTTACTTTGTTTGAAAAATATATACATTGTTTTAAAAAATAATTTATTTACTTAGTTTAAAAAATTATTTACTTTGCGTTTTATTTACTTTTTTCGAAAAATACTATTTAATTTTCCTTGATATGTATTCAGCCTTGAAATACAAATATACGTGCAAGTCGTTGTCGGATCGACTACTTACGACTAGCTAGAGCGGATGCGCGCACCGGGACCACTGTTCACTAGTAGTAGCTGTCAAAATTACAAATAATACGTTTTTCAAGACATTCAAGCATTAGTATAGATTTTCTGAAGGCTTAAATTATAACTAGAAAAAAAAAAAAAAAAAAAACTACAGCGTACCGTTTGAGAACCGCTGGTTTAAAAAAATGTAAATCAATGCAACTGGTTGACGCGAAATGTTCAAGAAGGTCTTACTCCTAATCTCGGCAAAAACCAGTTTTGTAAACAATTAAATTTTTTTCTCAAGCAAGCCATAGAACAACGATCATACGTTTCTTCATAGATATGAAGAGTTTGCAGGTTTTTATTTAACGATGCATAACCTTATTAAAAAAAAAGGATAGTATAAGAAAATAAACTTCGTGTAGCCTGGTACAACTTCCTTATTCTCCACAAAAAAGAAAATCTACAGTATTCTAGTTATCATCAAAGAGCAAAATTAAAGTCAACATATTGGATACTTTACCAAATCGAAACGATTACCAACGAATTCTTTCTTTTTCTTGTTTTTATTGCGTGCGCGTGGTTTCAGAAGATAATCCTCATTGTTTAACTCCTTCTCACTGTTACTGTAATTGTTCTCGTCGCCACTGTCATTGATAAGAACAGGGATATTGTCCTTTTGAAGTCGACGAAGAGCACGACTAGACATCACACTGTCCTGTTTCGAACGTAATAAGTTTGTTGGCACTTACTAATGAAGGGAGGTAACTCTCAATTACCTAACGGTGTTCCCCATTGACATACGTCTCTTCAAAAATTAGTCTTCGCTTAGATTGTAAACATAAGCTAAAAAAATACTATGCTTTTCCTTCCCACCTGACCACAACTATCCATGCCTTCCCAGGATTTCTTCATTAGAATAAGTTCTAAATATTACTGATTGAGTCAACTGTTTATAGGACCAAAATATCACTAATTCTTACTCATTAAACCTTATTCCTGTAAAATAGTCTAAATTGAAGTGAGGGTAGGGGCCTTATTTTTCTGAATATATCATATAAAAATATACTGAAATGAAATAATTTGTTTTTACTGTATATATTTTAATTATTGATTTTATTTCTTTGTTTGTTTTTATTGTTGAAACGAATCCATAATTTCCTTTTGCAGTTTGATGTAAGGGCTTAAGCGACTTACTACCAACTGTAAGCATGTCTTTCTTCGTCCGTAGTTGTATAAGGAGAATTTCAGTTCAAACATCCAAAGGAATTCATTTTTCTTGTGTCCACAGAGATTTAATGAAATCAAAAACCCTGCAGAAGATGATTAACAAAGGAGGGAAACGGTAAGGAAAGTTACATCGTTATATCTTTGTTGCTGTAGACGACTGATCAACAGCAGTTGGTTACCGCATTGAATGAAGTGTCGACCTTAGACCTAGAGAACGGTATCCCAGTCTTTTCATTCCGAGGTGGTAGTTCCCTTATCTGGACTGAGAACTACAGCGGTACTTTTCCAATGGCAACTTGGTGGAATTGTTATCAGATCTAGGCTTTGTATGCTAACAGGAGTAGAATTGCAGGCTAACAAACTACAAGGTGTTTCTTTTCAAACCAATTAAAATGTAAGCTTTCTGCGACCTTGGCTGTGAACCCTTTCCCTACTCACTTTGACCGGGATAGAGATAGCCATCCGTAAAAATGTACCACGCGAATTGTAATGGCTCTTTTACTATACTCCTCTTATAATTTTGTTCGTTTGGAATACGAACTAAAATGTAATATATAACTCACTAAAATATAACAAAAATTGTTGTTTCTCATAAAAAGAATACTTTTATTCCCAATATAAAACTGTCAGACAAATCTAGTTATTTGAAAAATCTATATTTTAAGTAATTTATTTTCAGGGACCTTAAACTATTTTAGTACTGCCGTAGACATCAAAAAGACTTCTAGAATCACGAATTAAAGACTAGACTCCTTAATTCAACAGTGAAAGCGCACTGCCTTGTGGTAAAGGTGTTCGGGAAAGTCGTAAATTCAATTCCCGCATGAGGTGGCGTGTTGTGTCCCTGTGCAAAGCACTTCGTTTCACATTGCTCCAGTTTACTCACTTGTAAATGAATACTAGATGTGTGCTGGTGCAGCTCACCCTCCTTCCAGCTGTCACTTGCTGGATGTACCCCTGTGACAATGGAGAGTGGGTTGTCTATATCTGCACACGACCACATATGCACCCAGCACAATTAACGAAAGTATGATATATGTTACCATATCATACTCTCTTATGAGTTAAGGCCAGCAGCACTTTATTCGCTAGAAAAAGATGCACCTGTAATGCTGCTGGAGGAACCAAACATGTTTCGACTCCAGGTAGTTCCAACTTTTATTTTCTCTAATAACCCTGGGAAAGATTCTAACATATCATCTCTCTGGTTCTGCTCCTATAAAGGATTTTTAAGATGCAGCAGTGTAGCATTTGAGGAAGATTGGGTAGTGATATCTTGTTTATTATGGCCAGGTTCCAACATGGGCTGCAGCAACAAAGTCTACCTGCCACACTTTTCAGTCCATTTTCACTGCCTTGAAGTCCTAGATACATTCCAGGCCAGTGTCTGTAATTAAGTTGTCAATGTAAATGTGACAATGTTTTCCTCTTCTTATATCACCATGAAGTGGGTTCCACAAGACTAATTTGGATGTCTCTAATTCAGGGTTGCACATGCAGTAATCAGATAGTCACAGCCATCATTGCCTGATTTTCTTACTAACTTTTGACAAGTGTCCATAAAGGCATTCATTTGTCATATGTTGCTGCCATTTCATATTTAGGGCAATTCATAGCATCCTTTTAGCCTGTTTGATAATTTCTTTGACAGTGTCCATGTTTCACAGCCATATAATAGCACTGGTTTGACAGTTGCAATAAACAGCTTGATTATGATTTACCTGGGCAATTTGGAGTTCCAGACCTTCTTTAGTTTGTAACAGGCTGTCCATGCTTGTGTCTTTCTGATCTTGATGTCTGCTTACAAACTGCTCACCCAACCACCTAAGTACTTGAAATCTTCAGCAATATTCAATTTGGAACCACTCAAAGCAAACAGTTCAGCATCACTTGTTGGTTGAAAGACATGTATTCCATTTTCTTGACATTTGTGTATATTTCTGTTTTAACAGCTGATGTTTCTACTCTGCTGAGCAGCTGTTGTACTTGATCTGTTTCATTAGATATGAGTACTATATCATCTGTGAAGTCAAGGTCTGTGATGGTTACTGCTGGTACTCACTGTGATCTTTGCTGGAGAGCAATACATGCCGACCATTTTTTGTCCTAAGCCCCACTTTGATTTCTCAAAAGAATGTGCATTCTATTATGAATGGACAAAGTGTGTAGCTCACACACACAATTGGCACCCCCACTAGGATTGCCTGGTGAGGAGGGTTGCTAGAAACCAAACAGGACAAAAAAACAAGACCTATCAAAGGGACAGATGAACCTAGTGTAGGGTCAACTACTATCTAGTAATAGCACAGGCCTTCAGAAATTCTAGGTTCATGTCTTCAGTGTTGGAAGACCACTGGGAGTGAGGCATCCCTCAGTTTTTGTTAAAGTATGTCTCTAGGTGGTATTGAACATGTCCAATCTCCACAGCAATGGGCTCAATTGCCAAAATATATACCAAGAGGAACAACAAACCTTGACAGAATACTTCATGACATGAAACAGCTTGTATAGATAGCTGTTTAGTTTGACTATCAAACAGGTGTATTTTCGTTTTTTTCTGCTTTCATATTTTATTTCTTCTTACAAATATGATTTTCCTTTTAATTTCAGAAAGAAAACCATTCATTATTCAATGGTAAGTTTCTGTTGATTATTACTATTTACCATCCCTACTAAAGTTATAGATATACTTTACTCAGTCCTGAATCCTAACTGAAATTTATTGGGTTCTTATTTGACTGGATCAAGGCAGCAAGTTGGCTGAATTGTTAGCAAGTCAAGTGAAATGCTTAGTGGCATCTTGCCTGTCTTTATGTTCTGAATTTAAATTCCACCGAGGTTGACTTTGCTTTTCATCTCCTTTTGGGGTTGATAAAATAAGTACCAGATTGAACATAGAAGATTGTTTTGAATTAATCATGCATTGTCTCAGCTTTCAAATTTCAATGATGTGACTATTTATTTTTAGAATGATATTGTTTGGCAGGTGTTAGAGATTGGCTCTGACCGGATTGAACAATTGTTTCCATGTCTTAGATTTTGAGTGATAAGGACTTAGCTGACAGGGTCAGATGGATTACTCTTTTGTGGCATGAATCATATACTGTAGCATGTTCCCAAAGATTGGATTAGGGTTAGTGGTATCTATTCTGATTGAAAGCAAATAATTTTATCTCTTCAGAGATTGAAATAAAAAATATGAACAAACTTAATGATCTATTTTTGACCACTGTTAGTTTGAATTTTCAAATATAATAAAATACTTGGTGTTTACTAAATAAAAGTTTTGAATATTGGAATATATTCTACTAGTAATGCATCCCGACATTACCTAGGTGTTATGACTTACAGCC
Organism: Octopus sinensis; assembly: GCF_006345805.1. Lineage (NCBI taxonomy): Eukaryota > Metazoa > Mollusca > Cephalopoda > Octopoda > Octopodidae > Octopus > Octopus sinensis. The sequence continues at coordinate 139,729,975 of NC_042997.1, read as the reverse complement.
ACATTGTATTATCTGTTCCTTTCTTATGGGCAGAATTGGCACACAAGGAGTATGAAGCAAAGAATGTTTTTTGGTCATTTTCTGATGAACAGCACTGTAGTTTCCATCTACCAAATTCAATCACAAGTCTGTTGTTGGCCTAGGGCTATAGTAGACAACACTTGCCCAAGATACCATGCAGAGAGACTGAATGTGGAACCATGTGGTTGGGAAGCAAACTTCTCAACCACACAGTCATTCTTGCACCTAATATGTGTGTGTGTATGTATTTACATTTGTTGTTAAATCGAGTATTGTGTCCCACTATGTCTCAAAGTTAGCAGTTCATCAAACAGAGATCTATAAAATAAATGCCAGAATGAAATATGTACTGAGGTCAGTATGATCAATTAAATTTTTGAAGGTGATACTCGTCATGGTGACAGTCGAAAGACTAAACCCAGTAAAATAATGTTTTAAAGACTTAATGGCTTCAAATTTAAGGCAATGGATTACTAACCACAAGATAATGAGTTCAAAACTTCTTATTGAACTTCCAATCTATACAATAACACTCTATGTACATCTCAGTCTACTTGATTTCTAACAATTAACAATTGTAATTTGAAGTTGAGTGGTTAGCAGTAAGAAAGATGTCTAAATTTCTTAAATTATTGTGCAAAACATTCTGAGAAAAAGTATTTTTTTCACAACAAAACACATACACACACACACACACACACTCACATACACACTCACACACACAGGTGTCTCTACAGTAACTTGAGCTACTACAAATAGCAGCCAAATCTCTCTTAAAACAATACCCTTCCATGAAAAGAAAAACGTAGATTTACAGTATTTCAGGAAGAAACAAAACAAAAAAAAAAGACTATGCGATGGGTCTGCTACATCAGAGGCAACTCTAGGCTAAACAAAACACAGACAAACATACTTCACATTAAAAGATTATCTACTAAATAATACTAATAAAGTTGATTGTATATCTTTAAAGTTTCATTCCCTGCTAAAACTCCATGTATTTTAAACATTTTCTCATCATACTCTAAGATGTAAAGATTGTTCAGGCAGAGTTGCTTCCCTTAGCTAAAGACCTCAAAATTTTGTGACCCAATCTCGTTTCCGAGGTTATTTTTGTAGTAAAAAAGAGTGGTTGTGCAAAAAACATACTTTATTTGGTAGCCAAAAGTTTACTGAATCTTTGATACCACATACGACAAAATTAGCAACCCAGTTTTCAAATCCATAAGGAACATACACACACACACAAACTCCGTTTTATATATATATAAACATGTTTGCTTTTTCTTCATTCCAGAACATTCCAAACGTTTTTGGGCCTGCTAAGAAAAAAATTAATCCTGTCAGGCAGAAACGATTGGAACAGATCAGCAAAGTGTTTTATCACTATATTTCAGATCTTATTGAATTTGACCATGAAAATATCAATGAAAATGTTGAAATCTCTAAAGTTAGTTCATTTTTCTTAACTAAATTCTTTTCTTTATTACTGAAATGCACTGAATAACTTTTTCAATGTCATTTGTTAAATAGGGTGTGTTTTACTGAAGTGTAAAACTTAAAATTTATCATCATCATTTAATGCCTACTTTTACATGCTTGCATGGGTCAGCCAGAATTTGTTGAGGCAGATTTGTTTTATGGCTAGATGCCCTTTCTGTTGCCAACTATCTCTTGTTTCCAAGCAAGGTAATATTTTTCAAAAAGCCTGGAAGCAAACAACAAAGATCATTCAGAATCATTTTTTTACTGTGTCATTGTAAAAAGAGCACATTTAATTATGTCTGCTTTGGGAAAATTTCCTGCAATGTAGTTTGTTCCTACCCAATAGGAAATTTGTCTTATTTTACTTTATGCTCCAGGAACTGGATGTCAATATTAGCCTTATGAATCTGTGAGATTTTTTAACTGGTTACTTAGCTCAGGTGGAAAAACAAGAAAATAATCTCTTATGCTTTGTAAAAGTGTTGATAGTTTCTTCTTGCAACACATGGCAAATATATCATGTTCAAAGTAAAGATTTGATATTGATTTTCAGACAAGGCTGAGGATATTGTTCTTTTACTGGCATAGTTCTACATAGGTCTTCCTCCAAGTTAAAATTGTATTTTCTGGTAACATGTCAAAATTTACAGCTAATAAAAGGTAGGTCTATTTATACATCAGGAAGAATTTGCAGGACCAAAAATTCCATGTGAAATGCAGCAAGATTTGGTAAGATAGTGATGAAGTTTGAATGCTTACACTATATATCATGTTGCTATGTATGCTAGAAATTACAGTAAAATAAGTAAGAATAATTACCATTGATTTTATTAAATTGACTTAGAACCTTAGAAAACATAACCTTATGCCAAATCAAAAAAAAAATAATAATAATAAATCAATATTTGTTTACAGGTGAAGATTGATAATGACTTTACAGCTGTGACTGTTTACTGGGTGGCAACAGGAACAGAAAAAGATGATATTATTCAGGATATGCTGACCAAGAAATCTTATTCCATAAGGTAAGCAAAACATGTAACCTTTTACTGCTCTTTTATTGTTTATGATGTTTTACCAAAGCAGACCAGCTACTGCTGCTGCTGGGAGTAAGAGTGGTGGTGATAGTATGTATGTATCTTTGGTATAAAAGTTATACCAACTGACAGTGGAAGGTACTTAACCAGTGAAATGTTTTTCCAATTGTAATTGGATGAAAGGAGTTAGATAGTAAAATGGTTGCTAACACACTTAATGTAGTGAGGCAACAAATTTTAATTAATTAAAATTACACCCTTTGTGAGGAGAAAATAATCATTATCTAAATAGTTGAATTTCTCTAAGTCAAAGTTTTTAACAATGAAACTTCAAATACTGATAAATTTCCCTTTTATCTTTGAGAAGTTGAAAGATAGACAGATTCAAGTATGAGTTTAGTTTATTATATTAAACTTCTTCCCTGAAATTCAAAGCCATTCTTTATAACCTTTAAGACATTAAAATGCAAGTTTGGCAGCTAGAGGTTAGTGAAAGAAATATTGAAAATATCTGAGCCACATAGATTCATTTAAATGAGTCATGATTCTTTTATTGAGTCAATAAAATCAAAATCTTAAATGGTTGACATCACTCAAAATATAGTTCCCTGCTCCATCACTGAGTTCTTCTCTCTCATTTCTTCCACATTCTTTGTCATAAGAGATATGTAGATGTGTTTCGCTATCTGGACATAGGTTCTGGATGGTTGATTTTTAGGGATATTTTTTTTGTCTTAGAGAAGGAAAGGATAGTAGTCGTACCTTTTGGCAGGGCCTTTGAGACTATTGGAAGAAGTGGGGGGAAAAAATACACTTTAAGGTGCAGGTGTTGCTATGTGTTTAAGAAACTCACTTTGCAACCATGTAGTTTTAAGTTACAGCACTTCGAGTAAGTGTCTTGTGAGTGAATTTAGCAGATGGGGAATGTGTGGAAGCCCATTACATGTGTGTGCATGTGTATATTTATATATATATACACACACACACACACACACATGTATGCCTTTGTGTGTGTCTCCCATCATGACTTGACAATCTTTGTTGGTTTGCTTACATCCCTGTAACATAACGTTTCAGCAAAAAAGGCCGTCAAAACAGGTACCAGGCTTTAAAAAAATATAAGTACTGGAGTCAATTTGTTTAACTAAATTCATGAAGGAGTGTTACAGCATGGACATTGTCCAATGATTGAAGCAAGTAAAAAAAACTGCACCTACAAAAAGATTCGAGTGCGGTCATTGCCAGTACCGCCTGACTGGCCCCCGTGCCAGTGGTACGTAAAAAGCACCCACTACACTCTCGGAGTGGTTGGCGTTAGGAAGGGCATCCAGCTGTAGAAACTCTGCCAGATCAAGATTGGAGCCTGGTGCAGCCATCTGGTTTGCCAGCCCTCAGTCAAAATCGTCCAACCCATGCTAGCATGGAAAGCGGATGCTAAACGATGATGATGATGATGATTATCCTCAAAACAGGGACTTAGTATGAATGCTTTGAACATAGTGGCACCTAAGAGCCAGGTAGTGATGTTCATCTAAGAACTGGTACATTTCATTGGCTATATTTTGTAATATGTTGCTCTCTCTCCAATTTCACCCACAAAGCTAGAGTAAAAGACATTTTCCCATGCTTTTCTTTAAAACAATTTGAATGTTTGGTTTCATATCATATAACAATTCCAAAACTCTTTGTATTATTACAGACAACGTCTGATTGATTACCATTTAGTTGGTACCGTCCCACCAATTGTATTTGTGCCTGATACGTCCAGTGTAAACTACGAAAAGATACTGAAACTGTTAAAAGAGGCCGATATGGGTACTGATTTTAAATCAACTTCAGACTGTGATTTCCTCAAGTCTGAACCAAAAGTGATACTCAAAGATACACAGAAGCCTTTGCAAAATCAAATTGATGACAATGATTTAGAAGTTAAATATGACTCAAATACAGCTACTACAGAAAAGACTCCTGTGTCAGATTCCAGTGAAGACTCTGATGAAATTTCTTCTAGCATTACAACTCAATTTACATATCAAGTCTATGACTTGAATTATACTAGACTCATCAACAAGGTGAAAGGTCAAACTGAACCTTCAAAATTTGCTTTTGTTGAAAATGACATCAAAAAGGCTAAGATTCCAGATGAAAAATTTCTAAAGGACCTCCTCAGGCAAAAAAATACTAGTGACAAAAAACATTCAGAATATACTGTTGATCAGTACATGAGGGAACATAGTGAGGAGAATGAGACAGACTGAACAAAAGATACTTGTGAGTTGATCTAACAAATAATTAGTTTTGCACTGGGTATTAAATAATCAGATATTAGATAACAGTATGTGGTGTTACTTATCTGGTTATTTATTGCCAGTGAAAAACCTACTGGTTAGCTTGTCTGAAATGGATCTATAATACTGTATACTTTGATTGATATAACCACTCTATTGAGAACTATGATATACACGTGCCTACATATATGTATGTTTGTGTACATGTGTGTGTATACATGTTTGTGTGTGTGTGTACATATATGTTGAGAAGATTCACATGTATCTATTCTCACACATCTAAGTACTCAGCTCTGGGGTCAATGTAACTGATGTACCCCTTTCCCCAAAACTGCTGGCCTTGTGCCAAAATATGAAACCATTATTATGAATGGTGAAGAAAACAGTTACATAACTTTTTATTTATTTCACATGTATATAATTTGATAAATCAAATTTTTGAATTATAAATATCTTTATTTTTATCCTTTGATTTTACTTACATATATAAAAAAATGAACTAGTTACATGGTTCTGTCATCCAATTAAACAAAATTATCCAAAAATATTTCAATGCAGACATGGTTGTGTGGTTAAGAAGTTTGCTTTGCAACCATTTTATTCAGGTTCAGTTCTACTGCACAGTTCCTTGGGCAAGTGTCTTCTTTTATAGCCTTAGGTCAACCAATGCTTTGGGAGTGAATTTGGTTGATGGAAACTGCATGAAAGTACATCATATAAATGTATCTGAGTGAAAGGCAAATTGTATGATGCATGTGTACAAGCAAAAAAAAACTACATGGTAGTGAGACATGGGTCTTGAGGACATGTGAAGACTAGAGACTGTTGAATGTGTAATATCTATGTGCGTGTATGACAGTGCTAATGTGCTGAGAGAGAAACTATGCATAAGAGGAATCAGATCTGTTCAAGAGAGAAGACTGCACTAGTTTGGTCATGTGATGCATATGGATGAGGACAGCTGCATAAAGAAGTGTCAACCACTTACGGTGGATGGAACTTGTGCAAAAGGAAAACCCAAGACGACATGGGATGGAGTAGTGAAGGCTGATCTCAAAATGCAATGCCTCAAAGAAAAGATGATAAAGATTGCTGTGATTGAGAAAACCCATTCATAATGGCAAATATGAGGTCCTAAAAGCATTTTGTCTGTGCTGGTACAAGCTGGGCATTGTCCCTACACTCATACTGCCCTGTCAAGCTATTCTCCACAGCTCATCTCTTTCTCCCCTTCCCTCTAAAAATGCACCACTCCTCTTTGACATATTACATCCCCTTATTCTTGTGCAACAAGTTCTTTCCTTCATTCTCACCCTTTCCATGTGTTATCCTCTACCATACAAGACATAACTCTTATGAAATGCTATTCTTGTGCCTAGGTATTGCACTAACTTAACTAATAAACCTTCTTTTAATGAAAACATTCACTCTTTGTCCTAATATTGTATCCTTCCTCCACCTCTGCAACTACTGCTACAATTAACTGTTTTTTCAGGACATAGCATTTCAATCTGACCCTATTCTTACCACACATCTCTTTTCTCCTCACTTTTCTTTTGGAATTATTTGCCTTTTAACATCCATATCAAACATTACATGAAATTCTTCAATCTGAGTACCACCACCACATGGAACTTCACAATGTGCATCTAAAAGGAAGTAATTTCCATTTCATTATCTCTATTAACAGTAGCAGTTTTACTCACTGATTCCATCTATCTGATCTGAGACAAGCAAGCATCTTTGGACATAAAGAAGAGATGCGAAATAATGAAGCAAATAAAAAAAAGTACACCAATATATTACAAAAAAGTAGCTGTTTTTAATAAAAAATAGTGCATGTGCTATAATAATTTTATTTTATATTTTGCTAGAAAGAAGGCATATTAAATACATCATAGAAACATAAGAAAATAAGATATAACAATGGTAATTTTTCATATATAAAGTTCATTACAAGGGAGAATAATGAATTTTGTTTACATTTACAATAGTTCCTCAAAGATCATTCAATCATTTGGCCTATGTTAACGAGTTAACATTTACTTCTGCTGTTCTCCATTTCCTAATTACTTGCTTTGTTATTTGTTTTGCTGTCACAAAGTAAACAGAACAGAAGTGCATCGTCTTGCCCAATGCACATCATGAGATATAAAAATAACTCTTTATCTGGAGAGCTGATACTGTATCATTTGACTCCTACTGTGTTTCAGATAACTATGGTTAATGAGGACTTGGTCATATTGTCACTTACTAGAAGACGCCCGAGGAGACAGAGCCCTGTTTATTATACAAGCAAAGCGAAACATTTACATTCCCATATCTATACACACTATTATACACATTTCATATATTACATAGGCAAACCAAGTAGTGCATTATTTATTGAAAATTTTCCCCACAAAATTACTTTTAACTTTATGGTATTCATTCCTACTGCACCCACTTTTCACATCACCATCTCCTCCCAGTTGCATTGCTCTCTTATAACATTTATTTACACACACTTCCAAAGAAAGTGTATTGTCTTTATCATTATTTTATAAAGGACAAACAAACTTCATATAAAAACAGCTGCAGTTTGCTAACAACAGTGTTATATGATGAAAACAGTGGCATTGGTTAAGTTTAACTTTGCAATGAATTGAATGAAGCCTGGTATCTTTTCCCTAGAAAGATAGAAACAACACTTAGAAGAGATGATTGCATTTTTTCACAAAAAAATATTCTGTATTACTAAACAGCAAACATTTTCTGAACAGGATTTCACTTTCCAGAAATAACCTTCATGAAGTTTTTAAAAATATCTTTGCCAACAAATTTGCTTTATGAAAAATTATGCCATTTTTTACCAGACAATTCCTTCATCAGATGAATTTTGCATAAAAAATAACTTGATACAGCCATTTGGATATAAAAAGATTGTAAAACAAATCTGATTACTAATAGTGATATCATACATTACTGGTAGTGATAGCATACTTTTCTGATATTTGTATCTAAAGCTGAATATTTTTAATCCCAATATTTCCAAGGAAATGAATGGAGAAGGTGAAATGAGTAAAAACCACAATTAGTGATTTCTAACTGAGTGTACTAAATGATGCAGGTTTTATACATTATCACTAGAAACTGATGGCTTGGTAAAAACTTTTACTTGAAATATGCATTAGTAACTTGTTCCAGGATTTTCATTTAGAAGTAAAAATGTTGCTTGAATCTCTTGTTTTACTTTTGCGTTTAGAGTTCTTGTTTCTACTATCGAAGGTGATGGCAGCTCGAGCAACAGGTATTAGCTTTTGTTGATCCACCAGTGACAAGTGTTCTCGAATTAAGGAGTTGAGTGATGTGTGTTCATTGGTGAATCCAACACTGAAATAATAATTAAATGAAATGTTAAAAAGAGCTGAATCGTATATATTTATGTGTACATATGTGCAAATGTATGTCAAGGTAATGAAACACTAATTAAAAACTCTAAGCTATTTCAATGCTTATGTCTGTACAGATTGTGATGTACTTTGTACATAATTCTATGTACTGTGCATGCACCTTTGATGAATTGTAGTGCACCTGAGCACTAGACACAATAATTTTATTATTATTATAAGACAAGAGTGAGTAAAAAAATTACAGTAAAACATACATAAGGAAGTAATGGAAAGAAATATAATTTTTTTTTTCATACAGATGGAATATTAATCCTTTGCCTGTTCAAAGCATTTTCATAAGTTAGTCTTGAACATCCATGCTTGTTTTCAGACATTTAGTTATTGAAGGTTAATTTGGTTTAGTTTGTGGGTAAGATGTGATGATGGAATGAAAACATGTGTATCATATGTGATCCACAGAGCACATCATAAATAATTTTTAATACAGTGAGGAGTGTAAGAATGTGCATCACATATGATGCATGGGTGCTTGGGAAATATGTCCTGTGTATCACATATGACACACAAGACAGGCAAAGGGTTACACATCATATATCTGTTTATACGGCTTGACTATTCATAATCAGCATAACATGAGAATTTGAAATTATAAGGAACAGAAAATTAAATGCCTTTTCTAGTTTTGAACATAGCTCACTGCAAACTTATCCCTATACATAATTGTTTATAACTCAATGGAAGAAATAATGAAACAAGGCTGCAGCATTATATAAATTTTTATAAAGGCATCATAAAGTTTGATTTCTTGGAATTGGAAGTCATGGAAGAAGAAAGTTAACTGACACGAGACATTGTCACTTGTGAGGGAATCAGACAGAATAGTTTCATTTGCCAAGTAATCATATCTATTTTAATGAATAAATAATAACAATTTCCTTAAGCTTGACACAAAATCAATGTTGGAGAAAATACAGGAGAAAAAGGAAAAGGAGAGAATATAGGTGCTTGAATTAAATCAGTTTATGATAAGTAACAATTTTATTGAGGCACATTAGATACCATAGATTATCATCATTCCCACAACATTATTGTTATTAACCCTTTAGCATTTAAACCAGCTGTGTCGATGCCAAATACTCTACCTGTTTTATGCTCGGTCCAACCAGATCTGGACCCTTAAACCTACACTAATATATCATTCTAGCAGTAACTACTACATCAAAATCTCAAAGCTACAGGATAATGCATGATTAATTTGAGACAATGTAAATAAATAAGCAGAATATTTGATATAGTAATCTGGATGCTAAAGGGTGAAACAATCTGTGCTACCAAAATACAAGGCCATTTTTGTAGGGAGGAGATTCAGCCAACTGAATCAACCCAGTATCTTCCTGATATTTCAAAGAAACAAAAAGTGTATGACGAGACAAATAGAGTTAAGTATTTCACCCAAGGTTACAATATAATGGTTACTGAGCTGAATTTCATTGGTCAATTGAAAACCAAGCTGAGTTCATCTCATCTTTGTTGTAAGATACAAAACAGATGCAATTTGCCTTGGCTGCCTCATATAGTCAATCACTATACAATGGTGAATCACATAGCCAAACCTATATGATATAGCCACCTCTTATCAGATCTATTGTTTCTAATTATTGAAACCCAATACTAAACCTTTTATCCAGCCTTTCTTTCTTAGGAGAAAAAAAAAAGCACTGAGAAATTGAACTTCTTACCTTTGTTTTCTCTATAAATAACAACCTGTAAAACTAGCTAGTCTGAAAGAGGCTATTCCTCAGATTGAAGCATGTAAGTCTAAGGTGCAAGATTTATTAGTTGTATTCAAATACTTGATTAGCTACCTCTATAATACTAATTTTCTAACGCAGAGGTGACTGAGACAACTTAGTAACACCAACAAATTTGTAGTAGAGTCCAGAGTAATGAATATAATTTCACAGGCCTGAACCCAATTATTAAAGATTCTAAATCAGAATAATGATGCTGCAAACACACTAGCATCACTTTTAGTTACGTGTACCAACAGTATCTTGCTAAAGAATGAATTAATGAGAATAATCAAAAGAATTTTATAATGATAGTAGTGGTTTGCATCAGTATGAATGAAAATATGTAAAGGAAAGTTAATGTCATTAGGAAACGGAAATATAATGTTCTTCTGGATGGTTTGAGCTTGAGTCTCACCAAGCTTTTGGCAAAATTTTATGCAATACTTCTGTTTGATGCATCCAGTTATCTTGCAGGTAAATGAAAATCTGAATAGCATGCACTACACATCTACACTTCATGTGTAACATCCGGGAGCTTACACAGCTTACTGGTGCAAAAATTTTCATGCATGTGTAGGAAGGGTGTTCATCTTCCACCCGAAGTATTTTGTCCATGTGGCATTAGTTTTGGTAGGAAAACTAAAGTCGGATATTTTTTTAATGTATCTTGTATATTTTGAACTAATGAGGGAGCTTCTATACAGATTCTGATCAACTAGAAATACCATGTAAATCTCTATAAATTAAACATCCTAGAAAATTAAGTATTAGATGATGTAGTCCTAGATATGTGTTTGAATTAAAAATGGATTGGCAATGGTTGGAATGTTTTGGAATAAAGACCTGCTTCATAGGAACTGACCTGAGATGAAAAAAATAACTTCATGTATTTATTTTAAAGGTGAAGCAAAATAAAAGCACCACAGCTGATATATTATAGATAGTGTTACAGTACTGCATAGTCAGGCAAATAAACCTAACTACTGTCATTTATATAGTGATCCTAAATACAATAAAGGCCATTTTCCTCCATCATCATCTTCATTATTTTCTAGTCTACACACTTAGATAGGCCATCAATGGATGGCAGCAGAAGCTTAGCTTCACAATCATACCTAACAGGTCTAGATGACTCCCTTCTCTAGTCCAAACAGACATGGATTACATAGATGTCAGCCTGCTGTTTAACTGCATAGAGCAGGTACAGGAGCTTTCAAGCTGGCCTTTGGTTAAATGTCATGAAAATGAACGTCATTGCTACAATATCCTCCTGGACCATTCACTTCTAATAACCACAGGAGGCACTGCTCTGACAAAATTCAAAGATTTCAAATACTTGGGTCATGAGTCAACATGTCAAAACAAAAACTCAAAGTGAAGAAGGCAACTGCATGGAAGGCTTTGTATGGCATGGTCAATGTATGAAACCTTCGACTTTCCTTAACATATCAAGCTTAGCAACAGTAGAATCTGTTTTGTTATATAGTTGTGAATGTTGGACCCTGAAGTCTACCCTGCAAAAGTCTCTAGTTAAGTACTGCACACACAAGAATGCTGTGTGCAATACTTAAAATCAAACACAATAACCATGTTAGCTTGTTATTAAAATGCCTGTTCTATTTGATGTTAAGTACTGCAAATACCAAAAATACTGTTTAAAAAACATCCCTCTGCTTAATGAAGAAATGAATGTAAAACAAAAAGTAAAAAGAGAAAGGAAAATGAGTTACTTTTGAAAATAGAGCTCTACATCTGACTGACAGATCGTTAATCTTCTTTGTTTCCGAGAATATGAAGACAGGGTAGCAAATAAGTTATCAAAATAATCATTGGATCTGAAGAAAAAATAGAAAAAGTGAAAAAATTAATTGATAATAAAAGCAAGTGTGAGAATTATAATGGTTTATAAAAGAACAGAAACAATATTTTTATGTATATATGTGAGTGTAGACATACATACAAAAATACAAACTGTACAATGCTTTTATGTTGGAAGATGTATGTCTGTAATGATGATGTTACATTTGCTCCCAATGGCAGTGGAAGAAGTAAGATAATGTCACTTCAGTGTCATATGCAAGAGGAGTATGAATGTTAATAAGTAGTATTTGCTATATCAAATGGAATCAACACAAGCCAACTATAGAGGTTTAGCTAAAGGCAGAGAAATCAACACAAGCCAACTATAGAGGTTTAGCTAAAGGCAGAGAAAACTGCAGATTCCTCAAACCTTTAAAAGCTTATGACCAATAAAACAAAATGGTCATGTGCCAATTACTCAATCAAACAAAGCAAGTATTGTTATTGTAAAGCTAAACGAGATATACTTGATAAGGAAAACTAAAGAGATCTTACACTGTTAGTCTTAAGTAAAGTATGTACTACATAAGGTTAACTAAAATAAAATGCAGTTTTGGTACCACAAATGTTATATTTCTATGAGGAAATAACTAAGAATGACCAATTTCAAACTGCATTTGTCAAATTTACAAGATCACTGATAAAATTCAAATTTTGTAGTGCGGTGGACATTGAAACTGATGGAGATCTATTAAACATGTATATCTGTTAGTTTTCTCCATGAAGAGTATTCAGTTGTTCAATCAACTGAATGGTGTTTGTTGAAATAGTATGTAAGTGGCTGAGTATTCCAGATATGTTTAATCTAAATGTAATTGTCAGCTGGAATCAGTGATACTATGTGACAAGGCTGGACTTCAAATTATAGACACAATCATCTGTTGTGTTTTTACAGTTTGCATCATATACATGCTTCTGTGTGTTCATATATATATAAGCATATACTTAAACACACAAACTATATGCATGCAAATGTTTTATTTTTAAGGAGAAAACTATACAAACAAGTTGAAATTCTTGGTCAAGTATATTAGCTGCAAAGTATGGATATATTAAAGCAAAGACTAGAATTTATGGCACTATTTTTTAATTTTGTAGTTACAATTGTTTCATTCTCAAATAGATTATTATTTTTGGGACTAAGATGAATTGCACTTGGGAATTGAATGATAATGCATATATATTATTATATTATGAATTCATTATATTCATATTATTATCAACATCTGTGTTCATAAAATGTATTTCCCATGTTGTAGTCTTTATATATATATATATACTTGGAAATGGATGCGTCATATTCAATTAAATAATAAATAATATATATATATGCAATATATGGGTACAGGACATCATCAACAGTGCAAATAATATGAAACATGTAAACAAATGATGGAAAAATGAGTGAAATACGTAAACAGGGGAAAAAGTGGAAAACAGGACAAGTTAACACAGAGAAAGGACCCTTCAGTTGTCGACTGTCTACTCCTCATTTCCAGCATTTAATGACAATAAGAGTCTTCAAAGACACTTGCTCCCATAAATTTTTAAATAAAATTTAGGATTTATGGAGGGTCAAAGTTGGGAACAAAAAAAATGAGTGGAGACATAGAAGGAAACTGAATGAAAACAAACATGGAGGGTCGTTAGACCAGAAGGAGAGGAAAATAGTGAATGCTGGGAGAAACATTTTTTTTTGAAAAGAGAAAAGATAGAAGAGAGAAACAAAAACATGTCCGCTTATTTAAACATCTATGCAGGAAAAGAAAGAATGTCACATGAGGAAAAGAAAGACGGATAACGGTCATGTGTGAGCAACAAGAGAGAGAGAGACAAATAGAAAATGGTGAAGGAGGGAGAGGGAGAAAAAGGGAATTAGAGAACGATGGAGGAAGAAAACAGTATAGAGTAAAGAGTGGCATCAAAAATGTGAAGATAAACTTACTTAGAAATAGATGCATTGCATTCAATTAAATAATAAATAATATATATATATTTATATATATATACATATATATATATCCTTGGAAATGGAAGCGTCATATCAATTAAATAAGAAATAATATATATACATACATACATATATATATATATATATATATATATATATATATATATATATGCAATATATGGGTACAGGACGTCATCAACAGTGCAAATAATATGAAACATGTAAACAAATGATGGAAAAATGAGTGAAATACGTAAACAGGGAAAAAAGTGGAAAACAGGAGAAGTTAACACAGAGAAAGGACTCTTCAGTTGTCGACTGTCTACTCCTCATTTCGAGCATTTAATGACAATAAGAGTCTTCAAAGACACTTGCTCCAATAAATTTTTAAATAAAATTTAGGATTTATGCAGGGTCAAACTGCATAAATTTTATTGGCTAAACTGGCAAAATGACCATTCCAAAATATAACAATATATATATATCATTTATTATTTATATATATCTTATTTAACACAGCCTTAATCAGGAGTGAAATATATGTCAATAATGCAAAGCTGTGCTGTGAGTGAAATAAGCAGGCAAACACATTCCTTCTATGATTTTGATGTAAGGAAAAAAGATGGAAGGAGTCAGAGAAGACACCTGGCTTTTTTTCCCTTAGCATAGAATAAGTTTCAAAGTTGTGCAATAAATGTGGTGAAGCATTTCAGTAGCAAAAAAACAACAATTGTTTAAAATGAGTCAATGGTAGACTTACATTGAACCTAATACATCATTACAGGAAGTTGGAAAATGCATCTTTGAATAATGACTGAGTAAGGAAGCTGTCACTTGGGGAGATACAACATACTCTTTATGTTTTCTTCTTGCTCTATAATAATTTGAATAAAGAAAATAGACACAAATAAATAAAGCCATAATAGAATAAATCTACTCTATAAGAATTTCTAGAAAAAACGCTCATGGAAAGAGAAACACACCAGTGCTTTTACAAGTAAAAACACAGATGTACAATGGGGCTTTTACAAGGTCACATGACCTGCTAGAAACAGCAGCTAAAATCTCACCCCCCCCTTCCCCATTATTATGAACAAGGCAAATATATATTAGATAATGTAATTTAAAACACATGTTTCATGGCTAGAATGCTTTTGATTATAAGATTGACTGGATTATGGTCGACCTGGGGTTAAACAATGAAAATAAGCGAAAGGGAAAAAGTTTTATATAATCTTAACTTTAAAGGGGTCTCATTTATTAGTCTGAAGTGGATGGAGCAGTACCCATAACCCTTTTTCATACTCTTTATAAACTGACAGAAACTATTAGGCTAAATGGATAAATTAAATGAAATTCAAGTTCTGCTCGATTTGTAGAAGATTAATAGTTGGATGTAAAAGCCCAGAGGGATTTAATCTGAGTAGCAAAAAATTGGGTAAAAACTACATACAGTGAGGGATTTGAAAATCATCATCATCGTTGTTTAATGTCCACTTTCCATCTGGACGGTTTGGCTGAGGGCTGGCAAGCCAGATGGCTGTACCAGGCTCGAATCTGATCTGATAAAGTTTCTACAGCTGGATGCCCTTCCTAATGTCAACCACTCCAAGATTGTAGTGGGTGCCTTCTACGTGCCACAGGCAGTACTGGCATTGAGCACGCTTTAATGTTGCTTTTTACATGCCACCAGCACGGGAGCCAGTCAGGCAGCACTGGCAACAACCACGCTCAAATGGTGCTTTTTACATGCCACTGGCACAGGACCAGTCAGCTGGCACTGGCATCGACCACGCTCTAATGGTGCTTTTTACATGCCACCTGCATGTGAGCCAGTCAGAGGACACTGGCAACGACCATGCTCAAATGGCACCTTTTACGCGCCACTGGCATGGGACCAGTCAGGCAGCACTGGCATCGACTGTGCTCAAATGGTGCTTTTTATGGTCCACCAGCACAGGTGCCAATCAGACAGTACTGTCACTGGCCATGACAATGACTTCACTTAACTCAACAGGTCTTCGCAAGCACAGTTTATTGCCCAATGATTGAAGGGTACTCTTAAGTGGGCCAGTTATGCTGCACTGGCATAGGCCACGGTTACGGTCTCACTTGGCTTGCTGGGTCTTCTCAAGCACAACATATCTCCAAAGGTCTCAGTCACTTATCATCACCTCCATGAGACCCAACGTTCAAAGGTTGTGCTTCACCACCTCACCCCAGGTCTTCCTGGGTCTACTTCTACAGGATCCCTCTACTGCTAGGGTGTGACACTTTTTCACACAGCTGTCCTCATCCAAACGCAACACATGATCATACCAGCGCAGTTGTCTCTCTTGCACACCACATCTGATGCTTCTTATGCCCAACTTTTGTCTCAGGGTGCTTACACTCTGTTGTGTACGCACACTGACATTACACATCCAGCAGAGTATACTAGCTTCATTCCTTGAAAGCTTATACATGTTCTCAGCAGCCACAGCCCATGTTTCACTGCCATGTAGCATGGCTGTTTGCACACATGCGTCATACAGTCTATATTTTACTCTGAGCAAGAGGCTCTTTATCACCAGCAGAGGTAGGAGTTCTTTGAACTTTGCTCAGGCTATTCTTATTCCAGCAGCTACACTCAGAGCATCCACCCCTGCTAAGCTGGTGCATAGAGTAGGCTTAGATTGATGTTACATAAAGTCAGTAGTTTCAGAAGAACAGACTCTGTTGTGGCAGTAGCCTTATTGGAGACAGAGGATACTCATATTTGACAATAAGCTGGCAGCTTTAACTCTTTTGTGACTATATTTCTGTTGAAAAACACTACTTTCGTTTCATTTAATTTCGAAAATAACGAAGAGTTTAGTAAAATAACTATTCTCTGTGCATTTTCAACTTCTATTTTTGCTATATATATCATCATCATTTAGTATATGCTTTCCATGCTGGCATGGGTTAGACAGCTTGACTGGAATTGGTAAGCCAGAGAGCTGCATCAAGTTCCAGTCTGACTTGGCATGGTTTCTACAGCTTCATGCCTTTCCTAATGCCAACCACTCCAAGAGTGTAATGGGTACATTTTATGTGCCATTGGCACAGGTGCCAGTTGTGTGACATCAGCATCAGCCACGACTATGATTTCACCTAGCTTGATGCGTCTTCTCAAGCAAGCACATCGCCAATGATCCTGGTAACTTGTCACCTCCATGAGGCCCAACATTTCAAAGTTCATACTTCACCACCTCGTCCCATGTCTTTGTGGGTTTACCTCTTTCACAGGTCCCCTCCACAGATAGAGATTGGCACTTCTTTATACAGCTGTCCTCATATTTTATTTGTTTCAGTCATTAGACTGCAGCCATGCTGGAGCACCACCTTGAATAATTTTTAGTAGAATGGATCAACCCCACTACTTATATGTTTATTTTTAAGCCTGGTACTTCTATCAGTCTCTATTGCTGAATTGCTAAGTTATGAGGATGTAAGCACACCAGCACCAGTTCTCAAGTGTTGGTGGGGGGACAAACACTGACACAAACACGCACACAAACATGATGGGCTTCTTTCAGTTTCTATCTTCTAACCTATAAACAATTATTTATAATCATAAATATTACAATAGTTTAAATAAAACATTGGTCTTGTAAACCAAAATTAAATACTATATTTTTATAACTTGAAAGATTACAAGTGAACTGAATACTTATGATGGGTTTTCAAAACCCCTCTTTACCCAACATAACCTAATACTTTTATGTATAAAATATATATGTAGAAAGGCATTCAGTCTAACATTATCATTTCCCCACTTTGAATGTAAGATCCTATAACACTGAATTAATGAGATTCTCATGGCAGGAATGTCTTTGGTCATAGGTCTGACCTGGGGGCTAAACAACAACAATAATTCTATCTAATTAGCACATCAAGTTGATCTCTATTTTATGGCACTTGTGCCCCGTGCTAGTAGGGTGCTAAGAGCACCATCCGAGTGTGATCATTGCCAGAGCGGCTAACTGGCTTCCGTGCCGGTGGCATGTAAAAGGCACCATTCGAGCGTGATTGTTATTATTGTTGCCTTACTGGCACTTGTGCCAGTGGCACGTGGAAAAACATTTGAGAGAGGTCGTTGCCAGTACCGCCTGACTGGCCCCCGTGCCGGTGGCACGTAAAAGCACCCAATACACTCTCAGAGTGGTTGGCATTAGGAAGGACATCCAGCTGTAGATCAAGATTGGAGCCTGGTGCAGCCATCTGGTTTGCCAGCCCTCAGTCAAATCGTCCAACCCATACTAGCATGGAAAGCAGACGTTAAACAATGATGATGATGATGATGATAAGCACCTTATTAAGGACACAGGGATACCAGTAACAAGATACAAACTTCTAACTCTTCACTTGAAATATAGTATCTTAATAGTTAACTTACATTGGGTTGGCTTCCTTTAATTTTTTCTTTGGTCGCTATTTAAAACAAAAATTAAAATAACAATGAACTGAACTGAAAATGAAATTACAGCAACAAAAACTAATATTTAAACAAGCAATAAATATAGTAAAATAATAACTAATGCAGTAATGGTAAGAACATACGTGTGCTAGATAAATCAACCTTTTGACATAAGTAACTAAATTAGCTCCTATCTATTTACTACCCAAGTTTTATAGATAGACAGAGAAGCACTTTTCTTTTTAGTGATTACTAGCAGTATCGCCCGGCGTTGCTCAGGTTTGTAAGGGAAATAACTATATAAGCATTTTTAGAGAGTTACTTCCCTTATAGATGCCAATTCGGGCTTTCTTAGCCATTTCTGTTTTGGTGTCTTCAAGCCATGAAGTCGTTGTTCTAAAAGAACGCTGGTCTCCTTGACAACGCTTTACGACGTTGATTTCCTTACACTCCCTTCCCCACAGCTTCACGAGGGAGGGAAGAAGGGGGAGAAGCAAACAGGTGCAGGTGTGACCATGGACGCCAACTTCGCCGCCATCGACTCACGAAAAATTATGCATTAAAATTGAATAAAAAATGATGTTAAATTATTTTTAAAATCGTAGACTCATCGTAGACGCGCGCTAATACTCAGACGGGCTCGATATGAATCACGACTATAAGATACCTGAATTTGGTTAAACTGCACCGCAAAATGTGGGAGTAGTTAGGAATCTAAATCGAAGGGGACAGACACTCACACAACTACAGTTTTATATATATAGATGATATAAACGTCCTGCAGTGACATGTTCATTAATTCACTGACGGTGTCTATATTACATTTCACTAGTATCTTGCCTTTAACCCTTCCGATACCAACCCAGCTGAAACCGGCTCTGGCTCTGTAGTACAAATGTCTTGTTTTCATAAGTTTTGAATTAAAATCTTCCACCAAAGCTTAGTCATAATTTATGTTCCTAACACCAGCTTAATGATAACTATGTTATTTTACTAAATTCTTTGTTATATTTAGTATTTATTTAATAGAAAGAAACACAGAGCATCTCAAAATAAATACGGTAATGAAAGGGTTTAGCAAAAGTAAAATTGTCTAGCAAAGCTACTAACCTAATGTTCTTCAACAGTAACTTCCTGGATTAAAATTTTCTGGATAAGCTTTCTCATTATAGTATGAGTCAATAGTGCTGTTTAAATTCATTCACAAAATGCCAATGTTGCTGTCTCCAAGAAACCAATTATCTCTACTACACTCATTTGTATAAATAATCTTGCAGCTTTCCATCAACCTCTTGTACTGTTTGTTTCTTGCTCAATATTAACCCTTTGAACACCAGATTCCCGTTGTCCTTGACACAACTCACCTCATGTTCTCTGGGTAAAAGAGCAAATAAAATGATTTCTTGCCTAATATTATTTCAGTATCACTAAAATGTGTTTTCTGTCTCTCATATCGAAATAAAATACCAAATAAAGGGCAACATTATCCTTACCACTTTTTTTTTTTTTTAATCTCCACTACTGGCGCTTGTGGAGCCAGTCAAGCCAGTAGTTACTGACTGGTTTTCCAATGCAGCAAATACTGGCCGGTAAAGCGGCTGCTGGAGTATTTGCATCTGTGGCTGGTGGATGGAATTTGTATTTGTATCTGCAGCTGGCGGCCAGAATAGCAGCCGCTGGGGTATTTGTAAACAGTACAATGTGGCAGCCGGTAAAACAGCAGCTGTGGTATTTGTATATACTGCTGGTGGTTGGAATAGCGGCCACTGAGGCTCTGATGATTAAGTACCTCTGTCTTTCAGTCCCACACACTAAGCAAAGTCTTTTCATCTTAGATTTTGTGATTCTACCTAATTAGTCCTTTCAAAATTTCTTAACTGAGTGACTGACTCAATCAAGCCTCCTAAATTTAAAATTCTTTGATTTCTAAGATGAGAATAAGATTATTGGCATAAAGAAACTTCCCAAAGTTCTACATCCTGAAACCATGCTGGCTTAAAAGGTTAAACAAAGAACAGAGCTTTGGTGAATACCTGCCTGTTTGTTAACTATATTATATTCCTCACCACTTTATCCACTTTGAAAACCTTATGATTCACAGCTATATCATTCATGTATCTCATAAATAGAATAGTGAATCTGCAGGTAATGCTTTTGTTGATGACTGGATGAAATCCAAAACAAAAGCTTGTTTCTGAGAGTAACTTAGCCAAGAAATACTGAAACTATTATTTTTCTAAAAACTTTAATACATTTGAACAAAGAACAATGATGTTGAGACTTATGCTGGATCTAGAATGGAGAATGGAATTTTTTTATGTGCAGGTAAAAGCATTCTAACTGAAACAAAATGTCAACAGAACAAGTGAAACTATTTCAGTGATTACAACTTTTTATTTATTTTTTTAATATATCCATTTTCTTACTTTCACACATGTACACCAATTCACAGAGTTTTATTTGCTTATTTTTAATTTTGTGACATTATTTTATTTTTATAACTTTCCTTTCAAAAGTTATTTGTCTAATCAAAACATGATTAAAAGTAGTGTTATGTCACTTTTTCTTTGTTTTAACATATTTTTGTTTGAAAAATAACTTCAAGACTTGCTACAGTCTTTAATAAAAATGGAATGGTTCAGTATTGAATAAAATACCTTACCAAAGGCGGTGCTCCAGCATGGCCACAGTCAAATGACTGAAACAAGTAAAAGAGTAAAAGAGTAAAGAGTATAGTTAGTTCCATTCTTCTATGTCCTGAGTTTACCTTATAAAATAATACTAAATTAAATTAGCCATGGTCCAAGTCCATTGTTGGCTGAAACAGCTCAGATTATAACTGATACTAATTTTATGAAAGTATGTGGAAAGTAATGACTTACTGTTGATTCCAAGATTTTGCTGGATTCAGCTGAAAAGATAAATAAATTAAACATGTTTATTACAAATTTTGGTTTATTTTACTAAACCTAAAATCCTTATATTTTGGGAAGGGGAAAAAGAAATTTATGATATTTAAATCTTTGCTCTAAATCTCTAGCTTTTACTCATTAATATTAAAATATTTTGTAAAAGACTGGTAAAATAATGAAATTTTTTAATATCAAACCATCTCAATTCAATGAGTACTAATGGGTTCATATTAAAATCTTGCTCAAAATCGCATTATAATATGAATGATACTACAAGATTTCAGCTGATCAACACCAGTATAATATGCCAATATATAAAGTTACAGATATTTTATTAAACCCCTCCAAAATACTGATTATATTGAAAAATTACTGAATAAAAATGTAGTCAATAGTTAAAAAAGTGTTAAACATAATATTGATACAGCTAGATTTCATTGTTAATAAAGCTGTAAAATAATGGTTAAAATTAATATTATTAGTGCTATAAGAAAGATCACCAAAGGAAGATGGCAAGTCAACCAACTTCAAGCCAGAAGCAGTTTCTAAAACATCAGAATAGGATAATTGCAGGAGCCTTAACCCTTTAACATTTAAACTAGCCATATCTGACCCAAATATTCTACGCGTTTTATGTTCAAACTGGCCAGATCTGGCCTCTCACACCTACCCTATAATGTTATTCTAAAATAAATCATTGAAATCTTGAAGCTGTGAGATAATGCATGATTATTTCATAAATAAATAAGCATTACCTTTTATTAGAGTAATTTGAATGCTAATAGGTTAACTTTAAGGGACTAAATGTCAATATAGATGGTATTTCCCTCCATACTAACTTCTGCCTTGGAGAGGAAACTCCAAAGCATAACCTCCTCTATAGTCTTTTAAGGTAGAGGAGTGTTTTAATATCAATGTGCAAGTAAGTTTAGGAAACTGGCATGAAAGATATGAATAACTGAAACAACAGATCCCTCTCAACATCCTAATATGACTTGATGGAAATGAGTATGTCAAAGTAGACTTCCAATCTTTTAACAGTCAAGTTCTTTGACTTGCAATTCTTGAAACTGAATTGGCACCTATTATTTTCAGCTCAGAAGAGTGAATGAGTAATACCAAATCAAGATGGGTCCAGTATATAAACATTCACAGTAATGAAAACCATAAAGGAAGTTAAAAAAAAAAAAAAAAAAAAATGTCCAACCTGATATTTGTTGATCTGTCTTCTGCAAACGTTGATTTTCATTTGGAACTGTCCCAACATCCGGGGAAAATTGCCTTATAGCTTGATTACTGATTGTCATAGAGTTTCCACTTCCACTCAAAGTGTCTATAATTCTATATGATCTGGTTTTACTTAAATTTGTCTCTCTGCTGCTTCGTCGTCTTAGTTTCTCTGAAACAGAATGAGTGGATACTTGTGCAGCCTCTGTTGTATGGTCACTAACTGATTTTCGTTTTGTTCCTCTACGTTTTAAGCTAAGATCCCGAGACTTTGAAAACTTTGGAGAGACTGATGAATTAGCAACAGAAGATCTTAGTCGCAAAGAAGAACGGGAAGGAGTAGTTTGGCTCTCTTTACCTCTAAAGTAATCCTCCTTTGAGTGTTCAATGTTTTGCCGAAAGATAATTTCATCATCTACTTGTATTTCATTTTCAGCCAGTTCCCTTTCATTAGAAATACTTTTATTCTTGCTTACAGATTTTACTTTGATATTAGATTCTTGTTCTTCTCTGCCATCATTTTTGATTTCATTACGAAAATCAAAATCATTAGTTGTAGCAGGCATGTCTTCATCTTGCATTACATTGGCTGGATATTGGACCTGAGTGCTCTTTCTATCTCTGTTTAGAGTCAAATTTTTTTCCTGGTCAGCCATGGTTTCACTTTTATTAAGTGTCAAAATAATCTTGTTTTTATCTGAAGATGCACTGAAGTCAGGCTTATCCTGTTTTATGCCTGTCTTGTTTCCTTCCCGGGTTTTACCAGCTTCATTTTCTTCTTGAGACTCACCAGCTTCACTTCCTTCTTGGGTCTCACCAGCCTCACTTTCTTCCTGGGTCTCACCAGCCTCACTTTCTTCCTGGGTCTCACCAGCCTCACTTTCTTCCTGGGTCTCACCAGCCTCACTTTCTTCCTGGATCTCACCAGCCTCACTTTCTTCCTGGGCTTCACCATCTTCGCTTTCTTCCTGGGTTTCACCATCTTCGCTTTCTTCCTGGGTCTTACCAGCTTCGCTTTCTTCCTGAGATTCACTATGCTCACTTTCTTCCCGAGTCTCACCAACCTCTCTTTCTTCCTGGATTTCACCAGCTTCACTTTCTTCTAATATCACATCAACTTCATGCTGTATCATGCTAGACTTGCTTCTATCTTGGGTGACGCTTATCTTGCTGTCATTCTGAATTGCACCAGTCTCAAATTCTTCTTGAATTCCACTAAGATTGTGCTTGTGCTGGCTTACAGCAACTTCACTTTCAGCTTCGGATGCAGAGTTCTTGCTTTCTATTTCTGACACATAATCCTCGCTTTCTATTTGGGATCCACCATCCACATTCTTACCCTGGGATGCACCAGCTTCACTTCCATCCTGGGGCACACCAGTCTCACTTTTTTCTGGCCCACATCAGCCTCACTTTCATCTTGGGTTTCATCAGCCTTGCTTTCTTCCTGGGTCACCCAAGCCTCAGTTTCATCTTGAATCACAGAAGCCTTGCTTTCATCTTGAGTTACACCACGTTCACTCTTATTTTGGGTCATGCTTGCTTTTCTTTCATTTTGGATGAGATAGATTTCACTTTCATCCTGAGTTACATCTGTTTTGTTGCTCTGTTTTCCATCAGCCTTGCTTTCAACCAGAATCATATCAATTTCAGTTTTATTTGGGGCCATATTATCCTCACTTTTGTCTTGTATTTTGCCAATATCATCTTTATTCTGAAATGATTTAGTCTCACTCTTATCTAGAGTTAACCCAATGTTGGTTTTAACATGGGGCATGCTAGCGTCACCTTCACACTGGTGGTCACTTGCGTTTTCCCCTTTAGCACTCCTGTCAACATCACCTGAAACTTTACTGATTTCAACTTCTGACAAGCTTTCAACTTCAAACAATGGAATGTCTTCTTCTTCTTCTTCTTCTTCTTCTTCATCAGGGACCATGCTAGCATCACCTTCACTCTGACTGATACTCCTGTTTTCCCCTTTCGTGCTCTTGTCAACTTCACCTGGAATTTCACTGGTTTCATCTTCTGACAAGCTTTCAACTTCAAACAGTGGAATGTCCTCTTCATCTTGTGCTGTACTAACCTCTACTTTGCTCTTTGTTACACTGATTTCCTTTTCATCTGTAGTCACATCAACTTTATCTTGTAATACATTTTCATAATTCTTACCCACCCTTGATTCCCTTCTTGCTTCATCTATACACACTACTATTTCTTCCACATTACTACTTAGTTCTTTTTCTTTTCTAGTTTCTCTCTCAGGTTTCATTTTGTCATCTTGCACATCTACTGTAATTTTTTCTGCATGATGATCGGGCTTCTTTTCAATGTCTTCATTTAGTGTCATTTCCTTTTGTAGGTCTTTGGTATCTTTAGTTTCTGTTTGATAAACACATGCTGCTTCTCGATTGATACCTATGAGATCTTCGTTATGTAATCTTATATATTCTTCATCAAGTACTTCAACAATTGGTTCATCTTGTACTTCAATCACTTCATTTTCATCCTCAATTACAACCATCTCTTCCTGTAGCTCTAAAACAACATTGTTGTCTACAGGAACAAAATCTTTGACAGGTTCTTCATTCAGTTCCATCTGTCCCTCTAACATTCTACCATAATTGTTCTTGCTCTCATGCTGGTCTGCTATATTTTGCTTTTCCTGTGTACAAGCTACCATTTCGTTTTTGTTAGTCACTTCAATTTTTTCATCAGTTTTATTCTGACTCACATTTGAAGAAACAGTCTCTTCCAAGGAAAATGTTTGGATGAATTCACTTGTATATTCTACATCTTTAGTTTCCAATGGTACTTCTGCAAGATCTTCAATGAAAGTGTCTTTATCAGTTGCCACATCACTTTGTCCGGTTTTGGTTTCTTCACAAATTGTAGATTTCTCTTTTAATTTCAAAGATCCTATATCAGCAGTTACCTCTTTTAACTCAGATGGTCTTTCTTCAGTAATATCCTCCCTGTCAGAATTCCTATTGCTAGAGATAACAGCATCATCCTGCTTAGATTTAATGTCTTTTGCGCAACTAATTTTTCTAGAGGTCTTAAATTCAGAATCAGAGGAAGATGGTGAATCTGAAATCTCCTTATTTTCTCTGATGATGAACCGGTCCTTTTCATTCCCTTTATTTTCACTTGATACTGCATCATCTCTACTTTTAATATTTTTAGTAGAATTTAAGAAGTCTTTAGTTGATGCGGTCATAGATTGCCGGTCTCCACTACAGTTGGTATCAGTAAGGCTCACAGTAAGTTTCTTAAGAAAGCTGAGTGAAGAAGAAGAAGAGTTAGCCACATTGACATGAGGAGTATGTTTAACTGTGTTTTCTGAGTCTGAAAGGTTTGTTAAATCTTTCGTGTGTTGGCTTAGCTCGAAGCTTGGTATTGTCTCAGTCATACTGGTACTTTTTCTTGGTTGAGAAATCACAGAATTATTAGGTTTCTCAGGTTTATCTTGTAAATTTTCTGTTGATGTATGTTTACCGCTTGCATTCTGCAATATTTTCAAACTTTCTTCTAAATACAGTCGATTAACATCATCAATTTTCTGTGTTTGTTCTCTCTCACTTGAATTCGGAGGGTTTTTCTCTGATTGTACTGCATCTGATTTTGATTGCTTGTTTCCATGGTTGGAAGAATCCTCAGACAAATCTGATTCATCTGCTACATTTGTGGTATCCAGAAAATTTTCAGAATTCACTGTCAAAAATCCAAGTGATGAGTCACTTGTTGACATTTCTGTTATATCAGTAGGTTTTGCCCCAGCAGCTGCTGCAGCTTCTAAAGTTAGAACCAAAATAGAAAAAAGAAATTAGAATATATATGAATAATAGATACCTTACATATAAAAGAATAGCAAAGACACTATAAAATATTTTTACGGTTATTTTCCATACTAGAAAGGGTAGGGTGTGTTTTCAAATTTGGTTCCATGCATACAGCTGGCTTATTTCTTTTTCTATGTAGATATTTCTTTCTAAAACTACTTATGACTCAAGTATGAGTTGTTAAATACTTTATGAGAAGCATCATCAGTATAAGCCAGTTTTTCCATGTTTCCAAGTCTTGGACATGCCTTCTCCAGCAAAGATTCAAACCTTTTATTATTAGTTTCTCATCACCTCCTTTGTGAGGTTAAGCATCTTGGGTTCAGTTTTTTCACTTCTTTCACAGGTTACTTCCATCTGGGCCACTTGGCACCTCATCGCTCAACTGCAATCCTTCATACAAATAACATGTCTACACCAGCACAATTTTCTCTCTTACACAATAACTGATATTTTTGTATCAACTTTTCCTCGTGGCACATCAGTCCTTCATATGTGCTCACATTACACATCCATTGGAACATGCTCTGTTCATTTTGTTCAGTGAAGGCAGTATTCCAAAACAGCAATGAAACATAGAACTGTACATATATAATCTGAAGAGACACAATGCATAGTAACATTTTTTGCTTCATTAGATAATATGAATATGCGATACCAAAGTTTAACAGTAAAAAGCAAAATAAGGTTCCCATACTTAGAAATTTTTAGAACTGAAATGAAGTAAAATCGTTTGCAATTTTGTTGTTTAAAAGAAATGTGTCATACAAACATAGGTTTTATCTACCAAACTTGTAGGGATATAAATCAATAGAAAATCCTTCCTCATTTTCTGCACAGAACAAGAGAACACTTAGAATTCCTCAGTGTCATGTAGTTTTAATGAAGATGGGAATTTGAAGGGTGCTAACTAAAAGTAAATGATATTAAAGACATTTCAAACCAGTCCTACTGATGCTCTTAAGAACTGGATTTGTCTGTTATACAAAGTCTTCTTTGGCCTATCACTAGCTCAAGTACCTACTATAACCATAAGGATAGTCAAAGTTGAAATGCCTTTTAGGAAACAGATTTAATTCATCCCTTGGTTTAACGTTACCTCCAGGTACCTTTGCTGCCTTTAGCAGAATCTACTTTGCTGTCAGCTCTTGGATCAGGTTTCCAGTTTGAGAATACCTTTCTCTCTCTCACCTGTCTTGGAAACCCTATGGGAGATCATGACACTGACTTTCATCCAGATTAAAAGATAGATAGAAAAAAATCAGAGCTGGCCAGATATAAATAAGAACAACCCTCTAACAATGTTATTAGTCAGCACCCATTCACTTGCAGCACAATTACCACTTTTCCATAAATCTGATATTTTGATGTTTTCTAAACTTCACTGCACTGGACTTGCTCCTAATGGCCATGTTATACACCTGTACTAAACTCTTTCTTTTCTAATTAACTTGATCTTCAAATAATCTACAATTTTTATAAAGAGAAAATTCTCTTTCCTAAAGTGAAGGACTATCATCGTCATCATCATTGTTTAGTATCTGTTTTCCTGTTTTCCATGTAGGCATGGATAAAATGGTTTGACTGGTAAGCTGGAGAGCTGCACCAGGCTCCAGTCTGTTTTGGCTTGGTCTCTATGGCTGGATGCCCTTCCTAACATCAACCACTCCATAGAGTGTAGTGGGTGACTTTTATGTGTCACCAACATAGGTGCCTCTCATGTGTCACCGGCACGGGTGCCTCTCACGTGTCACCGGCACAGGTGTCTCTCATGTGTCACCAGCATGGGTACTTCTCATGTATCACCAGCACAAGTGCCTCTCACGTGTCACTGGTACTGACCACACATGATCAGGATTAAATAAGAGCTAACAATAAAATGAGTCATTATTTGTCATAATACATACTAAAGCTTTCTAACATCTTTTATCATATTATGGCCTGAATACTTATTTTTGACAAAATTGTTTCTTAAGGTTCCACCTCTAAAAGAAGAGTTGAGATCTTGGAAGACTAGGTTAGTAAATCTATTTTGGTCACAAAATGTCCTGTATTCTGATCTCCAGTCTTGATCTGGCAGAGTTGCTACAGCTGGATGCCCTTCCTAACGCCAACCACTCCGAGAGTGTAGTGGGTGCTTTATACGTGCCACCTGCACGGGGGCCAGTCAGGCGGTACTGGCAATGACCTCGCTCGAATCTTTTTACATGTGCCACTGGCACAGATGCCAGTGAAGCAACGTTGGTAACGATCATGCTCAAATGGTGCCCTTTTACGTGCCACGGGTACAGAAGCCAGTTGGCTGCTCTGGCAACAATCACGCTTGGATGGTGTTCTTGGCACCCTATTAGCACAGGCATAAGTGCCAGTAAGGCGACGCTGGTAACGATCATACTCAAATAGCCGCTCTGTCAATGATCACACTCGTATGGTGATCTTTGCACCCCGCTAGCACGGACGCTAGTCATCGAAATGATTTAGACAGATATAATTATTATGGTGAAAACTAACACAGCATTAGATGTATTGTATTTTACTATCATCAATATGATCAAATAAGTGGAGATAAATAATTTCCTAAAGTGAAGATTAGATTACATAGGGTGTTGATTCCCTCAGTGTATCACTGGTAAATATTTTATTGATTCTACAGGAATGGAAGCAAGGGAGGAAATGAAGAGTCAACTTTGAAACAATTATAACATAGAACTGAGAGGGTTTGAAAGCTACTTGTATTGATTATGCATTTGAAATTTTAAAAACAATTAGCAACAATTATACAAAATCATTTAAATTTGCAGTACAATCTATAAAACTTCTGTGCTATAGATCAATATAAATACAGATGCACACATGACCATGCAGTTAAGAAGTTCACTTTGCAACCACATGGGTTTTAGGTTCAATTCCATTATGTGGCATGTTGAGCAAGTGTCTTGTACTATAGTCATGAGTTGCCCAGTGCCTGGCAATTGAATTTGATAGATGGAAACTGTATAGAAGCCTGTCTTTAACATTTGTGTGTGTATCTCACCATTTAACTACTGTTATTGGTTTATTTATTCCGTGTATTAGCAGTCCAGCAAAAAGAGACTGATAGAATACTAGGGATGATTTGATCAATTAAAACCTTTCAAAGTAGTAACCTAACATGACTGCAGTCCACTAGCTGAAACAAGTAAAAGAATAAAATAAAATTAATTAGATAATAATAATAATTTTAAAACTGCTTATTTTTCAAGATCTTAACCTTTAGCACAGTGTAGGAGCATCATGTCACTATATGAGTTTTCTCCCCTGTAGTAACAGGGCAGTGGCAGGGGAAACAATTCTAGAGAAAATGAAGTTTGCTAAAGGTTAAATAACTACTATGCTGAATAACAGGGACCAGCTGGTTAAGAATGGCCAAACAATTCATTAATACATAAAAAGAGTCATGTAGACACATAAGGTAGTCTCCATGGCATATATATTCTCCACCCGAACGAGATACCGATCCGTTACAGGATTACTCATTTTCACCAGCCGAGCAAACTGAAGAAACATGAAATGTAGCATTTTGCTTAATAACACAACACATCACCCAGTCCAAGAATCGAAACCACAATCTTACAATCATGAATCCCATACACTAAGCCACCAGCCTCCACCATTAATACATACATCTTATAAAACTCACTACAATACAATGAAGATTTCTGTCAATAATTACCTTGTGATTGTTTGATACCCATTGCAAGATCTTCTGCAGTAATTTTCTTTCTAATTTTTATAACTATTTTTGGTTTATGAAGAGAAATTTCATCATCTTCTTCAGCATCTAGTAAAAACAAATATTCCTTTGACAATGAGATTGAATACAAAATATTTTAAACATCAAATCAATTACAGTATTATCATGTCTATTTTACAATGCCGACATAGTTGAAACTCAAGCATCTCAGATGTGAAGTGTAGCTATACCTTCTTTTTTAAGAGCTTTTTATTCTAGAGAATAGTAATAAACAGGTGAAGTGATTAATGTCTAGTTTGAAATGTTGAAAGGTTATGGTATAACATAGTTTTAGCTGTATGGCAGTGTAGTTAAGAAGTTTGCTTTGCAACCATATGGATCCTGGTTTGACACCTTGGGCAAGTATCTTCTACCACAGCTTTGAGATGGCCAATCTAAGTAAAATTTGTTAGAGAGAAACAGTGTGGCAACCCAAAGTGTGTGCGTGTGTAATCATATATATATATATATATATATCTCGTGTTGCATATTTGCCATTTGAATATGGCTAACCCATAAGGGTGGATGCTACTGTAGTTTGTAGCCCCAGGAAGATATCTCCTCCAGCTGGCTATAGACATACTATCTGTGTCCTGTCAGTATTTGTGAAGGGGAGTCATCCTCCCCGTCTTCAACACGATACACACGTACCCGAGTTTCAAGGTGTTTACCTTTCATCAGCGTGTGACAATCATGGTTGTCGATGAGAAGTCAGATCCCTTCACAAATACATATACTTTTTCCAGTGTCGATTTGACACTGATATTGAAAAAGTGAAATCAAACAATGATAAATCTCAGAGCGAGTTATAAACAGTAGTGGTAACACATCGTGTTGCATATTTGCCATTTGAATATGGCTAACCCGTAAGGGTGGATGCTACTGTAGTTTGTAGCCCCAGGAAGATATCTCCTCCAGCTGGCTATAGACACTATCTGTGTCCTGTCAATATATATATATATATCATCATCATCGTTTAACGTCCACTTTCCATGCTAGCATGGGGTGGACGATTTGATTGATGTTTCGCAAACCAGATGGCTGTACCAGACTCCAATCTGATCTGGCAGTTTCTACAGCTGGATGCCCTTCCTAACGCCAACCACTCCGAGAGTGTAGTGGGTGCTTTTATGTGCCAGTTAAGTGGTACTGGCAACGACCACGCTCAAATGGTGCTTTTTATGTGCCACCTGCACAGGAGCCAGTCCAGCAGCACTGGCAACGACCTCACTCGAATGTTTTTACATGTGCCACCAGTACAAGTGCTAATAAGGTTACGCAGGTAACGATGACGCTCGAATGGTGTTTTTAACGTGCCATCGGCACAGAGGCCACCTTGTTGCTCTGGCAACGATCTCACTCGTATGGTACTCTTAGCGCTCCACTAGCATAGATGCCAGTCATCGAATTTAATTTCGATTTCACTTGCCTCAACAGGTCTTTGCAAGCAGAGTTTAGTGTCCAATGAAGGAAAGGCATGCATAAGTGGACTGGTTACACCGCTGGCATAGGCCACAAGGTTATGGTCTCACTTGCGCTTGCCGAGTCTTCTCAAGCACAGCGTATTTCCAGAGGTCCCGGTCACTAGTCATTGCCTCGGTGAGGCCCAATGTTTGAAGGTCATGCTTACAGATAGATAGATATATTATCATCATCATTTAATAACCACTTTTCCATGCTCACATGGGTTGGATAGAATTTATTGAGACAGATTTTCTACAGTCGGATGCCCTTCCTGTTGCCAACCTTCACCTGTTTCCAAGGAAGGTAATATTGC
Source organism: Octopus sinensis (assembly GCF_006345805.1). NCBI lineage: Eukaryota > Metazoa > Mollusca > Cephalopoda > Octopoda > Octopodidae > Octopus > Octopus sinensis. The sequence goes on along the minus strand of NC_042997.1, from coordinate 139,698,177 downwards.
TCCATGACCAGACATGTTTTGAAAAATAGAATTGAAGGACACCTCTTGCACCAAATCCACTCACAAGGCTTTGATTAGTCTGGGGCTATAGTAGAAGACACTTGCCCAAGGTACCACATATTGGGACTGTATTCAAAACCATGTGGTTGAGAAGTAAACTTCTTACCACACAGTACACCTGCATGCATGCACACACATATAGAGGTTAACAAAGAAGGTAAGTTTCATATGCAGCAGGGGCAGTAAGTACTAAGAGCACTTAATACACAGTTTCACTCAAATATCCAAACAATTCCCTAAAAGGTGTCAACAGCTTTCATTACCTAGGTGATCAAATTAGCTGTCAGGGAAGTTGTTCTGAAAGGGTGATAGCTAGAATAAGAATGGGCTGGAAAAAAGTTCAGGAAGATATTTCTTCTGCTAGGGTTTATTCCTCAAGGCCAAGGGCAGACTGTATGATGCTTATGTGTGAAGTGTGCTGTGAGATGTGGGCTTTGGGTGTGGAATGCTGGAAAGAAATGAGGTAAGTAACTTTGTTGGATGTAACATACTAGTGTGCACAAATGACAAAGCATATATGAAATGAGAGACAAACTGGGTATAAGAATAATTAGGTGCAGTGTAAAAGACAGAAAACTGCATTAATATGGGTACGTGTGCCTACTATTTTGTGCACACTATTGCCCATTCTATACCCTCACACCTCTCTACTATCCATTCTCCTAGCAACTGTGCCGATTCTATCCCCTCTCATCTCATCATTTCTTCTACTCACTGTGCCATGCTTCTCATTACAGAAAAGAAAATACTCTTCTTGTGTATATTGAATATTTCCCCTCTCTATACTGCCACCACACTAACATGGAAAAATGGACATAAAAATGACTGAATGAACTATTTGTGTTGCTAACTGAGTAGAATATGCTTTGTTAAGAAAACATAAGACTTAAACATGTTCATTGCTTTCAGTACATGACCAGATCCATTCCAATGTGCATTATCTATTGTCTAAAAATTTCCTTTAACTGATCTTATTGCAGGTAAATTATTTCCCTTGTTTCTTGTTTTAGATCATAAACATCTCAAGAGGGAGTTTTTGTCCACTAATTACTTGGACAAGTTCAGTTGACCAAAGTTTTTCAACTCTTTGTATTACATATGTGACACTCTACAGTGTATTTAGTAGGCATGGCTGTGTGGTTAAGTAGCTTGCTTCCCAACCATGTACTTTCAGGTTAAATCCTACTGTACAGCATCATGGGCAAGTGTTTTCTACTGTAGCTCCAGGTTGACGAAAGCCTTGAGAGTAAATTTGGTACACAGAAACTGAAAGAAGCCCTTCATATATACATGTGTGTGTGCGCACACCCCCTTATTTTGATGTCATGTAATGGGCGTAAATGTGTGTAAACTTCATTAAAACAATGTTAATCATTTCCAATCTTCCATAAAACATGTCTGGCCATGAAGAAATATTATCTTATTTGGAAACAGATGAGGAGGGTTGGTAACAGAAAGAGCATCCAGCATTAGAAAATCCACTTCAACAAACTTTGTCTGATTAAGCAAGCATGGAAAAGTTGATGATAAGATGATGATGACAATGGTGATGATGATGATGGGCAGAATGCTACCCTGATGTATTTTTCTTTACACTACTTTGTTGAAATTTAAAATATTCTTAACTTACCTTGTGATTGTTTCACTCCATCTGCTATGTCTTTTGCTGTTATTTGTCTTCTTGGTCGCTTCAGCCCTTTTGAATAATTTTTCTGAAAGCCTACATCTGATAACAATGAAGACATTTTATTAGTGTTACAAAACTTGAGGCAGAGGTGGATGGATTGTAACAGCAGCACATTCTCATTTATTCCTCATTATTTTACCTATGAAATCTAAGTTTTTAAATCCTAAGTTTATCAAATTTTAACAAACCTTCCTTTAAAACAAGTGAATTTTTAATTTCTGTTTAATCTCATGAATTATTATTACAAATGATAGTTTATAGTTTAACATAGATAAGAAAAGTAGCTGCATCAGATGGCAAAAAGACCTATAAGTGAAAGTGTTGCTAACTACAGCACTAGTCAATGTGAAAGTGGCCTTAGATTGGCCATCATAGTCTTATGTTGTCTTACTTCAACAGAAATGAGTCTATATCTGCTGAGGAAAAACAGCAATCACAAGAAAAGAAATACGTAATACATAACAGAGCAGCTCTCAGCCTTTGTTTAGAAGTCTTTTCCACTGGTACCTTTTGACAAAGAGAATGGTGCACTAATCTCAATTGACCTTCAATCATGTAATACATTTGGTTACTTGCAACAGAGTTGACTCCTAAAAGCATCTCTAGTTCAAATGAAAAGTATGGGCTTCACTCAAAACTGAGATAAATGAGTAATAACATATTCATTGCATTTAGAAACATAAAACCTTTTTTTTAACCCTTAACTTCCTGTCAGACGTGGTAGTGCACAGGACTGCATCTATCAGCCAATCTTGAAACACATATCACAAGAATTGTATTAACCTTGATTACATTCATTTTGAAGGAGAAAAAGAACTATAAGTGAGAAAGACTCTAATCTCTTCGTCTATTGTTAATTTCTGTTCTGTAACAACCATTACATGACTGAGCTTTTTACTTAGTAATTTAACTCTATGCATTCTAGTAAACATCTAATTAGAAATTATATGGTACAAGAATAGGCAGGCCTAAAAATCATTCTACAGTTTAGATGCAAATGACATTTGTATAACTAATGCTATGTACAATTGCAATAACTAAAGACCCGAATGAAGAATTCTGAATTAAGAGAACAAGATGTAATTACAATTACAGATCTGAAGGCAATAAGAGATCTTCATAATAATAAGATAACAAAATGAGATTTAACAATCTATTCATATATCATTAAGCTTCCCTTTCTCAGTAATTTATCACTGTCATTTAACATGACTGTTCCATGCTAACATGGAATGTACCAGGTAATCACTCAAATTATTATTAAAAAAAACATCATTTCTGAGATGTCTTGATTTTACAAAGTTAGTACCTATAGTTAGTGTTTCTGTATGACATCACATTTAACATCTTCATTGCAACACCAGAATACTACACATGACCATACACCCACAATCAAGACAATCCAACAGTAATTACATACAATATCTGAGAGCTACAGGGTTTGACTCTCTGTAGCTTTATCTTCTAAGGGTATTATTTACCCAATCTTCTAAGCTGTTTTCACAGCTATACTGTGTACAAGATTTACTTTATTTTCTGCAAAATACCAACTCACTTGGCACTTTTAAATTTGTTTATAAAAATACTCATACAATATACAGTTGTTATAAAATAAATGAAAACTGAAACTAAAAATTGATGTAAGGTAAATGACAGATGAAAAAAAAAATAAACCTTTAAGTTTTTTTGAAGCTATTTCTTCTGAAGTTATTGATTCGCTCCCCAATGCAGGCTCCTCTTCAAGGTCACTAGTAGTTACTGAAAGATCTCTGGAGTGAAAAAGAGTTATAAAAGTAAACATAAAAAAAAAAAATAGATTAACTATTTTTTCTGAAAATATGAAATAATATTGTTTAATGATAAATATCTTTTGAAACACAAGCACATTTAGAACCAGAAGTTAGCTCTAGATTCTTTATCAATGGATAAGCCATTTACAAATAGTAAAAACTTTAGCATTCTTGTCCTGATGAGGTTTTAAGGATATGGCAATAAGAAACAAATATCCCTTTGGAAAAGACATCAGTCTGTTTCATTTAACATTCCCAAGTGACCTGGTATCTTTTCCTGACAAGCTAAGTGAATTGAGGTGTATAATATTTAGTATAGTGCTTAAATACACAAGAAAATATTCTAGCAGATATGAACTCAAGTCTTCAGGATAAGTAGTCCAATACCAAATGCACTCAACCATTTATTTCAATTAGAATTAAGATGTTCATATCACTAGGGTTTTTCTAAATAATTATTCAACTAAATAATAGCAAGTTCAATATTGCTTAACTTTGATATATGAAAAAAAAAAAGAAAAAAAAACAGTAGTTCAACATGATATAAACTCTGCCAGTAAAAGGAATTATTGCTAAGAGTTGCGTTTTGTGTACCTTCTCCCAAAAAACAACAATAAACAATAAGAAGAAATAAAGTGAGAAATGTATCATATTCTGAGTATGATCTCAGTTTACCATAGGTGACATTCCCTGAAAATCTAGAATCTATTCATCACACCATAGCAAACTGAGGTACACAGAATTAAATTTTCCATATGCAATAATGCTGAATTCATGAAAAATATGTTGGCAAATCAATGCTTTACCTATTATACTTAGATTTGTCAAGAAACTATGTCACAATCTCAATTTTTCCATGTTAGTATGGGCAGAAAAGTTTGTTCTGCATCATTGAACAATTCATCTGTTTTGCATCATTTAACAATTCAACTTCTTTGAAGTTTACTGTTTCGATTACTCCACTTCCAATGCTTTTCTCCACCAACAACACATGGGCCGCCTTTTATTCTGCACACATTCTTCATTCTCTTATACATTCATACCCATACAGTCATCTCTCACATACATTAGTTGATGCTGTTAATGCTAGCTCATCTTTCAGATAACTATGTATTCATGGAGGCAGAAAAGCAGTAGAAGCAAATTCTGTTTGTTGGTCAGGAAACATATAAAAAAGGACACTGCCATGTATTGAACTTTCTATGGCTTTTGTATGAAAGTAAAACTTCAGATATGCCTAAAGAGTTTGTAGATCAGCAATATATCGGGCTCAGCATGACTTGAAACAGATTTATGTAGGAGCTATCTGTAAACATGTTTGCTGTAAGTTTGTTCCCACACTAGATCAATAAGGCACACTTGCAGAGGTGAAGTAGAAGATAAGGCAAGAAAGGAATTTAATGGCGAAAGAATGTGTCATGTTGTAGGGGTGTGTAGGGGATAATAAAAATAATCAACAAAGAAGAAAGTAAGTTAGAGAAAAAGATTACACTGTACAAACAAGTACAAAACTATATGTCTGGCACCTGTGCAGGTGGCACGTAAAAGCACCCACTACACTCACGGAGTTGTTGGCGTTAGGAAGGACATCCAGCCGTAGAAACACTGCCAGATCTGACTGGGCCTGATGAAGCCTTCCAGCTTCACAGACCCCAGTTAAACTGTCCAACCCATGCTAGCATGGAAAACGGACGCTAAATGATGATGATGATGATACAGGGTGCGGTGAATATATTGTTAGCTACATTACGCAAGAACGAAAATAACACTGATATCTCATTTTAACAGATAAATTTACCAAAATTACATAAAAATATCTTAAAATATTAAAGAGTAAATTTATTCAATTTATTCGTCATTGGCTTCAACCACAGCATCCAGACGACTTCGGAATCTCCTGCACCTCTCCTGGACAGTCTCCTTCTTTAAGCTGGTGAATGCTGCTATAATCCTTGCCTTCAGTTCATCTTTGGTGTTACAAGGAGTTTTGTTGGCCTCTCGATCAACTGCACTCCACACATAATAATCAAGGGGGTCGCAGTTTGGGGAGTTATGTGGCCAGATGTTAGGGATGATGTGGTCACAAAGATTGTCTGTCAGCCATGACTGGATTCTCCTGCTTGTGTGGCATGCTGCAGAGTCCTGTTGCCAGACATAAGATCTTCCAGCAGCCACCCTTTCAACCCAGGGCAGCACTACCTCCTCCAGGCACTCGATGTAGGCCTGTTGAGTCTGCGGCCATATGGAAAGATGAATGGAGGCATAACGTCACCATCACTAATGATCACGCCAAACACCATGATGTTGACTGGATGTTTGATTTTTATCACTCTCAGTACATGCACTGTCCTCAAATTGACACCCAAACACTCTGAAATGGTTGTATTGGAGCTTTTGGCACAAATGCCAAGCAGTACAGCATGTCCTTTCCAAATTTCTGGCAGAGTGAATTGCATCATGGTACTGATTTTTTTAAACAGATGGTGCCCAACTGACCCTACTATACTGTGTAGTTGACAAAATCAAAAACAAACAATGCAGATGCACAAAATTAAAAATATAAAATGGCAACAATTTAACCATCGCACCCTGTATATATACATGACAGCAGATACTCTACATATATGCACACACATATATACAGACCAAAAAAACATCAGACAATAGATTACTCCCAACATGAACATGTACATATACAAATCTATATACTTACACTGCATATAAAATGAAGAATAGTTAACTTCTTAATCATAAAATCACAAATGATGTTCACATTTATAAATTACACACATACATAAGATACATGAAACTTCTGTCTACACATACATATATGCATGTAGATGTGTGTAAAAAACACAGAAATATGTACATAGACACACAAAATCATGTAAATATAAAATAAATAATTCACTGAAGTTCCATTAATGTAATATATTCAATATATTCAGTTTAAGTGTGTCACCCTCTTTTGCTAATCATCATTCCCTCTCTTCTTCATGTGACTTAATTGGTCTCTCTGGTTTTGATATTAATGTTCCTTAGTATTTTTTTGGCTATTAACCTGATTTCAGTCCTTGCTGGGTTTAACAATCTGCAAATGAGCTTATTACAGAAATTAGGTTTGTGATCTTTTAGAATAATAAAAGCTTCTATTTTTGCTAAACATTCTAATCAATCTTCAATTTTAATACATTTAGAGAGGAATTTAGCCTCATCATTAATATCATTGCATCTGTCTTATATTTAGTGGAAATGGTGTCATTCAGAAACTTATCATATAGATCATTAGTGACTTCATACAGGTTCTGGTCTTCATCATCATCATCATTGTTCGACCGTGATTGAAACAATGGAATTTACTATGTTACGCCAGACTTCACAGTCCATCATAGCATTACGGAGGTCCTGTTGCTGGATGCCTGTATCCCTGGAGATTACATCAGGGTGGGAGAGTGTGCGTCCTCTAGTCTTAAAAGAAATTACAAACTTCTTTTTAGAGCTTCTAAAGTTTCTAATGTTAGATTTTAGTTTGGGTTGAAAGAGGCTATAGTACTTATGGAATCTAATATTGGTAATTAAATCACGGCAATCTGGCTCTCACAGGATAAAAGATTTAGCCCTTTTTGAGGCAGACCTCCTTGATTTAGTTACCAATATATAAAGTGCTTCAATCTTAGTGCTATAGAAGAGCCTGCGAAGTTCATAGGTACTATCTTGACAAATACCCAATCATCAGGCTAACCTTTAAAAGTAGATACACACATGTATAACTACACAGACACTCAAAAATATTACATTTGCATCACATATACATCATGCACTTGATGCATATATCATCACATAATTATTTTATTATTACCTGTAATTGTGAGAAGAATCCATTACTTTGGCAGGTAACGGTACAGAAGATCTTTCTAATGAAGAGTTGCAGCCTGTCATATTGGATGGTATTAGTGGAGTTTCAGTTGGAGCTACAAGAAACAATCAAAGTTATTAGGATGCTTCAGGTTAGTTATATAAAATTTAAAGTGGTTACAATCACAATCACCAAGTTTCTAGAATGAGGATATTCTAGATTATGGATGCATACATAAATGCATTTGCAGGTTTGCATGCATACAGATATTTGTGTACACTAGCTTCATCTATTTGGTACTTTCAGGAGACCAGGTCATTAAGGAAAAGATAGTCTGATTATCTGGAGACAAGAGGACAACTGTGGACACAAGTTTCTGCCCTCGACAAAGACCATCAGTATGTCAGTTTCAAAGAAGTTTTGATTTGTTTAGAGATTATCTTGCTTTCTATTTTTGGAGTAGATTGCAATTATCAGGCGGTGTTAGTTCATTCTCCTTTGGAAGGGAAGATAATGTCAATAAATCAAGAATTTATCTTCTGTGATATTTGATAAACTTTTGCTCACTTTTATATATATATATATATATATATATATATACATTTACAATTAATTAGAGAGGAAATATGAAACAAAACAATAATGCAGAATGAAAGGTAGAAGTATAATGTATAGGAACTTACCTTCATCTAGAAACCTCTGTATAAGTGTTTTGGGTGTATTTACTGTTGCAAGTATTCCAGAACTTCGTCGAGAGTATCCTTTCTGAGACTGGAATATAAACAGAGAAATTTCTTGAGCCTTCTACATGAGTAATGGAATTACATGCAGACCAACATAATAGAGTGAGCCGAAACAAATTTTTATGATGTGGTATTATACCCATGATTTGACCCCTTTGAAATGAACTTTCATTAATGCTAATGACTTTCACATTTCTTTCCCTTGCTTCTTCTCATTACAGTATGATTTCAATTGATTAAAAATGCATTTTTGATTACTCCATTAATCATGTTAACCTGCACTTAGAATAATAATAAATGTATAGAACAATAGCATAACCTTGAATTTATAAAAATATTCATTTGAAATGCATTGCGTGATAAATGTACTAATTTCTTTAACCCTTTAGCATTTAATCCAGCATATCCAGCCAAAATATTCTACCCATTTTATGCTCAAACTGGCTATATCCAGTCTCTCACATCTACCCTACAATGTCATTTAAAAAATAAACAACCATATCATCAAAATCTCGAAGTGACAAGATAATGCATAATTAATTCAAAACAATGTGCATAAACAAGCTTTACATTTGACAAAGTAACATCAATGCTAAAAAGCAAAGAAACAAACTTGCAAAATAGTGTTGAATGATGGTGTAATTTTTAATTGACTGTAATAATGTGCCTTTGTTTTTATGTAATGTGAGTCATCATTTGAAGTGAGATTAATTTGAGTGAGGCATATTCTGAAAGTAATAAAGATAGGAAGACAGTACAGTTTGGTTCTTGTTGCAAAATATGTTACAAGCTGCATATTAGTATGCATCATATGGCTAGATAGATGGAAGATAAGTTTGTTGGTGCTGATCTGAAGTGAAATTAGTTATGCTAATGGAGTTTCTTATTACCCTAGTCTAAGAAGACCTAAATGGCAATAAACACTGTACCTTCTCCCCCTCACCAGCCTCTCAATGTATTATTAAAATTAGTTGCAAAGAAAAACTTACCGTTTGTAAGGGTACAAAATGGATTGTGGGAGAATCATCTGGTTGACTTGGTGGTAGTGTTTCATTTATCTTGGCAATTTGTTTCAACTAGTGTTAAATATAAGAAACGGAAGGATGAAAGATATTTTTTAAAACAATGTATGTATGTGTGTTTATATTTGTGTGTGTGTGTGTTTATATTTCAAAATTGTACAAAATACAAAAAACAGAAGACAGAAACAAGTGAAGGAACAACAAACAAGGTATATTACTTTGATACCCAGGAAAAATGGAAGAATCTTTCAGGTTTGAAGCCTAAAGTCATGGCCAAAAGTTTGGAACATTTTTTTTTTTTAAATCAAAATTGTTATGCCCAAGTACAGTTCAATTCAAATATATACAATGCACATATTTGGGCATTTGATATATAAATTCTAATTTCCAGACCTACAGGGGTTGGACAAAATAATGGAAACACCTAGCATCATAATTTTGAAATATCTATAAAACTGCCAAAAACTTGTTTATTTTAATGTTTTTTGATTTAATATTAGTGTTGCTTAATATGTTTAGCTAAAATTGCTGTTTCTTTCAGATATCATCAGAAAAAGGTAGTTAAAATTCCTTAAAATGAAAGATCTGTCAGACTTTCAAAGAGGTCAAACTGTGGGTGCTAGCATAATGAAAACAGTTAAAATGTTTGGTGTATCAAGTAGTACTGTATCAAAAATAATGACAGCCTTTGAGAAAGAGGGAAAAACCTCTTTGTCGAAACAAAACTCCAGAAGAAAACCAAAACTTTCAGATAGGGACCATTAGACTCTTTTGTGAATTGTTAGAAAGGATCACAAAAGTACAGCTCCCAAAATTACTGCAGAGCTTAATGACTACCTCGAGAACCCAGTTTCCACTGCCTACTTCCAACTGTTAAACATGGAGGAGGATCTGTGATGATCGGGGGGGGCTATATTTTGGAAATCCACTGGCCCAATGGTTTCCTTTTATGGCAGAATTAATAGTCAAGGCTATTTAAGCATTTTATCGGATCAAATTCATCCTATGGTTGCAGAACTATTTCCAGAGGGAAATACAATCTTTCAGGATGAAAATGCACCTATAATGGAACGAAAGTTTTCATGATACTTTTGGGGTATCTTCTTTATCATAATTATTCTATTGATTCAAGTAGCTGGAAATACAAAGAATGAAGTTCTCAGATGGAGTAAATTCAATAACCATTTATTCACAGGTGCTTTGTACAAGGGGTTTGCTTTCAGTAACCATCTTCACAGCAGTGCGTAGTTAGCCTTCTCTCTCATACACATGAGGTTCAATAACCTCCAGAGACAATACATGTGGTATCACAGCAGGACAAAAGTCCACTGTGAGCTCCTGGCTTCAAAATCTTGCTCGGTATCAACGTGAGAAGAATGAGAGGGAAAATGTTGATGTCTTCCTTCAATAATGGTTGTAGGTGAGATCTTGCTGTTTCAAAATGGTGCTGGCTTCTTTGTGCCTCGCTACACACCAATTCACACAGATAAAGTTGTTACTGAATGGCACAAGGAACATTCTAGTGAAGTTGAACATATTATCTGGCCACCACAGTCCCCAGATCTCAATATTATTGAACATTTATGTTGCAATTTAGAAAAACAAGTAAGGAGTCAATATCCTCCACCATCATCACTACAAGAACTGGAGACTGTTTTAGCTGAAGAATAGACAAAAATTCCTTTGAAAACAATTCAAACTTTGTACGAGTCCATACCTCGTAGAATTCAAGCTGTAATTACTGCCAAAGGTGGTCCTAATCCATGTTAAAATATATCTGTTTGAAATTTTAAGGTGCTTCCATTATTTTGTCCAACCTCTGTATGTTCCAAACTTTTGGCCCCTACTGTGTGCTCTTTACAGAAAGGAATGAGGAGAGAAAGCAATGGAGAGAGGGAAAAAAATGGCGAGAGAAAAAAATATGCATCTGGATTAATGGTTTCAACTGCTGATTTGACCAAATATATATATGTGTTAAAGTATATCATATAAATAAAAATTTTAATCTAGAGATGCTTCGAATGCAAAATTTGAATTTTATTCAGCCTTGTATCATCTCTATAAAACCAGTGAATTGTTTATTCACTGACTCTACATACCTCAGGCTGGCTGAGATGTTTTTATGTAGGAAGAGACAAGTGTGTGGCATCGACAAGCCACAAAAGTGATGAAGTGCATGTCTGTCACTCTTATGTTCCTATGGTTGCAGAACTATTTCCAGAGGGAAATACAATCTTTCAGGATGAAAATGCACCTATAATGGAACGAAAGTTTTCATGATACTTTTGGGGTATCTTCTTTATCATAATTATTCTATTGATTCAAGTAGCTGGAAATACAAAGAATGAAGTTCTCAGATGGAGTAAATTCAATAACCATTTATTCACAGGTGCTTTGTACAAGGGGTTTGCTTTCAGTAACCATCTTCACAGCAGTGCGTAGTTAGCCTTCTCTCTCATACACATGAGGTTCAATAACCTCCAGAGACAATACATGTGGTATCACAGCAGGACAAAAGTCCACTGTGAGCTCCTGGCTTCAAAATCTTGCTCGGTATCAACGTGAGAAGAATGAGAGGGAAAATGTTGATGTCTTCCTTCAATAATGGTTGTAGGTGAGATCTTGCTGTTTCAAAATGGTGCTGGCTTCTTTGTGCCTCGCTACACACCAATTCACACAGATAAAGTTGTTACTGAATGGCACAAGGAACATTCTAGTGAAGTTGAACATATTATCTGGCCACCACAGTCCCCAGATCTCAATATTATTGAACATTTATGTTGCAATTTAGAAAAACAAGTAAGGAGTCAATATCCTCCACCATCATCACTACAAGAACTGGAGACTGTTTTAGCTGAAGAATAGACAAAAATTCCTTTGAAAACAATTCAAACTTTGTACGAGTCCATACCTCGTAGAATTCAAGCTGTAATTACTGCCAAAGGTGGTCCTAATCCATGTTAAAATATATCTGTTTGAAATTTTAAGGTGCTTCCATTATTTTGTCCAACCTCTGTATGTTCCAAACTTTTGGCCCCTACTGTGTGCTCTTTACAGAAAGGAATGAGGAGAGAAAGCAATGGAGAGAGGGAAAAAAATGGCGAGAGAAAAAAATATGCATCTGGATTAATGGTTTCAACTGCTGATTTGACCAAATATATATATGTGTTAAAGTATATCATATAAATAAAAATTTTAATCTAGAGATGCTTCGAATGCAAAATTTGAATTTTATTCAGCCTTGTATCATCTCTATAAAACCAGTGAATTGTTTATTCACTGACTCTACATACCTCAGGCTGGCTGAGATGTTTTTATGTAGGAAGAGACAAGTGTGTGGCATCGACAAGCCACAAAAGTGATGAAGTGCATGTCTGTCACTCTTGCAGTTATTTCCAGGATATAGTCCTTTTTGAAGCAGACCTCCTTGATTTAGTTTTATCTAGCTCTGAAGTATATTGTGGTTTTAACACAATATGTTATAAAGAGATGTTTTTTTGCTGATGAACACTGTAGCTCCAGTTTCTTTGTAATATACATACATTATGTCATATAAATTAATATTTTAATCTACAGCTGCTTCCATTGTAAAATTTGAGAATCTCCATATTTTATGTGACAACTTTAATATTAATGAAATAATATTCAGTTGTTTAACCCTTTTGTTACCAAACCGCCCAAAGCCGCTCGAAAAACATTTTGGTTAATGTGACCAAACCACCCAAACCCGCCCGTATTTACCTATTCATATTTAAATGAGAATATCAGAGCAAATCTCTTTAGTACATTCGTGAAAACACGTATTATACTTCGTAAACAGTTCATCTAAAGTTTTGTACAACAATCGAAGTGTAATTTTAATTCCGTGAATTTTGGGAGATTTTTTTCCGAAATTTGTTCCTATTGTGTTTTCAAAATTTGTAATTCTGACAAAAAATGGATACGAATTTCATTATATCAAGCAGCGAGTCAGAATTCGAAGGAATTTCTACTGAAGACCTTCATAAATCTAACTCTATGACTGAAAAAAAAAAGCACGTGGTATTTGATAATGAATCTGATGTTTCATTTTCCGAAAGTGAAAACAGTGAATCCGAGAGCTCCGACAGTGATAAAGAAAATGAATTGGCACCTGAATGGAGTGAAAATTTAAAAACTGTTTCTTTCGGTGATTTTTCTGAAGAAACTGGACCAAGCCACAGACTTTCCCAGGAGAGTAAAGCCTTAGACTATTTCTTTTTACTTTTTCGAATGAGCCTATTTGAAATCATTACGGCGGAAACGAACCGTTACGCTAAATGTAAACAAAGCGAAAGAAAGGATAGTTAGTGGTTTCCCACAACCTTAAATGAAATTAAGACTATTTTGCCATAAATATTATTATGGGTATCAGAAAGTTACCCAGAATAACAGATTCTATCGTAAAATTTTGTTGTACACCCAATTGAATATGAACTAATAACCCATTTTCTATAGCGATGTTTGAACAAAATTTTTATAATTTTATATTTTGTTGAATTTACCTGCAATTAGAGTCACTTTGTGACAAAAATTATAGTATAGAATTGGTTGAGAACATTTCATTAAATTATCTTTCAAAATTCACGTTGATATATATATAAATAAAAAAGTTATAGTTGTTTAATGAAACCAGACTAAATTTATGATTATGTTAGAAATTAATTGAAACATAAGGGGTGTATTTTGGTCAGAAATATAGTAACGAAAGGGTTAAGTAGCATACTTACGAGAGATTTTGGACTAGTGCTCAGTTTATCATTGTTTTGAGGTTGTGGTTTTGAAACCACATCTTCATCAGGTTTCTTCATCTTTTGATCTGTGTTTGATGCCATATTTCTAGAGTTTCTATAGAGTGAAAAGAAAAAGAAAAAAAAAAGAAAATTTTGGAAAATGAAGGTTATGACAGGAAAGGCATCCAGCTGTAGAAAATCTGCCGCAACAAAATCCATCTAACTTATGCAAGACCTGGAAAAGATAAAGATTAAGTTATGATGAACAAATTTGCTTAACTACTCCTTCCTTATCTGGCATGGGTACTTCCCAGATAGTCTTGAGATTTAATACTCTTTTGTTACTAATCAGTGCTTGAGGCCTTGCAAAGTTAACCTTTAAGTTCTACAACTCTAGACAATTCTTCCTGGTTTGGAATCTTTTCCACTGTTCTTTCATAAATTCTGGTATCAAAATAAACTCATCAGCATATAAAGATTCTTGAGACTCCAAGTTATTGCTTTGAAGACTATAATGTATAAAACAGGACAGAGGACTTATCTTTAATAAGGACTTCTTTATTAAATTCCTTACAATCCTAACTTTCTTTTATTTTTCATCTTTTACATGTTTTAGTCATTTGACTGTGGCCATGCTGGTCTTTGTGTCTGTATTTGTCCCCCACCACTGCTTGACAACCAGTGTTGGTGTGTTTATGTCTCTGTAACTTGGCAGTTCAGCAAAAGCGGTCAATAGAATAAGTACTAGGCTAAAAAAAGGAAAGTACTGGGGTTGATTCATTTGACTAAAAATTCTTCAAGACAATGTCCCAGCATGGCCACAGTCAAATGACTGAAACAAGTAAAAGATAAAAGAAGCTAAAAATATGGGTCAAACACATGCACATCAGAATGTGGTTGAGTAAAGAGAACATGCTGTTGCCTTCAACCTGCAGAACACTGAACATGAGCAATCGAGTACAATCAAACACTTAGGGTCTGAAGAAATAGCTGCACACACTACCATCTATAACTAATGGTACAAACAAACACTATCATATTTCCAGAAGCTAAAAGCCAGAATTATCACAAGATTTTAATAAAATAAGTGATTACGATGAAATATATCAAGACCTTTTATTTTGTTAAGAAGATTAAGATAATTAAAATGGGCCAAAACAGAACAAGGGATTAAAAAATATAGCACAACTTAAAAATAACATCAGCTTTCATAAAACATTCTTCTACACCAGTGTTTCTCAATTGTTTTTTGTGTATAGACTCCTTTGATTCCTATTTTACTCAGATGGACCCTCATAGCCATTCAATGTTTTAAAAACCCTATTATATAGGTGTAGGAGTGGCTGTGTGGTAGGTAGCTAGCTTACCAACCACATGGTTCCGGGTTCAGTCCCACTGCGTGGCACCTTGGGCAAGTGTCTTCTACTGTAGCCTCGGGCCAACCAAAGCCTTGTGAGTGGATTTGGTAGACGGAAACTGAAAGAAGCCCGTCATATATATGTATGTATATATATAAAAAGCACCCACTACACTCACGGAGTGGTTGGCATTAGGAAGGGCATCCAGCCGTAGAAACACTGCCAGATCTGACTGGGCCTGATGAAGCCTTCCGGCTTCACAGACCCCAGATGAACCGTCCAACCCATGCTAGCATGGAAAACGGACACTAAATGATGATGATGATGATATATCTTATAATTAAGGGCTAAAGAAGGTTATTCTAAAGCCAATACACTGATTTATCCACTTATAATCCATTTGTTACAGGAAAATTGAACATAAAGAATGTATCCTTCATAGGGATTAATTCCGAAATTGATTCAATATAGAGATAACGAAATTTAAATTTTCTAAAGGTTAGTTGCCCGCTTTCAGTTCAATTTTCCTGTAACAAGTGGATAAATCAGTGTATTGGCTTTAGAATAACCTTCTTTAGCCCTTAATTATAAGATGTTTATACTTCAACTGTAAAGGTTTTTTTTAATATACTGCCACGCTTTTTGATGGAATCCTTTTCTGTAGAGAAAGGGACTTCATCCTATATTGTTAGTATATATATGTGTATATGTGTATATGTATGCGTATGTGTGCACATATATGTTTGTATGCCTGCGTTTGTCCCCCCAACATCGCTTGACAACCAATGCTGGTGTGTTTACGTACCCATAACTTAGTGGTTCAGCAAAAGTGACTGATAGAATAAATCCTGGGGTCGATTTGCTCGACTAAAGGCAGTACTTCAGCATGGCCACAGTCAAATGACTGAAACAAGTAAAAGAGTAAGGAGTAAAAGAGATATTTTTATAATTAAATATTATTAGGAATTGTATTTTTAAAAATTATCTTGTGTATTGTAGAAGTATAACCATCTTAATGCACGTACTTTTTAGCCCCAAAATATTATATGGACTCCCAAGGGCCATACATATGGACCCCAGTTGAGAACCACTGCTCTACATAATGTTTGCATACATTGTTTATATTCACAAGGATAGACAGATTTCATATTCACAAAATTTTTCCGCAAAGTATTTCAGCTAAGAAATAATAAAAGTACAAAATAATTTATGCCAGCAGTTTTTTATTTGTAAGAGTTCAAAAATCATATTGTGTATATTTGTTCTGCAAATATTTAGTTGCATTGATAAAAGACATGTTCTTTCCATAAGATTTTACTAGGCTCCAATTGAAACTTTTGAGGGGCATGAACATGCCAAAGTAGCAATTTTGATTGGCTGAAAATAATGACAAAAACAGTCACATGATATTTCCTTCAAGCTGACACTATGATCATCATTATTTTTGCATTCATTTTCCATGCTAGTACAGGTTGTCATGGTACAAGTCAATTCATATTTGGAGTTGCTTCCCATGATCATGTTTCAGTTTTGGTTTGGTTTCAATAATTCAATGTCCTTTCTATCACCAACCACATTACAGAGTTGTGTACTTGACCATATCTCTGTATGAGCCAAATTGCCATTTGAAGAATATGGAGAGAGAGAGAAAGAGAGAGACTGTCATGAAAGAGACACAAATTATGTAGTGAAATGGCCATCATTGATTGGATGGAGTCAGAGCCTGAAGCATGTTACAAAAGTTGTTTACTACATTTCAGAGTACTGAAGTGAAATAACATCAAACAGACACATCACTCTCTATACACATTGCCTTGAATGTTCTAGAAAGGTCAATCTTTGAGATCACTACTCCATACAACTCCTCTCCAAATTAAAGATTCAGTCCACTTCACTCAACAACCACTACTATGCAAATCTAAGACAAAAGAAATATACAATCACTTCAATAAAAAAGCCTCACACACACAACTACCACTGACATCAACAAAACTTTTTTTTTTACATTTCCAGCTATCTGTTCATATAAGAGATAATACTTTGAAAAAATCAATACAAAATGCTGGTAGCAAACTACTTGTTTAGCAACCAAGTTTATGCAGTACATAAAAACAACACATCCAGAATCTGCAATTTCCCAAATGGAATATCACAAAGATCTATCCTCTCTTCTGCTTACATGATCTTCCTTCACCTCAACAAAATGCAAAAGTTTAGTTGTATAAAGACCCCCTTCAGTAATGAATGACCATGGGATTGCCCCTAGAAAGTTACCCTCCAAAGCACAAGTCCAAGTAAGGTTGTTATGGAAGATCAGCAGTCACCCATGTATACCAGCCTCCCCTCACCACACCACTGACATTATTCAAGGGAAAGGCAAAGGCTGATACAGCTTTACCCCAGTGACATCACAACTTATTTCAACAGCTGAGTGAACTGGAGCAATGTGAAATAAAGTGTCTTGCTCAGGGACACAACACACAGTCCAGTCAAGGAATTGAACTCACTGCCTCATGATTGTGAGCCCAATGCTCTAACCATTGAGCCATGGGACATCTTTTATAAGAATTAACAGATATATTTACTCAAATGCTCATGCAAGAAATGATGAAAACGTAGAAGGATGTGTGTGTGTGTGTACCTGTCATAGTGCATGTGTGTAGTTATGTATTTGCGAGAGTTAAAAAATAATTGGATTGTCTAAATTCATTCATCAAATTATTCAACTCAGTTGCAATGAAGTATCACAAGGATCCATCCTCTCACAGTACCAAACATCTTCCTATCTTTCTCCTGATACTGTGGCACAACCACTACAATCTATTTAAATCATAGAAAACAATTTCCATAAGGAACTTAATGCAGCACCTACCAAATCTAGTATCTTCTTTCATACGAGTAACAGAGAACCAAACTCTGCACTCAACAGCATGAATATAATACACAAAAAAGAAAACAAAAATACTTCAACTTAGAATTCCTCCACAACATTCACAACACACATAGAAAACACAGTAAATAGAACAAAACCATGCACAGAACAATCACAAATACCATACTTAGCCAACAGAAAAAGCTTTTGTTGCTGGATGTTAGAAGTCCCTCAAGTTGAGCTAGCCAATGAAGATGTATTTCTTTGGCTGTATGAATAATAACTGATGTAAACATACAAACATTTAAATGAATATTTATTGCTGGAAATAAAGATGTATGGTGCTGGCTGTTTACAATGAACAATATTAATAATTGCTGGCTGGGAGAGAGAGAGAAAAACTGCTCTGAAATTATAGAAAGTTATCTTTGTCACAACATGTGGTCAGTTCAAAAATATATGAAGTCATCTGTGCAAATCTCTGGTTATTAGCCATCTATCCTCCAAGCAACATGTCAAACGTTTTTTATAAGGTGTTGTTGTTATATATATATATAATGTATTGAGTATTAAAGGAAGTAGTGAGTACTTAGTATGAAAGATTAAGAAAATGAGAGAGACTGAAACAACGTGTTAACGATACAAGATACTTTATTCGACTGCCGTTGTTGTACAAGTTAATTGTTTTGGCGGGAAACAAAGTGAAAGTCCTTTTATCAAGGGAGACAATGGGCGACGTTGATTGTTCATGTTTGTTGTGATGATTATATAACATAAGGGACAAGCAGTTTTATTTTAGAACAGTGTGGTCGATTTATATGGTAGCTTACTCGTGGTGTACAAATGAGTACCAAGCAGCTGGTTTCAAATTCCTGCTATACTATAAATAGTGGTGAACACTGGGTTATGCTAGCCCTGATCACAACATACTACAAAGAACACAAAACAGTGCACTATGCTTCTTGTACACAGACCAACTGCATAACAAAGCAAATATACTAAAAACAAATGAAATGTCATTTGGACAAACGAATGGACACACTTTGTAACGGTAGCTAGCTTCAGTCCTCCTAGTTCTAGTTACTATGGACAGCTACCTCCAAATACTTAAACTACACAACACCCCAGATCATTACAACATCCTAAAAACACTGTCAGAAATAGCTGCAACATTAATACTGTCACTGGCTTCAAACACTGGGCTGAGGTGCACACCACCAACAATATGAATGGAGGGGTCACAACTGTCGTGCTTTAACCCCATCCTTCTTGCTCACCTCAGCTGCAACAACCATCACAATCTGGAATGGATTAGACAGAGATGAAATTGCAATATATCAAGACTGTCATACTGCATGCCTTATGATTCACCACTTCATGTAGAAGTGATATATCTAGGCAGTGACATGGTATGATGTAATGGTGAAGATGATGATCTCAAAGATCAAGCCTTGTCTCTCATCAGACTACCCTTGTTCTGTAGGACCACTCGATAAGGACTGGCTTGGGACTACACAACAGCAATACTCGTACCAACAACACTTGTGAAGCAGGGTAGTTCTTCAACCTCGTCGGTTACCAGTATCTCTCAGTCAAGTGTTATTTAATAGTTTCAGTATGAAAAAAGCGACAGTAAGCACCATTATCAAGTTCGATGTTGTTGGCAATACAGTTTAACACAAAGTGCAACAGGCGACGATCATGGTCCTGATAGATACATTTAATTTATGGGCGTTTGTTGGGGTCTAATGTCACTCAAACATTCTGATACCCTCCAGAATGCAAGAGGACTAATAGTTCAACTAATGATTTTTCAGATTATGTAAAACTTGGTACCATTATATTTTAAGAAGATATTTTAACTATTTTTGTTTTTGTTTTTTATGTGTGCATGGTAGTCTCATTTTCATAAAATATGCTCAGAAGTCCATGCTATGTAAGTTCAAATCCCAGTGCTTTATGGGTTAAGTAAAAAGAGTTCGTCGGTGCTACGTGCATCTTACAAGAACGTCATTGAAACTTATGTGTTGCTGGACAGGACGCGAAAATTTTTCCCACGAGAGTTCCGGACCCCAGTTATGAACTCATTTGCATAAAAAGTGATGGGCGATAAGATAAGATAAGGTCACTTGGGCAAGGAATGACCATGTTTCTTTTCACTTTTAATAATGCTTGTTCTTGTTTCAACCACGGCTGCCTCTGCGTAGGTATTTGTGTTGTTGTCTACTTTGTAAAGGGAGAGAGTTGCTAGCACATCACCCTCTACCCACATTTTCCCCATCCACATCTTTACCATATGGGGCCCTAACAAAATCCGATAATAGGTAGAGATGCAAATCTAATTACTTGTCTCCTTCTGAAATCAGACATAACTTGGCGATCGGTCGACTTACAACACTGTTCTTCGTCTTGAGTTTACTTGGTTGACTGTGTTTGTTAACTTGGCAACAAGATCAAAAGCTCTAAATGGCCGTATGCAAATGAGTTCATTACTGGGGTCCGAAAATCTCGTGGGAAAAAAATTCGCGGATAGGACGGCCTCAATTAAGACTGTCAACCGATTTTTTCGTAATGTCAGTCGGACCATTCATCTCGACACTAAAAGTCATAGATATGTAAGTAATACCATGCATTTCAGTACATGACTGAATTAATATTTTGTGTTTCACTGTTTTAAGATATTGGATAAAACTAGACCTTTTTTCTCATATATATAATGCCATTTTACGATTGTATTTTCATTGTATATATGTCTATGCATTGTCAGTTAACAAGCAACTTAAAGTTTTACTTCAACAATTATATATAGCATTTAAATGAAGTATGTTTTTTTTTTTTTTTGCCATTTTTGACTATTTCCGTTCGCTAGTGAAATATATATAAATAATACGTTTGTTTATTAAATGAATTATACAAACTCCGCAGCCAAATTTAAATAAGAATTAGTTGAATCAACAACTAACACCAGATAGTGAAATATCTTATAATGGTACTGTTTGAGATAACGGAACAAGTTTTTAAAAATGCAATATAGCGACAATAAAGATCCAAAATATGCCAAAACAGAAACAATGTCGTTTAATAAGTGAATATTTCGTTATTAAAGACAAATAACAATATCCACTGCAAATACACACACAAACGATAAAAAAATAAATATATATACCAGCAGAACTTCATATATATTAAATTAAATCCGTTGGAATCTGGCGAAAAAGTACGCAAATTTCTCACCAAAATAAAACTGTCTCCTAATTTGTAAACTCCATTTTAAATAACCGCGACACACTCCCAACAGAGGTAGAATCGTTGCAATAATACAAATAAATACTACTCTCCCTTTTATAGGTGTGACGTATTTAGAAATTCTTCTCTTGCAAAAACATTACCTTGTTAAGTATATAAATTGTTGTCCGTTTTAAACTATTAAAATTCTTATTGTTATTTTTAAATGTTTTTGTGGTTGAATATTATTGCATTATTTATTTATTATTATAAACTTTGTTATCGTAACGAAGGTTGCCCGTTCAATAACAATTATAGTCGAGGTAGGTTGCAAGAAATGCAACAAGACAAAAAAGATATTTGAGTACGGGTCCTTAGATATACTTGGGATAGTAAAGGAGCAAGTCCATTTGGAAGATGGGTAGATTTGTGCTCGTAAGCCATGGTGATGACGGCTTGTCTCGGAGAAGATCCCTCTGAATTAAAACTTAAATCATGACAAAATTATCTTGAGCTTTCTGCATAATAAATACATGCAGTAGGGTCTCACGTATGTAATGTAGTGAGTTGGAAAACTTTGGGTTAATGTTTACATCTTGACCCGATGTAGTTTTTTTTTTTTTATGAAATTTCATAGAAATACCTTTCAAACGGTATACATTACGATTATAAAGACATTAGTGTAGAAAACCTTTTCCAAGGGGGTAGGGAGAGTACCTCGGAAAATTCACAAGATCCGGGTTTTTCCCTTGTAACTTTTAGGAAAATGGGGGTTTTTTTCCAATGAAATTTTATAGAAATACCTTTCAAAAGGCATACATTGCGATTATAAAGTAATTTGTGGGGAAAATCTTGAGGTGGGGAGAGGACTTTCGGAAAATTACCAAGATCCGAAATTTACCTCGTTATATTCCGAAATCACATTCAACTTTCTACAGATACCCTAACATAGTACTACTATACTACGTAGTGTTTCTTTCTGCCCACTTTCAATCATTTTTAGTGTTTTGCCTTCAATTTTGTTTCATTTTCAATTATTTTTACGTTTTTTGACCCTTCTATATTCTTATTCACTCATTATTACTTTCTCTCTTTCTCTTTACACACACACACACACACACATATATATATATTTATATATTACTTACTATTCCACTTCACTGGAAGTTCAGATGATTTTTGGGAGAGTACTTTGTTGCACCATTCTTGCAGTCATTCACAGTAATGTCATATTTTGGGGTATCCCAAAATGTTCTAAAGGAGACGACTAGTTTCTCCCGGCATGATGTATGATTGAAGGAATGTGCATAATCCTATTTTAATTATTTACTTACTGATTTCTTTATCCCTGCTCCACGCTCCATTTTATTGTTTACTGCAAATAACTTTCTTCAAATTTGAACATGGAATGTTTAAGTTTGGATGTCAAAACTGCTGATGTATAATTTTACTATATTTGGCAACATATAATTTTACTATATTTGATTGGAGATGGTTGCTGCAAGCAATTAATATTACTATATTTGGTAGTGTTGACCAAAGTTAATTTTGGTTATATTCTTGAACTCTATTATAACATCTGCTGACATTTTTTCCAACCAATCGTCTTGTACAGGTTTTACGCCTAAAGATCTTATAGAATATTTTAAAACTTTTAATGAGCTTATAAACACTGAGAGTTCAGCCTGCTACATTTATTTTTCTTATTACAGCTGAAGGCTATATATTTGTTTAAACCCATGTTTAATAAAATATTTCTTGGTCCTCAACTTTCTCTCTCTGAGATTATTCTTGTAACTGGAAGCTCTACTGTCTGCTATGGCATGGTTTCTACAGCTGGATGCCCTTTCTAATGCCAACTGCTTTACAGAGTGTACTGAGTGCTTTTTGCATGGCAAAGTCACCATGTAACTTGCAAGAAAAGACCCCTCAACTGAGGAGTGAGTAGTATTGAGGGAAGTGGCTTTGGACCAGGTAATGAGAGGTAAGAGTATTAGAGTGTTTAAATAGGTGTCTTGGAGATACATGGCTACCCCAGCTGGAAAAGGAAAGACAGGTATATATATATATATGTGTGTGTGTGTGTGTGTATGTATGTATATATACTAGTCAATGAAAAATGCAGGACGCATACCAACAATATTCTCAACAATTAAACCTGAAAATGTAGAGAACAAGAAAACACTCATTAAAATTAGAGCTTAAAATATTGCTGCTAAAATTAAAAAGTACCTCTTATGTACTTTTTCATATTTTTTAAAAATTCAATTAATTTCACTTTTCCTTTTTTTAATTTTATTTTTTGTACTAAGTGAATTAATAAAAAAATTTTGAATTTTAATTTTAACAGCAATATTTTAAGCTCTAATTTTAATGAGCTTTTTCTTGTTATCTACTTTTCCAGGTTTAATTGTTAAGAATATTGTTAGTATGCGTCCGCATTTTTCATTGGCTTGTCCAGTGTTTTTACTGGCATTGCTGTAAAATTTTAATTAAAAATATATAAAATTACCATTTTTTGCAGTCATTTTGAATTCAAAAATTTCCAAGAAAATTCAAACAAAATTTTGATTTTTTCATTTGACTAATTCTCATTTAGAAATTAAATTAAAAATGAATGATAAGCATTGCAACTTTGCCTTTTCTGGATATAAGGTATGTACTGTAATTTCAATACTGTACAGAGACAAAGTTACAAATGAATATATTTAAAGAATTTTTTGAATAATGGAAAAAAAAAATGAGGATACAAATTTAATAAAATGACTTTATTTTAAACAAATTAAATTAAATTAATATTTAATAGAACATAATTACAAGTAGCATTTGCCTTTTCTGAACAGCCTTGCTACAGACTTCAGTACTGCTCATAGAGACAAAGCCACAAATAGTTGCATGTGTGTGACTCTTTAAACTTTTTTGATAGCGCTCTGTAAAATTTTGTCACTTTTCTTGTTTTTCCTTCTCACCCTCTTTTTTCTTCTTTTTTTCTCATTTTTGTATATTTGTTGCTCTTTATCTCCCAATCACCAATGACTGCTGATTGGTGAGGTTGCCACCACTTTAACCTATCCATTCTTCGTAGTAGAGGCATGCATCGAATGACCAAGAGACCTCCCTGGTGGAGCGACTATGTGACAATATATCAACATCTGATCTCTCATTCTCCACCAACTTCGGTATGCTTGAGAGAAGCTAACTTCTCTCCACCACAGGTTCCAAATGGAATTAACCCTACCAACCCCACCACTCCTACAACTTTCAACCCTTCCTCCACACACCGCCATCTGACCTTCGTTCAAGCCCCACCGATGGAAACAGAATTAACCTTGCCAACCCCTACAACTTTTAACTCCCACACCACCCAACCTCCGTTCTAGTCCCACCTTTGGAACCAATACTGCACTCCCTCAACTGAGTTCCAATGCTAGCCCTCTACTGTCAGTTGATGCTAGCTTGCCACCTGACTGTGCTCTCTGTGTTCACACTAGCTGTTACTTGGAGACAACTAATTGTCACCTATGCTACCAAAATTACCACAGGAGTTGTGTCCACATCATCAAGGCTCTAGCTGAAAGTCTTCCATACTGGACATACAGTCTGTGCCACTTCAGCTCTGATGCACTCTGTGGAGACACCTCACATTCTGACAACCAGCTCTCTACTGAAGACTTTGCTGCAGCCCTCCAGGGTTTTTATTGAAGCTCATTAACCGGATCCCTAAGGGAGCTCAGAATAGCCTTGCTCAGATGTTCTCTAGCTTGTTGAAAAATGTATGTTTATCCAACAATACATCAGACTGGCAGAAACTGTTTCTGTTCCCCCGCTTCTCTCTCCACATGCACGATATGAAATCAAGCTCCCTTACATCCTCACTCAAGTGACAGTTCCAGCTATTTGAGTCCACCCTGACTACTTCTCACCTCAATTTGACATTGAGCATGGTACCTACTGACAGGCAACTAATAAACCTTAAGCATGCAGTCAATGCTAAATTCAACAAATTTGACATAAAAGGGGGCTGTCTGTCTCCTCTCTTCTCTATATTCCCTCACTCCGTGTGACTCTGAGTTTCTTAGACGTCTGAAAGAGAAGCACCCACCAGCACCCTCTGATAATCAACTAAACTGGCCCAATCCCCTAGAATACTTGAGACCGGTCTTCACCTCTGATAACACCAGAAAGGTGATTTGATCCTTCCCTGCTGGTTCAGGTGTGGGAATCGATGGCCTATGGCCTCAACATCTTAAGGATGGTATCTCCTTATTGGCCAGTGATGCCAGACTTGAGCTCTTGTAGAATTTGACTCAGTTTGTGAACCAGTTCTCTTCAGCAAACATCCTATCTTATATCCACCCACTATTCTTTGGTGCAAAATTATTTGGGCTCACCAAACCCAATGGAGACCTGTGCCCCATTGCACGGAGCTGCACCCTTCACTGTCTCTCTGCAAAGATGTGTTTACAATCAGTCTCTAGCTTATTGGAGGAGGGATTTTCCCCTACCTAGCTAGAAGCGGGAACCAAACTGAGATGTGAAGTTGCTGCCCACGTTACCAGAGCCTATGCCAACTTGCCCTCCTTGTCACCCCATGATCAGGCTGCATTGCCCAAACGATTTGGAGGTCTTGGTCTTTTATTTTTTTATGAAATAGCTGAATTGGCAATCTATACAGTTGTCACAAGGAGTTTGCTGTCACTTCAGTTGAGCTGGTCACTGAAGACACATTTCATTGGTTGCATGAATAACACTGTAACATAACTTTTGTCTTTGGGTAGCAACTGTTATTTCTTATTTACTTACTCCTAGAAAGTATGAAAAATGACTAATATTTCCTTCAAACTTTGCTTTTGTTACATTTATTCAAACCCCATAGAATACTTCTCAATACATGGCTATGATACTCTCCCACTACAGCTGTTCATGATCACTGATGCACATTTTGTCAGCCACTACGCGGTTAAGGTCAAGCAATTGACAAGCAAATCTGTGATATTGAGCAGAATATTTGCACATTTGCTATAATGATATTTCTGCTTCAGCAACTCAGTGAGTTAATGGTGATTGAGTGATCTGATACTTTGCTCTCAGTTTTTTTTAAGCCTTGTTAACAAATTGCAATCTATGTCCTTGAAGGCGTATCTCTGCGAAATTTCATTAAAAAATATGCATTCAAATTACCTATGAGGAGTCAGAGTCGGCCGAGGCCCCAAACTGTAGTTATACGAAGTTAAACACGGCCACTAGTAAATATTAACCGAACATCTTCCTGTCCGAACACGTTTGTCACTCCAGACAGACCGGATGGGAATATAAGCTTTGCCATAGCTTCATCAGTGGTAACAAAAACGAAAGCAAAGATTTTTTTGAACCAAACTTTCCTAATTAATACAATTCCACTAATCAAACGAAAGTTCCGTATAACAGGTGATAAAATAAACAGTGTTCATTGCTAAGACACATAATTCCCTGAATTCTGAGGGGCGTATTCCCCATGGCTCCAAGCGAATATCACTTGATAGGGCGAATCACAGTTGTAAACCGTGTCGCCGACTTTATATTAGCGGTGTGGTCGGACTTTTCAGTTTGATAAAGCGCATACAAAAAACAACACTACTTTCACTTCACTTTCGATTACAAAGAGCCTAAAATATGAAAATCAAATATTTAAACCCTGCCCTTTTCCTATAACATATTTTAAGCAAGACAGCCCAAGAGTCCTTTCTCCTAAGAGCAGCAAAGACAACTGAAACTTTGGAACTTAATTGATTTAAAGTCATATAGTTCCTTACTTTTGAAACCTGACAAGACAGATTTTTCCAAGTGAAATTAAACAAACACAGAATTGAATCTGAAGATGTTGTTTTAGTAGAGTATTTAGAGCAAGGCAGTCCATCCCACTTCAAACAATATTAACTCTGTTATAATTCATAGGAAAAGCATGAACATCTCATAATCATACACTCTAAAATAGGTATAAGCAACTTTTTTCCGAGAAGCTAACCGCATGAGACACAGTTCATTATCAGGCGGCCCGCACTACTAAAAGAATTCATGGTAATTTTTCGTTAGGCGTGCCATTCAGAAAGTCCCGCGGGCCGCAAGTTACCCACGACTGACCTAAAGTTTCCACCTTAAACCATTCAAGTTACAAATCTAATTCGAAGAGGATTAATCCTTGTCATGTGATCTACGCAAACCTGGTCACGTGATAAGAGGTCATATGCCATCAAAGATGAACGGATTTATGAGTTCGTGAAACGACAACAAACCAGTGATGAGTGTTTTCGAAGTGATTAAGGATAAATTCCATACCGTTCAGCAGGATTTATCAGCTGGGTATTCTATCTAATTAGTATATTTTCTATTCGGTGATTGTTTCTGGCAATTCAGTTTCATTTCAACTCGTGTATTTGTTCTGTACATCTTTCGTTTTTATTTATGGGTGTGTATTATTTATAATTAGACTTAGTTCTTTCGTTTTAGTTAATAACAGGAGGAAAGCTTTATTCGTTGTTGAATTCTGCAGGATCTTGGGTTAGATATGACAAGTCATTTAATATTTATATCTACAAAATGATTTTTTTTCTTCTTTTTCGTAATTTCAAAACACCCCTTCTCTTTATTTTGGTTTTGCTTGTTTACAGTATAATTTTCAAAGAAAAAAAGGATGTTAGTTAAGTTTGGTAGCTTTTCATCTAATAATGCTGCTATATATTTATTCACATCTCAGTAACTCGACCTGCTAGAAATGGCAGCTAAATCCCTCTGAAATTATGCCCTATCGCCTGAAATGAAATTACATTAGATATTGTAGCGTTCGATTTACAGAGGACGGTCACAGCTGGAATGTCTTCGATCATATATGCTTGTTCTAACACTGTGAGCAAGAAGGCAAGTTTGAGGTTATGAATGGAGCAGGATGTGATCTGATCACAGTTGTCTTGCCAAATTTATGTGGATTTAGTGCTTTCGTAACGAAGCCTTTTATGCTTTGTGGCATTTTTTTGTTGTTCGTTAATAAATTTTATATTGTCTTTAGTTGGAGATGCGTAAGTGTTACTAACACCTGTTTTCTGCTCGCAGTGTGTTGTTTTTAACTCGTAGGTCAGTACTGATCAAGCAGACATATCTGAGTTCCACCTATGACCACCTCATCTTTTTATATGTCCATGCTAACTTCTTTCCTTTTTTCTTTTTAAGACTAAAGGATATGATTTGAAATAGTGAGTAACGTAAAGCTGAAGCTAAGTGTAAAGAGCGAGTTAAGCTACAAACGAAATTATGTCTTTAAAATAATGGATTCGACAAATAACTAATTCTTAATGAATGTATACTCAGTATCTTTCGGTAGTTATTTATTTATTATTATTATTTGTAACGGCATGAATACCAACTCCAATTATCCATAGGGTAACTTCGTAGCCAAACAGAACTAAATAAAAGTACAATAAAAGTGCAACTGGAAGGGAGAAATGAATAGAAAGTAACAATCAGAAACTTAAAACGTATAGAAAGTTGAATTCTTTTTGTTTCTTACTTCTAAAAGAAATATACTATTTTTTATGATATTGAGCTACATCAGTGTTTAAAGTAACTGTTGGTTACAGTTATTAAACACCTTACGACTGACTATATTTACTGGGACATTTTATAGATAACCGGTGTAACTAA
Source organism: Octopus sinensis (assembly GCF_006345805.1). NCBI lineage: Eukaryota > Metazoa > Mollusca > Cephalopoda > Octopoda > Octopodidae > Octopus > Octopus sinensis. The sequence goes on along the minus strand of NC_042997.1, from coordinate 139,669,139 downwards.
TTTAGGGAAACCTTAATCAGAATTTGAAACCAGACAGTCGCTCGATAAGCCAGAAATAGCAGCCATATCTTATTAAAATTACCCTTCTATCATGAAGGGGAAAAGGTGGTGGTTGTGGCAGGGTCATTTTAGCAACATTGTTGGCTCGTGGGCAGATGAATGTATTTATTGTCAACAAGGCGAAGCGTACACAGATCGGAATTGGGCCCCAAACCTGTGGGGCTCCTGGGTAACTGTTCAATGCCTTAAGACGGCATTGGATAGTTGGACGAATACGTTGGATAATATGGTTCTAAATACCCCTTAAAAGACAAGATGGTCCTGGTTGGAGCACCTTTGGACAGAGGTTTGCTCTTAATAACTATAATTTGTTGAAAATAGTCTATTTTAGCAACGCATATGCACACAGATAAATAGTGGTCTATGCTGATGTGTCATGAAAAGAAAAGATGATCCATCAGCTTAGGAAATCTTAACCCATTGTATATATTTTATAATTCTTTGTTCACATGGGGTAAATAGGAATATCAAATAATTCTCTTGATTACTAGACATCAAGGAAATGTTAAAAATTGTTGTAAGAATGTTTATAAATTGTTGTTAGTGTACGTCATTGAGAGACTGCCTGATTATATATATATATTAATAATTGAGGGTGCTACAAGTGGCACAAGCACGCTAAAAATCGCAGCCAGAAGACGGCTACAACCATAAATTTTCACTGATACACATTAATTGATGTTATTTACGCATGCTGTACCACTTGATATTATTGTAAACAATAATATCCTTATATATATATATATATATATATATTATATATATATATATAATATATATATATATATATATATACGAAGTATCCATCATCTGGGCATATTATCTGCATGGAACACTTTTATCTCACCTCACGTCTTTCTGAAATTATTGGTCTTAGGCATTTCAATTCAATCAACACCATGGATCTCACACTCCTCCTTCACTGCCACTGTTGAAGTAAAGGCTGAATTGTTTGTAGCCATCAACTCTCTGCACCAATTATCCACTCCCAACATATATGTCAGACATAACAAACATCCATGATTTGTTTCATGAATAGTTTGATCACTGTCTATTAAAGCCAATACGTTGAATGGCTGGTATGTCAAATCTGAAAATTATGTCAGAGTTTTGCTACTTTTAGGCTGTCTGTTTCTGGCAGAAAATGTTTCACACAAACTAATCTAACACTGGGTGACTGAAACCATCTTCCTAGGTATATCCCTTCTCATTCTCCATATAACTACCCAAAACCCTAAGTGGCTCACTTAAACTGTTTTGTAGCAGTATGGACATCACTACCTTCAACTGGGATGCTTTTACCCAAAACTGCAAAACTAACATCAGCAAAGCAAAGGATGTCTTATTGTGTTACACAATCTGCATGCTCTCCTCCCTACCATATTACAGCAGAGATTACTTGTTCTCTGACAGAAATTTCTAGTTATCTGACACCATCAACTTTGCAGAATACTCCAACTCCTATTTTTCAATCTAGATGGTTAAGTTAGCAACACATCAGCTGAAGAAGTTTCCCAATTTGATGCGCACTCCCCTTCTATCTCTGTAATACATCACTCAACAAAATTCCACCTACACTCTCTTTAATCATGCATATGCAACCACCTAATATAAAAGCTCCTTTAATCACTATAACCCAACAGGTGACTTTTCCTGATAATAACCCTTCCATAATTCTCAGTCGTATGTTCCAGGACTAGTCTTTATCCTTACCAAGCTCATCAACCTCTCTCTCTCTACAGGAGCCTTTCTCAATCTTTGGAAATACAATATTTCTCTTCATGAAAAAGTGCAGCCTTGCATCTCTCTCACCTATTGCACTCACCTCATATAACTTAAAGGAAACAGAAAGTTATCCACAATCACCTTGAGTAGCTTGCCTTCCATTGTAACCACCAGCATGACTTCCACAGACCAGATGTACTGGAGACTTGTCTTTTAATGTTGTTCTACTTCACATCAAGCACTTTTGACTATATGTTCTATATTTAAGGGTGTTTTTGAATGATCAGAGATATGAAAGTAGTTGAACTTATGGGAGACAGTGTTTCCTTATCAAGTCTTAAATTGCTGCTACATAACCAAAAATTGATAATGAAGTCGTTTACATCTCAGCAATTAGGCTTTGTTGTAGTTTATATGTATGGAGAAAGGCTGGGTTACTTAATTATTCTTGAGGGTAATGGAAGTGATGTGTTTCACAATTCTGAGTTGATTTAAGCAATTATGCCTGCTTTTCTATATTTCTGTATTTGACCATTCAAATACAAGATAGGACTCATATAGGTATACATAGCAGTGTAAACAAGCACATGCACAGTTTTAAAGTTTAGTCAATGGCTTGAAACATTGATGTTGCAGTGAAAGAATGAAATAAGATGTGATTTACTTATATGAGAAAGATTGTGTAAGCGGGCTAAGGACATTGTTAGATGCGAAGGGTATTATATTGTATGTACAGAAGTAGCTATGCTAGTATGGACATATGATGCAAATGGTTATTGTTGGTTGTGCGATTCCTGTATTGTGAGTGGAAGATACTTGTAATAAAGGTAGGTTTGTAAGGGAGGTTTCAGGTAAAATAGAAAAACACATATACATGTATAGACACTATTATTCATTTATCTACTCCAGTGATTCTCAATCAAGATCCATATGGCTCCTAAGGGTCCATATAAGATTTGGGGTAGGGGTCCACATAACAAAATAGTAATTGGTGGGGGGTCACAATAGTATTTTAAAGGCCCCTGAAAAAATTTTGCTTTAGATGTATGTATTGATATGTATTGCAAGAAACAGATAGGTTTCTTTCTCTAACATTTTACATAGTTCAAGCTACACAAGTTAATGTATGAAAAACAAAATAGGAATTTTGAAAGCAGTTCCTATAAGATTAGTTTTTAAACATTGACTAGCTATGGAGGTCCACTCAAATAAAGTAGTAATCAAAAGGGTCCATAGATAAAAAAAAATGGTTGAGAATGCATATCAACATAAAAAGAAAAATGTTCTGATTGAACTTTAGAAATAATGGTGTTTATATGAACCTTGGCCTGTTCTATAGTGACAAATTTTCTGTGAATCTTAACTGTCTTGTATTATATATATTCAAAGAACTGATTGATATGTTTGTTAAAAGCCATGCAGCCAATGTAAATTTTGATGATATGAGAAATAATAATTTTAATGTTATAAATATGTCATCAGTTATAAATTCAACTATTACTTCAAAGCTTGTTGCAGCAATAATTTTTCCATGTATTGATAGAGATTAATGAAGTTAGTATGCTTTGTACTGCAATGAAGTATAGATGTAGCTTCTTGTAAGAGTTTGATGTACAATAAAATAAAATTTTTGCTGTTGTAAATCGAAAAATGTGTTATTGTATAACTCCATGTCACCTCTGGGGTGCTCAGATCAATCTTATGACTTGCAGGTAGTTGGACGAATGACTTGGAATGGCCCACAGTTTTCTTTGATCTCTATGTATTATTAGGTTTGACTTAATTGACTATAGTACTTAACTATATCCAGTTGTAGAGTCTAAATGATGTAAGAACACAAATCTCTAATTAAAATAACTGCACCTACTAAACTGTCTACGACCCTGTTTTTTTAAATTATTCAGTTTGAGTCTCACTTTGTAAATCATTGAAAATTGACCAAAATATCTCTTTTTTCTCTTCTTAAATTTAATCCAAGAAGATCATAGTCTTTCTAGACTGCTGAGCAACTGGGTTAAGTTTGTAGGGTTAATTTTCAGCTTTACCTTTTGAAGCTCAGTAGTTGAGGGGGAAATAGGTGATATGTGAATTCCAGAGGTATTTTGAGTGGTAAATGTTAATCAACTCCCTTTCTAAAACAATAGTTATTTGATTAGAGAACTTCCCTGACATGTGTCACAAATCTTGATTCATATTTGAATAATACGCTGGCAACTAATATTTTTTCCTCCTCTTCAACAGGATCAACCTCATCAAAAATCAGGAGGTTCTGACTCCTGTTAAGAAAGTGAATCCTGTAGACCATGTAAACTATGATGCAGGAGCTGATCTTCTTTACAAGTATGTACTGAAAGTGTTCAATTTTACATTACTTCTCGCAGTCTTTTCATTTACTTATTAAAAAAATACATGTGAAAATAAACTTGTATGTTCAAGATTTAGAATACCTTGTAAATATGCTACTAGCTGTTATTAAGTTTTCTATGATGTATTGTAATTTATATTTATTTGATAGCTATAAAAATGGGTTACGAACAAACAGCCAAGTATATTAAATACATTTTTGGAATGAAAATATACATTGCCATTAAGAACATGAGGTTAATGTACTGTGGCAAAATGATGGTGTTTGAAAATGACAAATGGCTTGTTCAAGGTTCATTTTATTAGTCAATTTTCTTGCCTGTAACTTTGATGTTAATAACTTTAAAACAATGCTAGAATGCATCAAGTAAAAGATCATTCATTGTTTATTTATTATTTTATTATTCTAACATTTCAAAATGAGAAAAAAAAAAAATTTACTGTGGAATCAATAGGGTTTAATAAGAGCTTCCTAAATTATTTTCTTGTAAAGACAGTAAGATCCTTATACCGGAATAATCAATAATCTGGTTTATCATACTCATGATATACCATCTCCCTGTCTTTCAAAAGTAACAACAATACATTATGAGTTTAAAGTATGCAAATAGTATTATATCAGGACAAGCCTTATTTGTTTTATTCAGTTGAACTGAATAAAGGGTTAAGATATTTTTAGAGAATATAAAAATAATAATAAAAGATGATGTGAATCTTGCTTTTAAAAGAAGTGGCTTATTCATAAATATGATTGTGGATCAATCAGAAATTCCTGTGATAAAAAGATATGTGGCATTACTTACAGGTATCAGTTATTATGGAAAGATATACAAAAAGCCAATGAAGAAAATGCCAAGAAAGCTGAGGTAATGGAATTCCTTATTTTACTTTTAGTTTTGTGTAAAAAATAGTTTCATTTCTTGCACAAAAATATTTCCCACAAACTTTGCTTCTTGCACAAATTTCTATTTCTACAGAGTTAAGGGAAATCTTTTAATTTATTTTGCTATCAACTTTTAGAAGGCCAAAATAGATACATTATAAACGATAAACCTTTTTACCTTTTTCTACTTTTGAAATTATAGTTAATCAGTATCTCAGTTTATATATTATCTAGTAAATTGATTGGCTTTAACTCAAAGTCCAGTTGGATTCTTCTTAAACCTTCAGCCTGTACCTAACTCTACATGCAATACTAGCTTCCTGTACATTCTTGTTTAACATCTTGAATTATTCAATATCTTAATTTTCTTTGGTGCCATCTTTTTGATGGTTATAGGTACAGTCCAACTGTTTTAGAATGATTCTTAAAATGTTTGTATTATTAATGTTATTGGTTTTAATTTTGTTTTTGTTATTTCTACAGTCATTGGACCGTGAAATCCAAATTATATATGGTGATATAAAAAAGAACTGTAACAATCTAACTGGATTTTATAGAGAAGTGAAAAGTCTTCCAAGTTTCTTGGGTGTTTTGCAGAACTTGACTGATTTATTGGGTAAGCAAGATTTCCACTGTTTCTCATTTTTTCCATTCTTTGGAATTTATGTAGACTGACAAGGAATAGAAAGATCACATGCAATGGCATTGTTTGTATGAGCATTGGTATTGACAAGCAGCTAGGAAACTAATATCAATGTTTTATATAGACAAGACATTTTACACTTACTAGAGCATAAGAAGTGATATGAATGATTATACCAAGTGCCTTAGTGTCACAAATAAAAACACTCCAACTGCAAATAAAAAGCAGCCTACATACTTTCTTCAACGAAGCTTTACTGTCACACTACAATACTAGCTACAAAAGAAATAGATAGGAGTCAAATTCATATCACCAGTTAAAAATTCCAATATATTATCATTGTGCTACTAGCTGTTCCCTACCTTTAGCAGTAATCATTATGTTGAGGTTGCTCAGATTTGCTCTGAATCAGTCATGCTGCCCATCACAATCTTGCATAGCATTCAGGAGATCAGCAGGACAACATTCAGTGTCCATACAAAGCTAGTTGATGAATGATTTGTTTACTGGGTGGCCAAATTGTGTGTATCTATGTCAGTGTGTCCATAGGAGTTTAGTGTATCACTAACAAGGTCTTGCTTAACTCTCCAACAATGCTCTGAAAAACACGTGTCTATCTCAGTGATAGTAAGAAGACTGCCACACAGCCTTTGTTTGTTCTGATGCTTTTTCCTGAAAATTTTCAGAACAGTCCATAGCAAGTAGGTGTATGTGTCATCAAGCCTTATCTTGTTGTGTTTGGTGAGGGTTCAAGCAGTGAACTGATTTTGAGTTCACTGCTCATTGGGTTATAGGGAAAGCTGTAGGTAACAGTATATTGGATGTGCAGTCTTAGTGAAGGAGTCAGCTGCTGACCAATGACAACATTCACAGGATGCTGGGTAGAAGAACCTCTGTTAAGCCAGTGGCTGGGATCACATCAAGTTTTCAAAGTGTGTTACTGATAATGTCTATAGACCTGATGAATATGGATGTTATTAAGCTAATGAAAGATTTAGCAGTATCAAATTTCTATGACACTTAATCAGATCTTTAATTAGGATTGCATATAAATGTTTGAAGATATATTTATGTTAATTAAATTCTGTTTTACTAATAGAAAAATTATGTAGAGTTTGCAGCTGTAACACTTCGGGTTTGCATTTATTATCTTAGATTTAAATATATACATAAAAATGAGAAGAAGAAAAAAACCAAAACAATTTACCACATTAGGTTGAAAATTTGGGGGTTAGCACACATCGTATGGTTTTTTAAAGAGGTTAAGTGTTTCTCATGTTTAATGATTTGTTTTATTTCATAAATTTCAGTATGTCACTCAAAACTGTAAAGCTTATGAAATTTTCTGTGTGTTTCTCTATATAATGTAAAGATAATTTTTTTTTTATGTAGCTTGCTTAGAAGAGAGTTGTGATTCAGTTGAGTCAGCCCTTGTGCGATTGGAGAATGTTAGCGAAACCCAGGAACTGAAACAACATATGCAATCACACACAGACCAACTCAATAATTATAGGAGAAAGAAAGAAGAAGAATTGAAAAGATTAGCATGTAAGATGAAATATCTTTTCCTTTTTACTATACAATTACTGTATTTAAAAAGACCAACAGTATTTAAAAAGAAATCATTCTTGTAGTTTTCTTATTAATATTTTTAAAGACATTTATTCTGTAGTCTTATTTCCCAAATAAACTGAAGAAAAGTTTAGCCTCCTAGTAGTTAAACTTTAACTTAATAACACTCTACAACCTTTGGCACTCTGTTATGCTGTTTTTCTCCCTATAGTACTACCATGTGTGAACCTCTGAATTCATCTGCACCAAATCTAATATAAATATTGTCTTTTTTTTTCCTACTGTACCCTAAGCTCTAGATGCCATACTATTACATCTTGTGCACTCTTTATTTAGAATTTTTCTTTCAGTAATACTCTCCTCTCTAATATTTTACCCACCATCAATCAACTCAGAACAATTCCGGCTGAACAGAAAGCCCTAATTTTCCATCATCATCTCCCCTACTTTTTAATGCATGATGACCTTGTCATAAGGGGAATGAAAATTATTTCTTATAAGTGAAAAGTTGACAATTTTCTTTTTTAAATGCTTTATGTAAAACTTCAACTACATTTAATCTGTACATTTAATATGGACCAATGAGGCAGTCTCTATGTGGTTACTTTACTTGCTAGAGATAGCAGCCAAATCTCCTTTAAACCACATCCAAGTTGTCTTGAAAAAGGAAGGACACATTGAACAAAGAAGTCAGAGATTAATCCTTTAGCATTCAGATTATTCTGTCTAATATAAAGCTTATTTATTTGCATTATTTTGAATTACTCATGCATTATCTTTTTGTATTGAGATTTTGATGATGTGCTTGTATATTTTTAGTATGGCAATGTAGAGTAGGTGTGAGAGGCTGAATATGGCTAGTTGGTATATAAAACAAGTATAATATTTGGGCTGGATTAAATACTAAAGGGTTAATGTTCCCTCTAATTTTTAGCAACCAGTGTGTATAAAAATCTTGGGATTTGCAAGTTCATTGTACTTGTACCTATTGCATTTTAAAGATTAGGTTTCCTGTTCAAGGTCATAAAATACTTCTGTAGAGAAACAGTAACTGACTGACTTACATCAATTGCCTCTGCTTTGTTTATTACTTGCACAACAATGACAACTTCAATGCAACCAATTACCCACTCTTTATGAAGTTTAATTGCACTGTGCATGTTTGGATTACACCTTGAATTACATCCAAAAGAAGGTTGTCCAGCTGATTGGTGAAGACCTGCTCACCAACACGAAAATGTCACTGGCTCAAAATAGTGTCTCTTCTATCAACACAGTAACTTCATCTCTTTGTGCTAGTGAGCAGCAAACCACTCTGTCCAGTTCACTCCATGCATTCTTCCTCCTCTCAAAATCATGCACTAAACCCTTTTTCCTAATCAATCTTCTCCAGAGTTGCTACTCATGTTTTCCTAAAAGTTCAACCTACAGATATTCAGACTGAACATGAACTATATCAATCTCATCGTCATATTTTGGCCTGTGTTAATGGCACTACCTCTCTGTCAAATGATTTTAGAAAAATATTTTTATAACTCTTCAGTGAATAAAGGTACTTTTGTTGTAAAGTAATAACTGTTATTTGTATTTTTTTTTCAGCCCAAAAGAACGTAGAACTTGCAGTACAAGCTGAGAAAAAGATAAAACAGAAACAGGATGTATTGCGTGAAAGATCAGAAACATTTGAAGAAGCATTCCAAAATGACTTAGATTATTATCGTACACACGGCCATATGAACAGTATGTTTCCTATTTGCTTCTACAACAACTTCAGTTCTCTACTCTATACTTATTACATATTAATGATAGAACTTCATTCTAATCTTATATCCTTTTTCTTTTCTTCCTCCTTACAAAATTCTGTTTTGGCTTCGTTTCAGTTTACTCTTTCAAGGAATAATGGTCTGACATTTAATGTTCATAAAATAATTAACTTCAATTAAAACTTATGTTGATGATCCACCTACTACATTAATTGAAATTCTGTTTTATTCAAAATTCTGCCTACATGTTCTAAACTTAGTTTCTTTTATACAACCACTTTCTCACATTTTCACCAAAGAATGTTACCTACTTCATCTATATACAATCTTCAAATATTCTCCTCATTCTTTTCTTCTGTTTATCCTCTGTCTTCTTTCCTCTCACACCCTCCACTTTATTCATTCTTATTTCTCTGAAACATATAAGCTAACATAGATGACTTCTGCAGTAAGAAAGATGGTATGAACACATGTATAGACTTGCCTCACCTTCATTTGGTTAAATTTGCTCTCAATACACTCCACTTCACTGTTCTATATTTAAGAGATGAGGAATTATGTACATTATTTACATTCGATGGATATTTGTCCTTATCTTGTTTGTTGTCAACATGTTTCGGCTGATATACCCTCCAGCCATCTTCAGGTGTCTTGGGGGAAATTTCAAACCTGGGTTCTCATTCCTAAGGTATTTTTGGATGTTATTATTTTTAGTATTATTATTATTATTGTGCAGGTCACTGCTTGGAATCGAACTCGGAATCTTGGGGTTAGTAGCCCGTGCTCTTAACCACTATGCCATATGCCCACTTCACTCTTCTGTACTGCTGCCATCCATAATATTTCTCTCTGTTGGACCACTTCTGTTATCACCTACCACCTTCTCTTGCATTTGTCCACTTCTGTTTTTGCCTTCATTCCCTTCTTGTTACTGTTCCAATGACTCTGTTCTGTCTTCCACTGTTTCCCTCTTTTGTCATTTTAAATGAGCAAAAGCACACATCTTAGGTCATTGAGTACTCTCTGCACTCAGTGTACAAGGCACCCTCCTCACACAATTTATATACTGGTACCACAGGAAAAAGAGACTCCCTTTTTCCAACAGACTTTAGCTACAGTAATTGGTGAGTGAGCAGAAATGAAATAGGGTTGAGTGTCCCTTAGTTCTGTCTGAAGGACTCAACAATGTCCTTAATTCTGATACCATGAAAAAATACATACACTATACACTGTAAAGTGGATGATAAGCAAGTGGAAAAAACTGATGCCATGAAAAATATCCCCATTACACAAATGTAAAATGGATAGCAAAGGAGTAGAAAAAGCACAAGGTTTTGAGTTCTCTTTAGTCTTATTTTATAAACCTCTCTAGTACTGATGCCACAAGAAAATGCACCCATTACATTCTATAAAGAAAAGCATCCAACCCTAGAAACTGGGTAAAAATAATATATGAGCCTTAGCCTATGAGAGCAGTGGTTTGCTATAAGAAATGATTCATCTAACCAATGCCAGCATGGAAAGTGGACATAAAATGATGATGTCTGTCTATATAACTTTGCAAACTACCTTCCACCACATTGGTTAACTAATTCTCATCCTGCATTTCAGACATTTATCTCACCTCTAAACCTAGTCGTCACTATCTCCTGCCTAATCAAGATAAAAACAACTCACATATTCCTACTGCACTTCAAGTTAGCTCTTTGGTTGTATGTCTACTAACTCTGGCTGTAAATATTCACCTGCAACACAGACTAAAATTACTTCTTCTCTTAGTTAAAACTAAGACACCCCAAGTTGTTCACTTGAAATAGTACTGCAACAAGTGAACAATACTTGCTTGCAATAGTCATTCACCACCACCTACTGGGAGCCATTTATTCATCATCAAAACACTTGAAAGACAACTACCTGGAAAGCAAAGCAGACCTTTTTGTACAATAAATAGATCCTTTGCCAAGAGGGCCTCATCCAACTTAGCATAATCCTATTCAACTAAATTAAAATAGTCCTTGTAAATAGCATGTCTCATAAAACCTATTTTGCTTCCAGCTTTATGGTGTACATGCAACAAAATCCCTCCTAAATATCCTACTCTCCATTATATAATCACCAAATATTTCTGATGGTGTCCTTTTAAATATCCTCAATTTGTGTTCCAGACAAGGCACTTTATGCTGCCAAACTCTTCAGTTTTTCTCTGTGTACAGATCAATTCCAGTCTATGAGAATACTAATTGTCTCATTTTCAAAAAAGGGCAACTTCTTTAATCTATTGCTCTTACTCCCATCATCTTAAAGCCACCTCTTTTCCTCCTTAGTCATCACCATTATCATTTCTGTAAATCTAAATACACAGGAAATTTCATTTCTTAAATCATGGAACAGAATCCCTTCCCCTTGAACATTAGAAAGTAGTACTGGTGACAATGGCCTCGGCAAAACTTTCAAATGCCTGGCATGAGAACTGGTTCTAGGTTCAATCTCACAGCATGGTACCTTGGGCAAGTGTCTTCTACTTTAGCCTTGGGCTGACCAAAGCTTTGCAAGTAGATTTGGTAGATGAAATGAAAGAAGTTGGTTGTTTATATATATATATCAGGTGCAGGAGTGGCTGTGTGGTAAGTAGCTTGCTTACCAACCACATGGTTCCAGGCAAGTGTCTTCTACTATAGCCTCAGGCTGACCAAAGCCTTGTGAGTGGATTTGGTAGACGGAAACTGAAAGAAGCCCGTTGTGTATATGTATATATATATATATATGTGTGTGTGTGTGTGTGTTTGTCCCCCCAACATCGCTTGACAACCGATGCTGGTGTGTTTACGTCCCCGTAACTTAGCGGTTTGGCAAAAGAGACCGATAGAATAAGTACTAGGCTTACAAAGAATAAGTCCTGGGGTCAATTTGCTCGACTAAAGGCAGTGCTCCAATCAAATGACTGAAACAAGTAAAAGAGTATATCTGTGTGTGTCTTTTTATCTGTTTGTCCCCAACCACTACTTGACAACACCAGTGTTGGTGTGTTTATGTCCCCATATTATAGCAGTTCAGCAAAAGAGACCAATAAAATAAGTACTAGGCTTTAAAGAAAAATAGATTCTGGAGTTGATTTGTTTGACTAAAAACGCTTCAAGGTGATGCCTTAACATGGCCAAGCTTTTGGGAGTTTCCTTTCATTATACCACATACTAATGTGTTCTCTCTCTAACTTATGCTCTATCAATTTTGGTGTAATATGAGATTTGGTTATTGTTCAAACACTGCTTTAACTACTTCTATGCAGATAATACCACTTACTGTCATCTTCTGCACATTATTCTTCAACATACAATGAAGACATCTACATTTCAATTTTGACATAACAGCCTTGTCACCTTCAGTAGCACCAAGACACAATCACTAGGTACCTCAAAGAAACATACTTGTATCATATTTTTCTCCATGGTGTAACTAGCTTAATATCACATTATCATCTTTAGGATCTATTTTAGTTTAAGTTCCTCTTGAGTAAACTGGAATTTTCATGTCACTGGAGTCAGTAAAAATAAAGCACCAGTAATATTCTTTGAATAGTTTTGATTGTACCTCTTCCTCTCCATTCATTTATTTTGTACCTAATCAAAAATAAATCTTTTCATATGAAGACTGGCTTTATTTTCAGGACTTCCAAATGGTGAAGGAGCAAAGAACCTAGATCTTAGTGATATTACACTGGACCAAGATGAATCTGGTTTGGCAGCATTTTTAGCATCCACTGAAGTAACTCCTTGTAGTGAGAAGGGACTTCTTGGTATATCTTTCTCCTCTCATGTAGCAGGAGATATTACTTCTCCTTCAGATGTTGACCTTTTGACCCCTATGACACCAGGCAGTGAGTGGGGAGCTGCTGATGAATCATCATCAGCATACAGTGAGACAGAAGGGGAAAACCAACCACCAAAGTCTGATAATTCACAATCTGTTAATCCAGAGGCTGATGAAACTGTGACAGATCACTCTACTGGAGATGAAGATGCAAATCTACAAACTAACCCAGCTTTATGTAAGACAGAGACCTTTCAAAATGAGGATTCTGTAAATTCTAACAAATAATTCCATGCAGAATTTGCTAAGACTGAATTTGTTTCTTTTCATTTAACAATATTAAATATTTCTGAAATTAAAACTGTCATTAAACAGTACAGTTAATAAACTAATACATATCACGCATCCATACTTTTGCTTTTCTTTTGTTTATTCCATCCTTTGGCGATTATTTTGGTTTGTTTTCATTATAGGAAGAGGAAGCCCTGTAAGTATAAGCAGCATAAAAGAAGTGAATTGATTTCAATCAACAATTATAATTGGGTTCTGGTTGCTGGAAATTTCATCTCTTCAATATTCACCACTCATTAATTATTATACTAAGTACACCATCAAACCTTATGACAAATTTATAATATTTTGGAACAAGATTTGTATGATAGAAACTATTTATAGGGTTATAGAGCATAGCATGTAAGCAACATTCTTTATATAAACATGGAGTGATATGCCAGCCAGTGCATGAAGACTAAGTTACATTCTCTTGTTAAACTGAAGAATAGTTAACAATCTGGCAAGTATTTTCACCAGTTAGATTAGTTGAAACATAAGCAGAAACAAACTGCTGCCAAATTTGATTTTATAATGCATGAGCTGCTAATCCAGTTGTATTCTGTTTTTGACAACTTCAGTGTTACTTGGAAATGAAATTCAGTGTCGTGATATTAAAATTTTCCTAAAAGAGTTCTGAAAATCCCGCCTAAACTATTTACAACCATAAATGATAATTAAAAGGTATGATGATAGCATAGTCATGAGTTTAAATTTTACTAACCATAGCTACCAAGTTACTATTTCCACTTCACAACTAAGTAGAAAGAGTAATCCAACAACTATCAAAACAGGATCTACTAGAGTATGAATGTTCAAATTTACTAAACTGTCCAGCTCATTCTGGATTTTGGTATGGCAAAATATAATGATAAACAATAACAGACGAGAAAAAACAGTTATTATGGGCTTCTAAATCACCTAAAAATGAAAGCGTATAAAAATCAAAATTACACTAACTCATCAAAAAGTAAGTTTTTTTTTTCCTTTGAAACAATTTATTCCAGTCCAAGCTAATAACTGCACACAAACATTCATTCAAAAATGGCGGGGAAAATGTGACATTCAGTTTCATCAATAATTGAAACTGTTTCCATTTTTTATATTAGAGTGAATTTCCAGTGAAAAGATTCTGAAAATGCTTGTAGAGAGAAAGAAAGAGAGAGAGGTAGAATCTGTTAGAAGACAGATAGGAAATGTTGAAAAAGAGAAGAGAGATGTAGGTGGTGCCACAGCAAAGAGTGTATGACATAATGAAAGAAATTAATTACTCAGCTTCCATTCTACTCACTTCCATTGTGCTACAGATGCTGGACTGAAAGAAAGAGACAAACAATGAATAACAGTTTAGTGTGTTTTTTTCTTTTTCCTTTCTAATGAATGTAGTTCATTTCTCAGAGACAGCAGCTAAGAGCCCCCAAACTGTCAATTTTCAGATGTTCCCCAATACAGGGTTTCAAGAGACAGGAATGGCAAGTGACCTTTTAAACACAGAAAAAAGGTACAGACTAATGGCCATTATACATATAATAGCCATTCGAAGAATGCTGAGGTCCTCTGAAGACTGAACAGGTTTTTAAAGTTTTCACAGCAATCACTCACAGGGGCAAGATCTCATGGCAGTAATTGGTCACTTGCTAAGCTTTTCTTGTTCATCATTGACATATCCACTCTATTGGGAGTCACATGACCAAAGGACTCTTTAATGATGTATTGGGCAGTTGCTCGGCGGCCTAAAAAAGAAATAGATAAATTTAGGAAGTTAGTAATTAATTTATTTTATTATTCATCACAATTCATCATCATCATCATTTAACACCCATTGTCCATACTGGCATGGGTTGGACAGTTTGACTGGGCTGGCACACTGGAAGGCTACACCATCTTAGTGGAAGATTCATCACAATTAAGAAGAAATAATTATTAATCTTATATATATATATATATACATACAAGGTGGTATCAAAAAGTTTCTGGACTAGTTCTGTAGCATGCCAACAGATAGCAGCATATGGTTGCATGCCAGTCGTCGTCGTCATCATCATCATCGTTTAACGTCCGTTTTCCATGCTAGCATGGGTTGGACGGTTTGACTGGGGTCTGGGAAGCCAGGAGGCTGCACCAGGCTCCAGTTTGATCTGGTAGTGTTTCTACAGCTGGATGCCCTTCCTAACGCCAACCACTCCGTGAGTGTAGTGGGTGTTTTTTACGTGCCACCGGCACAGGGGCCAGAGGAGGCTGGCAAACAGCCACAATTGGTTGGTGCTTTTACGTGTCGTATTCTGAATACAAAAAATTATGTCTGGTTTTTTTTTCCGGGTCATGCAGAAATTGACCAAAATGATAAAAAATTATTAAAATATACTTCAGTACAGGCTATTGTTTTCTAAGTTGGATACAACAATAATGAATACACAATCAATAATTCGGAGAAAGGAATAAATTTGTATTTGTGCTTTTTTAATTGCAGATCACTTTTTAATTTTCCATGAAATTAAAAAAGCCTTCTGTAGGTATGTAGCAGGTTTCTTGAGTGAGTATGTGTTCTACACAACACAATATTATATAAAATACTGCATTTCGGTAATAATAAAATTGTAGTATTTAGGTGAAGACACATGGCTCAGTGGTTAGAGCATTGGGCTTATAATTATGAGGTTGTGAGTTTGATTCCAAAACTCAGCTGTGTGTTGTGTTCTTGAGCAAGACACTTTATTTCGAATTACTCCATGTCACTCAGTTGTAGAGATGAATTGTGGTATCACTGGTGCCAAGCTGTATAAACCCTTTCCTTTCCCTTGGACAACATTGTTGGTATAGAGAGAGGAGGTTGGTATGCATAGGTGACTGCTGATCTTTCACAAAAATTCTTGCCCAGACTTGTGCCTCGGAGGGTAACTTTCTAGGTGCAATCTCATGGTCATTCATGACTGAAGGGGGTCTTTACATTACTTTGGTATTTAGCACATTAATTTAACTCTAAGAGTAAACCAAATACATAGAGACGATGAGGGAGCCTTTACACATTTGCTTGACCTACTAGAAATAGCACTCAAATCTTCAAATCATATCCTACAATCTTAAAAAAAGAAGTATACATTAGACACTGTGACTGATATACAAAAAGACAAGATGGTCAAAGCTGGACTACCTTTGATCTTAGGTCTACTTGGAAAGATTTGAACAAAACATACCAGGTCCCTTATTTAATAATCTGTTATATTAGATACATGTTTATTTACCTTCAATGAGATCAAGATAGAGCTTTAGGCAATACATCTGGGCTGGGAATGGCTGGCATATTAATTGACTACTCTGTAACATGAAAGAAACACAAAAATTTAACGGAAATAGAGTCAGTGATTTTCTTCCAAGAATGCAACTAAACATATAAATATTAAGAATGACATTCTGAATTCTTTCTAGTTTTACAATTATTAGAAACAATTATAAATACTGCTATACATAGCTGTTCCAATTGTAAAGTTTGTTGTGAAGGAAACATGTGGAAATAATTAAATGTAAAAGAAAAAAAAATTTAAACCATTTCAAAGAAATTACTTTGAAAGGTAATTCAAAGTGCTGCTTAACCTTTTGCTTGTTTTGTGTATCACATGTGATACACAGAGTACATTTTCTTGGTATCCATGCATCATACATGATACACAGGATATATTTTCTTGGCATCCATGCAGCATAAATGATATACAGCATATATTTTCTTGGCATCCATACATCGTATATGATATACAGCATATATTTTCTTGGCATCCATACACCGTATATGATACAGATATATTTTCTTAGCATCTATGCATCATATATGATACACATTCCATTCTTTTTCAACCACCAGAGTAACTTGGAACTTATGAAAAGAAATCTTTATATTACTCAGAATGTATGAAACAAGAGGTAACTAAAAGTATATAATAATAATAATAATAATAATAATAATGTGTACAGTGCTCAGGTGCACTACAACTCATCTAAAGTGTATATATAATCAGGTGTAGTTTCGGCGGATTTCGGAAAGCATGAGGGCCTTAAAGGATGCAGTGTCATGGCAGTCAACAACTGATGCAGGCAGTTTATTCCATGCTTCAGCAACTCTGAGCGTGAAAAAATGTTTCCGAAAGTCATGGGAAGCATGGACGTTTAGGACAAACTTATAAAAATGCTTTGAACAGGCAGAGGATTAAACTCTCCTAACTTGCATTGCCAAAAAGAAAAAAAAAGAAAAGAAAGAAAAATTCAAATAAATCTAAGAATATATGTTTACCTCTCCTAGGTGTTTTAGAGCTTTGCTATATTCCCCACTAATAGCTAATGTTGCCGCAAGGTTGTACAACAACACAGCTTGAGCTTTCTGTGGTTTTGCAGGCATCCATGGTACTAAGGCTCCTGTAAAAGATGTTATGATAATTAATACATAATACACATATAGAGTGTAGGTGGGTTTGATCCTTTTGTAACCATATTTCTTACATAATAAATTGCTGTTTCAATTAATATTTAAAATACTGAAGAATTTTGAGGGATTTAGTAAACTAACTTTTGCATGAATTAGGGTTATTAAGTTGATGTTTGGATTATAACAGAAGCTTCTTATGAAAAAAATTGCACAGGCGTAGGAGTGGCTGTGTGGTAAGTAGCTTGCTTACCAACCACATGGTTCTGGGTTCAGTCCCACTGCGTGGCACCTTGGGCAAGTGTCTTCTGCTATAGCCTCGGGCTGACCAAAGCCTTGTGAGTGGATTTGGTAGACGGAAACTGAAAGAAGCCCGTCGTATATATATATATATATATATATATATATATATATATATATGTGTGTGTGTGTGTGTGTGTTTGTGTGTCTGTGTTTGTCCCCCCAATATCGCTTGACAACCGATGGTGGTGTGTTTACGTCCCCGTAATTTAGCGGTTCGGCAAATGAGACCAATAGAATAAGTACTAGGCTTACAAAGAATAAGTCCTGGAGTCGATTTGCTTGACTAAAGGCGGTGCTCCAGCATGGCCACAGTCAAATGACTGAAACAAGTAAAAGAGTAGGTGTGGTTGTGTGGTAAGAAGCTTGCTTTCTAACCATGTAATCTTGGTTCAGGCCCACAGTGCAGTACTTTGGACAAGTATCTTCCACTATAGCCTCAGGCCAACCAAAGCCTTGTGACTGGATTTAGTAGATGGAGACTGAAAGAAACCCATTGTATATCTAAACATGTACTCTCATCTTTCATCTTTTATTTATTTCACTCATTAGACTGCAGTCATGCTGGGACACTGCCTTGAAGAATTTTAATCAAATGAATCAATGCCAGTACATATTCTATCAGTCTCTTTTGTTGAACTGCTAAGATACAGGAGATATAAACACACCAACAACGGTTGTCAAGTGGTGGGGAGGAACAAACACAGACACAAAGACACACACACATATATATGATAAGCTTCTTTCAGTTTCTGGCTACTAAATCTACTCACAAGCTTTGATCAGCCTGAGGCTATAGTAGAAGACACTTGTTTGAGGTGTCAAGCAGTGGGACTGAACACAGAACCATGTGATTGGGTAGGGGAAGCAAACTTCATGTCCGTGACTATAATATATGTATGGATATAGCTATGTCTGTGTGTGTCTTGTGTTGGTTTGTTTATGTTCCCTTAACTTAGCAGTTTGGTAAAAAGAGACCCATACAATAAATATCAGGCCTAAAAGTAAGTACTGGGGTTGATTTGCTCAGCAAAACCCTTCAAGGCAGTGCCTCTGCATGGCTGCAGTCTAGAGACAGGAACAAGTAAAAGATAAATGTTTAAATTAAAATACAAACACTTTGAACCAGGTGGTTTTTGTATCCAACAACCAGAGGCAGTCTCAGGTTTGTGGGTATCCAAAGGGAAAATAAAAAGGCAAAAACAGGTCTTACCTTTAGTCTCAGTAGTGTCTGCCAGATCACGGTCACTTTTATCCACTTTGTCATTTTTATCTATTAAAGTAAATAACACTGGTCAGGTTATACACAACATTACCAGTTGATAATGAGATTAATTATATGGAGTAAATGTAAATTATAGAACTCCATATGGAAAAATAGATTACTTTGTATGCTTCAAAACATTCTGTGTTGCTTCAAGAGGGAGCAACAATCAATCAATCAATCTAACTATCTACCTATCTATCTAATCTATCTCTCTTTATACATATATATGAGAAATTATGATGAACACAAGTTTGTATCATTTGTTCTCTATGCACATTTCAAAATTGTGGTTATTTGGAACCATGGCATTTGATGTTCCAAGAGTAGTTGGATGCTTTAACCACAATGAATCAGCAGAGGAACAGATTTATTGCATTATATTACTGAGATCAAATGTCTAACTAGTGTTTATCATAATTCTTTCTACATTATCTATGTACAGAACGAACAGTTATATTACTAAATATAGTAGTAACCTAAGCAATATACTAAAGGCAGACTGAATGTACATGGAGCTCCAAACTCAAACAGTAGCAGTCGTACATCTAACAGTACACACAACATATTCATCATCATCATCATTTAATGTCTGCTTTCCATGCTAGCATGGGCTGGACGATTTTGACTGAGGGCTGGCGAGCCAGATCGCTGCACCAGGCTCCAATCTTGATCTGGCAGAGTTTCTACAGCTGGGCGCCCTTCCTAATGCCAACCACTCCGAGTGTAGTGGGTGCTTTTTACGTGCCACCGGCACGGGGGCCAGTCAGGCGGTACTGGCAATGACCTCGCTCGAATCTTTTTACACATGCCACCGGCACAGGTGCCAGTGAAGCGACGTTGGTAACGGTCACGCTCGAATGGTGCCCTTTTACGTGCCACGGGTAATATATCCTTGTGAGTGGGTTTGGTAGATGGAAACAGAAAGAAGCCTGTCACATATATATATATATATATATGTATATATCTGTGTGTGTGTGTGTGTGTGTCTTTATGCCTGTGTTTGTTCCCCCATCACTGCTTAACAACTGGCGTTGGTGCATTTATGTCCCTGTAACTTAGCAGTTCGGCAAAAGAGACTGATAGAATTTGTTGTGTTACCTCTGTTTCTTCATATTACTAATGGTGGGTAGGATGTCTTGTATATATTTTCATTTACAAATTCAAATTTGTAACAACAGTTTTCTCGAACATTTTACAAATAGCCTTCTTACAACTTAATATTTATGATACAGAAGTGAAATCTATTCTCATGAAAATGAGTTATAGCTATTCATTATTTCCAATCTTTGATGACAATCTAATGAAGTGACATATATATATGCCTGAGACATATGCAGAAAGTATTCAAGAGGAAAAAAGATCATACCTTGGTCCGATTTCTGTTCCTGTGAACAAACACTGACATCCTTACTGTACTCTGGATTCAGATGTTGGATGGCATCAGCTATTCTGTCTAGATGTACCAATGCTTCAGATGCATATAAGTGTGCAAGGTACCTGTAAGACAATACAGAATATTAAACAAATTATTTTACTCATTTCTTTCAAATGATCACACATTCAATTTTTCATACTTGCCTAGGTTGGATGGCCTTAAATAGCCCCAAATTTTCAAGTATTGCTGAAACTACTCTGCTTATATTTACTCATTTTCAAATAAATACTGACTTGACATAAAATAATAATTAGCAAGACTGTTACCTGTCTTTTACCTTGTGAAATGAAAGTTGCCTACTAGGTTGACTTTGGTAAGTTAAGTGTTTTTACAATGACATATGACAAAAGCATTGACAGGAATCATTATCATTGCTTTTTATGGCTGGATGCCATTGTTGTTACCAACCCTCACCTGTTTCCAATTTTTTTTATGACATCAAGACAAAGAGACACAAACACACACATGATGAGATTCTTTCAGTTCCTAACAAATCCACTCACAAGGTTTTGGTTGGCTTGGTGCTATTGTTGCACTTGCCCAAAATGTCATACAATAAGGACTGAACCTGAAATTATGTGGCTGAGAGGCAAACTTCTTAACCAGACAGCCATGTCTGCACCTTAAATCTTAAACTGAGTCTATTCTATTATAAGCTTATAGATCAGACAGTATCATTTTTGCTTTCATACTCTATAGCTGTACCAACTCTATTCAAAAAGCATCAATGTCTATCTAACAGTCCCAGTGAAAAACATCTTTCAGGGAGATAACCCCAACACTGCATATTGCTATATCCTTTTGTCCTCCAGTATATGATAATTGTTACTATTCCTAAGTAAGTAGAGAATTATAGGAAGCAGTAAGTTACTAATATTCATCTGTAATTTTCAGTCAGGTGTGTTGTTTTTGTTTTCTTAATTTCTGTTCTATTCTGTACAGTAAATTAGGCCATCACTGCATATTTCTAGTAGCATATCAGTTTTTTTGGTGAGAAATGGTTATTCAATCCTTCCTCATTTCTGTATGAAAGGATGCTGTGTATGGTGCTGTGATCTTTCTCACAGAATAACATATTGGATTCTGAGAGAGAGAAAGAGGGAGAAATTAAGAACTCCCCACCACTTCTACACACACACACACACACACCCAACATCTGACTGGTATTTTTATTTCTTGATCTCATAAGGATGAAAGACAAAATTGACTTCAGCAAGATTTTAACTTAGAGCTCAGTGTTAGAATAAGCTCTGCAAGGAATTCTAATTGATGCTCAAACAACTCAAACAAGTGGGTGTTTCATAACAACCAAATTAGGAAAAAGAAATGCAAATCCAAAAAGGTATGTTGTATTCGTTGAACACTTCTTTTTTCATGATAATAACTATTCAGCCTTGACTCTTATTCTCCGTCAATTAATCTGAAAACCTTAAGACATGGTAATGATATCTCCCTCTTTGTCATTGATCAATCTCAGCAATCTAGGATACCACCATCTCCTCTATAATTCCCTTTAATTTACTGAGCTATATTTTCAGAATATCATGGAACAAAGCAAATTAACTGAGTAATCAAGTAAATTTTTTTTTCTCAAAATCAAAGTGAATTACAATGATGTTAGTATTAATTTAGAAACCAAAGAAATGAATGGAAGTTACCTTTGTGCTCCAGAAAGACGTGGTTGGGAAAGTAAACTGTTGGTGTAATTTAGAGCAATAAGATGGTCGTTGAGACACAGAGATACATAGGCACTAGCAGTCAGAATTGAACACCTGAAACAAGGAAACAAAATTAAATTTTGCAACAATTTCGTAGTTAGCAGAACTAACAAGGGCTCGGAAGTCACTATATCCCTTATTTCAGTAACATTTTCATTGCCTCACCAAATGTAATATATATTTTTTTGAGTATAAATAATATTATTCTACACAATGTCATTCATATCAAACTCTATTACAGTTTTAAGGAAGAGCCAGAATAGTCACAAGTTGCCATATATTATTTCTCTACTTGTTCTCGCTATCAGCTTTTACACTCCCCTTTCCCCATCTTATTAGTCATATTTTATTTTCTATTTATTACAATGACAAGGCAGTTAACATGTCACTACCTTACATGTTCTTTACTATTTTTATGTCATACAATTTGTTCCCTGCTTTATTAGCTGCTTCTCTTCTGTCCTCTTTGTTTGCTGCCTTACTCTTGTATTTTGTAGACACACAATATGGATACAATTATATGAGTAGGTTTATATGTATGAAGCAAGGAGATAAGCATGTTGAAATATTTGTTTTTCTATATTCATTCACATGGCAACCAGCCATTCTATTTAACACAGTGTCACACTAGTTCTATAATATGAATATAGATACACATACCGGAGATTGCTCACTTCTGCTGCACGCATAGGATTACTAGGTGGGGCTGGTACAAGGAATATATCAGACTTGCTGAAAAGATAGATACAAAAATGACCATGATATTAAAATTAATGACATTTAGCTTTTTTATAATAAATTACAATAAAAGTTAATTAAATCTTAATTTCATATAGATTACATATGCAATTTTTCTTGATTACAGGTCTAGTCATAGTCAGGTAAATTAGCTATATATGGCTGTCTTCTGTCATCAAAAGTGTGTAATTACCAGAGAAGGACAGTTCACATGTGGAAAAAAAATTGTTAGTAGTCAAGATAAATACACACAATGAAAACTAAATAGTAGACTAAGTTGTAGAACATCAACAAAAATTAAATAAATAATTGAATAAATAACAATAATTTATGTAAAAAAAAATAATAGTTCTGAAAAATGAAGATTTTAAAAAAGGGTTATAGGTTATAGTCTTTGATTTAAGAACAACAAACCTTATACAGAGATTGCAAGTGGAAGGTACAACATTACTATTTATTACAACAAATCAGTTACATCAAATGCCTTACTTTGCTTCAGCATGTTCTTCATTGACTTCAGACTGATGAGGATGTTCTGGAAGTAATAACAAAGCATTTCGCAAACACAGGGCAGCAAATTCTAGAGATGGTGCTGGAATTGCTGGATTATGACTAAAAAGAATTAAAAAAAAAAAACAAAGACATAATTATGCAATGTTTTTTCCAGAACAATATTGATTTCATCTGTCATGAAAAATGTCAAAATTCCTAAAAAGAAAGTAAATCACAAACCTTGGAGCTACATGTTTGGTAGTTGACCCTAAGATAAGTTTTCGATGAACACCACTGGCAACTGACCCCTGGATAACTTCCATACGCCTTTTTAATTTTTTATCATCTTCATTGCTCTGCAAATGATCAAAAATGATGTTTTCAGTAAATCAAAGTGTAAATTCTTACAAGCAATACTCAAAGTGCATACAGAATGGCTTTGCTCCTCTATTCTCATCTTCAATAAGCACAGTTGACAGTACTTCAGAGCCTATGATTTCATCTTGAGGATCAGTTCTCAATCCCCTCTTATTCATCATAGTCCTCCAGGCAATAACAGAGGAATTCAAGACAGGACGCCCCTGGGAGCTTCTCTATGCTGATGACCTTGCTGTAATAGCTGAATCACTATCAGAACTAGAGAAGTTTCAAATGTGGAAGCAAGGATTAGAATCGAAGGGCCTTAGAGTCAACCTAGCAAAAACCAAAGTCTTAATATGTAGGAAGGCTGACAAACCACAAATCCATTCAGGTAGATGGCCCTGCTTGATCTGTAGAAAAGGCATAGGTACAAAATATAAGATGTACCCAGTGTAAACTATGGACACATAAGAGGTGCAGCAATATCAAAGGAAGGCTAACTGGGAAGATAGTTTTGTGTGTGGCAAATGCTCAGGAGCAATAAACACTGAAAATGTGCAGAGAACAGCTTCTGTTACCTAGATGACCAAATCAGTAGCAGGGGTGGATGCTCTGAAAGTGTAGCTGCTATAATAAGAATAGCCTGAGAAAAGTTCAGAGAGCTCCTACCACTGCTAGTGACAAAGGGCTTCTCATTTAGAGTAAAAGGTAGACTGCATGGCGCATGTATGCGAACAGCCATGCTACATGGCAGTGAAACATGGGCCGTGACTTCTGCGGACATGTATAAGCTTGCAAGGAATGAAGCCAGTATGCTGCACCGGATGTGTAATGTCAGTGTGCATATACAACAGTGTAAGCACCCTGACAGAAAAGCTGGACTTAAGAAGCATCAGATGTGGTGTGTAAGAGAGACGACTGTGTTGGTATGGTCATGTGTTGCGAATGGATGAGGACAGCTGTGTGAAAAAGTGTCACACCCTAGCAGTTGAGGGAACCTGTGGAAGAGGTAGACCCAGGAAGACCTGGGATGAGGTGGCGAAGCACGACCATTGAACACTGGGCCTCACCAAAGTAATGACAAATGACTGAGACCTTTGGAGATATGCTGTGCTTGAGAAGACCCAGCAAGCCAAGTGAGACCATAACAGTGGCCTATGCCAGTGCTGTATAACCAGCCCATTTAAGAGTACCCTTCAATCATTGGACAATAAATTACACTTGCAAAGACCTGTTGAGGCAAGTGAAATCGTTGTTGTGGCTAATGACAGTACTGCCTGATTGGCACCAATGCCAGTGGAACGTTAAAAGCACCATTCGAATGTGATCATTGCCAGGGGTGCTGACTGGCTCCCGTGCTGGTGGTGCGTAAAAAGCACCATTCAAGCATGATTGTTGCCAGCGTCACCTGACTGGCTCCTGTGCCAGTGACACATAAAAAGCACCATTTGAGCGTGGCTGATGCCAGTACTGCCTGACTGGCTCTTGTACCAGTGGCATGTAAAAGCACCCACTACACTCTTGGAGTTGTGTTAGGAAGGGCATCCAGCTGTAGAAACTTTGCCAGATCAGATTGGAGCCTGGTGCAGCCAACCCTCAGTCAAACCGTCCAACCCATGCCAGCATGGAAAGTGGACGTTAAACGATGATGATGATGATGACGATAATGATGATGCTAGCAGCACTACCAGGCTAGGGATTTCTGGAAATTACCCATAGTCCCTGGGCTGAAAGTCCTTCAGAACAGACTCAGCACATGCCTGTACATTATCGGACACTGCATACTGAGCTCTCCACATAAAGGATGGATACTATCCTTCACAAAAATTGAAAGGGCTGACACACTAATCTGGTCAGATAAGAACTTAGACAAAAAGGGGAGATAGTAGTATATATCATAAGCAGTGTATGTGTTTGCCAAATCTAGCATCATCTGCATCATGAGATCCAAACATTTCCTAAATAGTACCACTCTACCATTTGATCTGGACCAACAAAGAAAGGTGAGCACTTTGTAGTTGTTGAGGATGGTTATGACAGTATGCATTCCAGAAATCTTGGTCTTGTTGATTGTTATCACATCTATTACCTTGTGACCTGAAATGACCAAACAAATGACCTTGCCTCCAAGCTGATAGCTTCATTGCATAGATTTACACAGCTGATTCTTATTATGGCCAGGTTGCTTGGAGATTAATAATAATGATAAGGACAACAATGATGATGCCACTGACAACAAAGGTTTGTTAAGAATAAAGCCTGAGATTTTTAAGACTAGGAAAACAGAAGAGGTGATGTTACAATTGAAAGAACACCATCTAAGAATCAAAACTGGTTTCTGTACTGAAGTTGCCTTCTGACAAAAACCAAAAATCTTTAAAAGAACGAGAGAAGGGTAAGAGAGAGCAAAAGGAAAATAGTAGATAAGTTCATTTTAAAGTTTATACCTCTCGGTAATTCATTATACAACACTCAGCAAGACGTAACCAAAGCCGTGGATTGATCTGGTAAACTTGGACAGCTTGAATTAAACAATCAAATGCAGCTTGAGGCATTCCGCAATGTAATAGCTGAACGCCCATGTTATACAACAGTTCATGATGCCGACTCATTCCAACAGTTTGAAGAGGAGCACCACATTTTGCTGAAAAACACAAATAAGCCATAAAGAATAGAAATATAGATAGCTAGAAAATGTAATTGCCTAATTCTAATAAATTATGATTCATTCATACATTTCTTAAAGAGTTAATAAACAGCCAGAGTGAAGTAGTCTGAAGTAATGAAGGAGCAGAAGTGGGTTACAGTAGAAACTTATTTTCACCAAAGTGACCGATCCCTTTGGCAATATGCTGTGCTTGAGAAGACTTGTCAAGCCAAGTGAAATCATAGGCATGCCCAATGCTGGGGTCAAGTAACTAGCATCCGTGTCAGTGGTATGCAAAAGCACCCACATCAGTGGCACATAAAAGCACCCATTACACTTTTGGAGTGTAATGGGCATTAGGAAGGGCATCCAGATGTAGAAACCATGTTATATCAGACTGGAACCTGGTGCAGCTCTCCAGCTTACCAGTCCCATGGAATGGAGATGCTAAATGATGATGATAATGATAAGTTTCATATAAGTTGGAGCTTCTCTGAAATTTTGTGTAAATGACACCCTCATCAAGCAGGTCGGTGATGCAAGGCATTCCAGTTGTAACTATCCTGTATTTTTTTATATCAAGGACTACATTATCCAATGTATCCTGCTTTTTTAAGACAGTAAGGTATATAATTTGATGGAGATTTAGTGACTGTCTGTTATGTAATTGTAATAATGTAATTACAATAAAAGTTTAGAAACAAGCTTCCATACTCATGGGGTTTTTTTTTGGGTTTTAATTGATCCAAAGACTTTTCTTAAAAATGTATAAAATGTTGACTCAATATCAATCATCATCATCATCATCATTTAACGTCCGCTTTCCATGCTAGCATGGGTTGGACGGTTCAACTGGGGTCTGGGGAGCCCGAAGGCTGCACCAGGCCAGTCAGATCTGGCAGTGTTTCTACAGCTGGATGCCCTTCCTAACGCCAACCACTCCGAGAGTGTAGTGGGTGATTAAAGATTAGACATGTGTAATTAAGAAGTTTGCTTCCCCAACCATGTGATGTTGGATAAGTGTCTTCTACTATAACTCTGGGCTGACCAAAACTCAGTGATGGATTTGTAGATGGAAACTGAAAGAAGTATATGGTATATATATATATATATAGGGGATGGCAACAAGAAGGGTATCTGGCTGAAGAAAATCTGTCACACAAATAGTGCTGCACACACACACTCATATATATATACACACACACACACACATACATACATGAGAATATAACGTTAAATTATAAATTTATAGTATCTTTCGGAATCATTACTGATAATTTAATACTATATTCTCCTACATTGTACCTTTTGTGTTTGTGTGTGCTTTTGTGTGCCTATGTGCCTCTGTGTGTGTGTGAGGGCCTGTGTCAACTAAAATTTCAAAATCATTAGCTATAAGACTGTTACTTACTGCATTAGACTACCGCACTACTAATGTGAATATAGAGCATTTTTATGACTGTATGATAAAAGAAACAACACGTATGCATATACATACTATTTCTCTTATTTTTCATCTTTTACTTGTGTTTAGTCATTACACTGTAGCCATGCTGGAGCACTGCCTTGAGGAAATTTTAGTCAAATGAAACAACCAATGCACTTACTTTATTAAAGCTGGGTACTTATTCTATCATTCTCTTTTGCTGAACTGCTAAGTTATGGGGACATAAATACATCGACATCAGTTGTCAGGCAGTAGTGGGAGACAAACACTGACACAAAGACACACATGTAAATATATATATATATAAAGAACAGGCTTTTTTCAGTTTCCGCCTATCAAATCCACTCATAAGGCTATGGTCGGTCCAACATTACAGTGGAAAACACTTGTCCAAGGTTCTATACTGTGGGACTGAACCCGGAACCATGTGATTGGGAAGCAAGCTTCTTACCACACAGCCACACCTGTGTTTATGTATGTATAAAAATTTCCTTTACCTGGATCATCACAGGATTTTTTAAGATTTTTTACAGCACTTTCATTTTCTGCCACTGCTTTACGGAAGTAAAATGCTCCCAGATGGTGCTTCCGTGTGTTGAAATGGATACAGCCAAGGTTATTGTAATACATGACAGGCAAGCAATTCCCAGACTCTGAGATGACTGTGTTTTGGGGTACAGTTCCCAGCATCTTTATTACTTTACGTGAACTGCCTCGCAGGTATTCAAAATTGCTTTTCAAATATACTACAGAAGGGTTCTGAAAATACAAGAAAGAATATATAAATATGTATATTTTGCATGTATAGTTACACACAATATAATGTGATTACATTTTATTAAAACATGGGTTCAATAGAATGTATGTATATGTGATAACAAGGTTTAACAAGGCTTAAAAACAAACAAGGCTGACTGTGCATTAGCTTGCATTCTCAACATTTTAAGGGCAAAATTTTGTAAATGGCAAAGGCTGCACAGGACTGACATATCACCAATCATCTCATTTAAAAAAATTTTTTCTGTGAGACCCAACATCTTGTGATCTGATTTCTCCAATTCATCCTACAATTCCCTCTATCTTTTTACATGCCGAAATACACATCATTTTTTCATCCAACATTTATAATTCATAAACATTACATTTCAACACCAGCAAGTTACTTCACCTTCATGTTTTGGCTGATGTCATTTAGTGCCATGCATCTTCATTACTGCACTTGTACTCCTTTTTCAACTAAGTTAACATTCAACACATATTCAACAAATCGTGCATGCTTTATTTCTCTCCAGCAACCATGACTCATTATCTTGTAGTTTTACACTTCCTATGCATGTTTCATTCATTCTAATTTTTATATAAAAAGGGAAATGCTTGTTGCTAACAGAACTGGCAGAAACGTTAGCACGCTGGGTGAAATGCTTAGCGGTATTTCGTCTGTCTTTACGTTCTGAGTTCAAATTCTGCCGAGGTTGACTTTGCCTTTCATCCTTTCGGGGTCGATAAATTAAGTACCAGTTATGCACTGGGGTCCATGTAATCAACTTAATCCCTTTGTCTGTACTTGTTTGTCCCCTCTATGTTTAGCCCCTTGTGGGCAATAAAGAAATAAGAAGTAATAGCTCCCTCTATTTTATTACTTCTTTCCTCTAGCCACTCTAATATTGCTGCAGCCACTTCCAATAGTAATTAAACTTCTATTGGAAGAAACAACAGAAACTGTCACTAAACAGCAGAAACTGTAATTACACTAAGAGAGTAATTTGAGCAGTTTATGAACTTATGTTCCTGGGTATACCCACAACTAACTACCCCTGTGCTCATATCCTATTTGATGTTTTGATTCTCTGTAAGTCTGCATAGATTCCACTGCTTTTTTGTGTATTCACTGCTTGCACTCAACATACAGTATTGGATTCTCATCTATTAACTTTCTGCATATGAATGTAGTTAATTTCTACTCATATATACACACACTGTTTCTCTTGCTAACACTTTGGCCATTTCTTTCTTGACCTTTCTACCAGTGGGTTCTATACCATGCGTCTAGGATTGGAACTTTTTTGTGTCACATTTCAACATATTATGCTATGATGACTAGATCATCAGCATATTAAAAGCTACTAATCTCAAGTAGTTTTGAACTCAAGGACTACAATCATAAAAAGTGGCTAGAGCTCTGGTGAACATCTATTTCTATACTGAATTTCTCATTGAACATGTTGCCAATAATAATCATGCTAAAAGCACCTTCATGGGGTATTCAACTTTCTCTGGTGCTTATTAATCTACAATATAAGGAACCTTGTAAACACCTTCTGCAATATAAAGATGTTTTTTTTTCTTAACCTAAAACACCTCTGGCTAGAAACCTGACATCTGTGGTTCGGCATTTAAGTATACACCTAAAGTGAAACTTATAGGAGATAACTCTATTCAGAATTAATTTACTAAAACTCTCTCAGTAATTAAAAAAAAAGCTTTGTATACGTTTCAGTCCAGTGGATCACTTAACAAATGAATGCATGCTTAATTAATTAATTAAGCAAGTAACTAGCACATGAGCTATGTAGCCTGGTACTTTTGACATCTCTGCATCTGTATCTGATCGACTCATTGTATCTGAAAAAAGATGAGACAGCTGTGGTCATAATGCCTTTGGCTGTAGGTCTAGTCAATCAAGGCTGTTCTTGGGCTAAACAACAACACACATTCAATAAATGTAGATATGGCAAAATATTACTACAGCAGAAAATGTGTTCAACCTTTGATCTTTCCAAGTCTGGTAAACAAAACATATCCTAACCCTTCTCTATCAAAGCTACTCATCCAGGTCAGTGATAAAGAACTTTTAACAAAGTTACCAATCCTTCAGCTGAACTTATTACTAAGTACTGAGAGAGGAATCTTCCTGTCAAAATATACACTGATAAGAATCTGTATAATATCTGTCCTATCAATTTAGGTGTACTTCAGAATTCCATTATCTCTCCATTCTCACAACCATCTATTTACACATACACTCACTTACATAGAACACACCACTCTAATTTTCCTCTACATTGTTTTAATTTTACACATTAAAAGGAAATCTATGCTGGCTTGGAAAAAAAATCACTTAAAACTTAAGATACACATAAGAATATAATGGAATTTGATTCTAGTTTGTTGTCTTAATATGTTATAATCCCATGATTTGAATACTTACAGTTGCTTGGCTACTCATCAATACTTTGATTTCTCGTTTGCATGCTTTTAATGACTTCATCATTATCAGACATCGGGTTTTATACTGAAATTATGACAAAGAAGAGATTGTTATAAAAATAAAAAAGTACTTCACAGAAATTTTTAGTAATCCTGGAAAGATAAAAGGTAAAGTTGACTACAACAGGATTTCAAATCACTTCAAAATTTGATCTATTTTGAAATCATTATAAAGGTATAAGTTGGTAGATGTGTATATATGCATATATTATATGCATGCATGCATACATACACACACACACAGACATGCTTGAACTTAGAAACTTAGCATTTAACTTACCAAACTAATTTTTGGCCGATACAGTTCTGAGGTCCCTAATTCACTTGCGACAGAACTGTCAAGGCTTTCATTTTTATCTACTTTGTCTCCTGAGGGGCTGTTATTGCATTTGGTAACATGAAGAAGAAGTTTCTCTATATAGGATAACATTCCCATTGCCTTCTCAGGCTGAAAGATGCAAAAGGAACAATGAAATGAAAATATTAATGACTTGTAAGGATACGGTATTTTGTTATGCAATTATAATATACTATAAAATATATTAAACGATTTTATAAGTCAATACCATGTTCTACTGTGTTAGTAATGCACTTTACATCACTTGTTAAGGTTATCTCTACAGATATTCTATAGCACTGATTTTTGTTACACATTTTGTATCTGAGTTTTTGCTCTTTCATCAACAGATGAAGGAGCAAAAACTCCCAAAATATAACATATATGCCCATTACTCTTTTCTTATCTTTGTCTCAATGTTTGTTTACATGTAATGTCTTGGATATGAAATGTCATAAAAAATCAGTGCTGGTTATAATTTCTATAGATATAATCTTAACAAATAATGAAGTGAAGAGCTTGAATTTTTATAGTTCAATGAAATACAACAGAAACTTAATAATAAATATAAGATATTCATTCAAAATTACTTAAAATGAACCCCAGGTATACAGATAGATTAGATTAAATAAATAGTTAAATCTTTTTATTACATTTAAGGTTTCATATGGCCAGTTCCTAATTCTGATCTCTGTAACATTAACCCTTTTGTTGAGATACTCTGTGTTTATTTCAATTAATTTTAAATATAATGAAGAATTTAGTAAAATAACTTTGTTGTCATAAGCTAGTGTTAGGAACATAAATTACAACTAAGGTTTGGTGGAAGATTTTAATTCAGAACTTTTGAAAACAAGACATTTGTACAACAGAGAGGAGATCTCAGGCAGTTAGGTATCAAAAGGGTTAAGCGAATGAGAGATAGCAGCCTGTTGTAAGTAACTTTTCTAAAGAGGTTTAGTGCATATTTTCCACAAGTAAATAAAGTGAAGTTTGTAAAATAAAATATCAGAGGCAGCTATGAACTCATAAACCATAAAATGACAACCCAAGATCATAAACTCTCATCCATTTGTCTCTAAATTAATGAAGGACAAAGTGGAAAAAAAAAAAAAATCTAGTCATTCAGTTAACTTTTTAGTCATTCTAGAAGAAAGTGCAGAATTATTCTTCTGAATAAATAAAAATCATAGGATACAGTCTAAATGTTTTTTTTAAAAACAGACAAAATAGAGAGAGAATGAGTTACTAAGGAGTATAATTGCCAACTGATATAAAAACTCAAAGAAATATTTTTTAAAAATTATTATTTTGATTTCATTTTTAACCATTTCCCTTTCAGTCTCTCACGTTAAAAGACAATTGTTTTACTAATTATGTATTTAAGTTGTCAAATACTAAATTGTTATATGTGACCACAAAGTCTTTAATTCCAAACTGTGTTGGCTCCCTGGGCAAAGCATATAACAGCTTATCTAGCAGATAAAACAATCTTCACGGTTCAGTACTATAAAAAAATAATCAAGCAATGAAGAGTAGTAAAACAATAACAAAAGTATAACAGTAAATAGTAAAGGTTGTATTTAATTGAAACTTGGTAACTACCTGGTGAGTTTGAAGATAAAGCTCAACAAGCAAAAACAAGCATTTCCGTGTAAGGTTTTCCTCTGGAACAAAATAAAAATACATTTGAGAATACTCCAGTTTTGCAGTAGTTCCTTCTCTTGAAAACTTTAACTTTCCAGTCATTGTACCATAACTATTTTAAATTTCAAAGATGTGTGTGTGTGTGCATATATATATATATATATATATTTTAACTTGCATATCAATGCCACTAATTAGCATATATTCTGTTAATATCGAAACAAATTTTGAGTATGATATACACTGATTTTTCTCCAGTATCATGAGTAGAAAAAAGAGAATTTAGTTAAATTTACTATAATTTCTGAATAAAATACACTGAAAAATTCACGCATCCTAAACTCCAAATACTGAACTAAAAAATAAAGTTACCTTCTCAAGTTGTATGAACTCATAAGGGCTGGTTTCCCAGTTTCATTGCATATATATATTCCCCATATCCTGGACAGGACACTGGTCCTTCACAGGATTACTCATTTTTGCCAGCTGAGTGAACTGGAGCAATATGAAATGAAGTGTTTTGCTCAAGAACCCAGCATGTTGCCAGGTCCAGGAATTAAAATCACAATCTTATGATCATAAGTCCATCACCTTAACCACTAAGCCATACACTTCCACTTACTGAACTCTTTAAACATGAAAATATATAAAGAGCAACAATAACTGACATCACCATCATCATTTAACATCTGTTCTTCATGCTGGCATGGGTTGGACAGTTTGACAGGAATTGGCCAGCTGGAAAACTGCCAGGGTTCCATTTGTCTGCTTTGGCATCGTTTCTATGGCTAGATACCCTTCCTAATGCCAACCACTTTACAGAATGAACTGGGTGCTTTTAACACGACACTGGTATGAGCACTTTTATGACACCAGCATGGACACTTTAATGTGGCACCAGAACCTATGAGCCTGTAAGACTAGGATTTTCAGATGAGAGGAGGACATAGAGGACATGCCTGCATGCATGGATGATCATGATTTTTACTTAGCTTGACATCTTGACAGGTCTTCTCAAACATAGCAAACTGCCAG
This sequence comes from Octopus sinensis, assembly GCF_006345805.1. Classification (NCBI taxonomy): domain Eukaryota; kingdom Metazoa; phylum Mollusca; class Cephalopoda; order Octopoda; family Octopodidae; genus Octopus; species Octopus sinensis. Next base: position 139,634,891 of record NC_042997.1, on the reverse strand, counting down.
AAGTCTTGGACATGCTAAAAAAATCCTATTTTAATAATGTAACAGTGAGCTGCCCTTAATGCACTTTCTATCAAGCAACGAAATTTCCCTAAAATACAACAACCCACTGTCTTATGTATTTAGAGTAAAGTTTCATTAATCTAGTATTCAATAGTCTGACAGTTTTTGTTGTTTCACATTAGTTTTAAAAATTTATTCCTAAGCATTTAATATTCATATGTACAAGGTCTAATCAATAAGTATCCGGTCTGTTGCCATAGTAACAAAGCAAAAGCAGGCAGAATCAAGTCACTTAGCACAGATTGACCTTGAACTCTGCTGTGCATGCACACTAAATTTTAATGTTCTAGCTCACTTCCACTGTTTACAACAGTGCTTGGAAGGAAGGTGTGTAGCATGTGATCATCACACTGACCATGACAGAGAAAGCTGAGCAGAGAATCTGCATCAAATTTTGCCAAAAGCTTGGCAATGCCTGCTCAGAAGCATTCAAAAAGTTTTCACTGTTCTTGACACAATCAAGGAGATTTTGAGCAACTGAAATCCGAGGGTCTTTTTGGTCAGCTGAAAGCAGTTTTGCACAAACTTGGCAGATACGCGTCTCATACACAAAGTTTCAGTGATAATGGACTGAATTGAACCATAACTAATCTGCACATCCTCTGATAACTCACGGATGGTGATTTGATGATTTCCCCCATCACATTTGTTATGCTTTTCTCAGTTCTGCTGCATGTGGGTCTCCCAGAATGTTCATCAATATCAACATTTTTTTTACCATCTTGGAAACGTCTGAACCACTCATGCACCTGTGTGCAGCTCATACACTGATCTCCATACACTTTCTGCAACTTTGCGTAGGTCTCTGAGCAGGTATCACCATGACAACTTTCTTTGTCATGGTCAGTGCGACAATCACACACTACACACCTTCCTTCCAAGCACTGCTGTAAACAGTGAAAGTGAGTTAGAATGTTAAAAGTTAGTGCGCAAGCACAGCAGAGTTCAAGGTCAATCTGTGCCAAGCAGCTTTACTTTGCACGCTTTAGCCTCGTTACTATGGCCACACTCCGGATACTTATTTATCAGACCTTGTATGTATGTGTGTGTGTGTGTATATATATATATATATATATACACACATTTACAAAAGAGTTCTAATCCAGGGTGGAGGATGAGCAGAACTTTTAGAACATTGGGCAAGATGTCTTGAGGTATAAGTACTGTGTTCTGATAGTAATGCTTGCAATGTCACTAATGCCAAGCTGTGTCAGCCCTAAGGCAGCTGCCCTTCCCTTGGATAACATCAGTGGTGTGGAGAGAGCAGACTTGCTTGCATGGACAACTGCCAGTCTTCCCTCAAAAAAACCTTGCCTAGTACATACCTTGACTGGACCCTTTGACTGTACATACCTTGACTGGACCCTTTGCTCCAGGTTAACCCAATCCCTTGGACCTTACCTCAAACAAGGAAAATAGATCCATTTAAATCAACTTTATAACATTTAGGAATCAATAGAGAAATGATTATGTTAGTCACTAAGACTAAAATAACTATATTTCTAAGTGCAATCTTACTATAATTAGTTAATTTCAATGCTAGCGCAATATAATTATCTTCAATACTGATACCCTACCATCATCATTTTGACAATCATCATCAATAATTTGATTAAAGACTGATACATACCAAGAGGTTCAACATAATGAAACAGTTTGTCCATGATGGACAAAGCTGCTTTATACTGTCTGTGATGATAAAGTACAACAGCTTGGTTGTAAAGAACAGCACTGTGGTCAACATCATCTAAATTACTGAGGCTATCTATATTGATGTGTTCCTGAAAGAAAAGAGTGTTGGTATAGTAATATAACATTTACTCAAGTTACATAAGTCAGCTTGATATTGGAATAAAAAAAACAAAATTAAAGCTGTTTTTTTTTCCCCAAAATATTTTCACTTCCTTTTTTACTTTCTAGGTCAGAAGAAAGATAGTATTTATGGAATTTCTAATTATTGCACTCAATTGGTTATGACAAGAGTTTCAGTTGATCTGATCAACATGGAACAGCCTGCTCATGAAATTAATGTGAAAGTGGCTGAGCACTCCAAAGACATGCATTCCCTTAATTTTGTTCTGAGGGAGATTCAGTATGACAGAGAGTATAGCAAGGCTATTCCTTTGAAATACAGATAGTGAGTGGACTGGAGCAACATGAAATAAAGGTTCTTGCTGAAGGACACAACACACCACTGGGAATTGAACTCATGATCTTATGATCATGAGCTGACTACGCTGACCACTAACCCACATGCCTAAATTAAAAATATCAACTAGTTTGTTCACAGCTGTATAGTTTAAGAATATTGTTTACAACATCTAGAGGAAGTCACCCATTATCACTAACTGGATGTTTACCCATCACTGCATCACATGAAAAACATAGTGTGTTTGTGTACCACACAAACTGCCAATCCACTTTGCCTTCTAAACTTCTACTGAGCCATCTAGTCCATGATCAAAAGAGTATCTACAGCTAACCTTTTACTATCCTCCTACCCATTTACTCACTACTCCTCAATGAAGATGGCTCTTTATGTATAGTAACTGCATATAAAGCATTTGGTGACTGACTTGCTTGAATAATGTTTGACAGTAGAAGTGTTTGATAGCATAATATTGGTGAGCTATAGAAGCTCGCCAATATTTTGATTAATCTGATACAAAATAGAACTGCAATGTTACAAATGTCCATGACTTATTGAAATAGTAGTATGACAAGTGTTGGTGATATGCTAGGACAACAAAAGGTATACTGTATGGTAATGATGATAAAGATTTCATAAAATAATGGTGATAATTCATGAAATGGTGTTGGATGTTAGCTCCATGTTAGCATTGACCAAGTATACCTCTAACATGCAAGTTATCAGCTGAATGACTAAATGCAATGCATACAGCTATATCACTTCATATGCCATACCTCTGTCCAGGTGAGGACTACACCACACATTCTGAGCATGTTGTATTCTTTCTGTCCAGGTTATAGATTCTGGTGGTGGTTACAATCAAGACAGCCAAGATAAACTCAATATGAATATTGATGCTGCTCTGAACTTATTATTTGTGCTGTGTATCTCAGCACAATATCTGGAGCTAATGAAGCTATTGATGATGCTTTCTATTAGTAGGAATTACATACAATATATATATAACACCTCTACAACATTCATATGTTATAGAGGTTTTATACTTTTATTGCACAGCATGTATTCTGAATAAACAAACCTTGATGGACATACAATATTAAATATATGTTTTTCAGTAATATAAATCACTGATTTGACACTGCATAACAGGAAAGAAAGTATATATGAACGAAATTAATGTTTTGTTGTAAGAAGTCAATGAGTTATGAATGATAAAAGTGTGCTCCCAGTTGAGCTGTTTCACTTCAATTAATCCTTATTCTTGTGATTTCTAGCTATCATCAATAGTTTGGAGGACAAGTTCTTTCCTTATTACATGAAGATGAAGTCTTCATTAAGGATGACAAATAAATTTTAATTTTCAACACCAATAAGAAACTAATGTATAAAATTAAAACAAAAGCAACTTACAAGTTGGCAAACTGTGGCAAGACTCTGTTTAAATTCTGAGACTTTGGTAAACTTGGACTGATAGAATTCTGCTACTGCTTTGTTGTGAATAACTTTTGAGTCCGTAGATCGGTTGACCAATAATTTATTTAGTATATTGATACAGTTGTCATATTGTTGTTTATTAAATTCCTGCCAGGCCTGTTTGGCCAGTTCACTTTGAGCATCATTTACAGGTAAACCTGACATGTTGCTATTACTTAGCTCATCACATTCTGCCATTGTACACTAGAAAAAAAAAAATAATAATAAATAAAACAGTTAAAGGATGTTTGTCATTACAAAATTTTTCATTTATTACCTGGGCAAGATACCTTTTTGTAATGTTGACTGATCAGCCCTAAAACATTTCCTTTATTGACTTCAGAAAGTTAAAAATTGACACAATCACGATTTATATTCAGACATGTGAACTATTATACTAAATATGATTAAAACATTTACCTTTCACTTGTGTGGAAGGTAAAAGACTGTTTACCTTCCGCATGCCTAAAAGAATGTTTCTCAAGATGATTAAATATTTACACACCTGTAATCTGATACATGGCAATAATCATAGAATAAGAAAGAAGCTCCAAGTTGGTAGCAATAATTTTACTTCCTTTATGCCATTAATTCTCTTGGAGAAAGCATTTAGTTAACACAATTTCATTTATCCTATCTCTGTATTGTAGAAGATGCTAGCCCAAGGTGCCATGCAATGGAACTGAACCTAGAACCATGTGTTTTGGAAGCAAACTTCTTACTACACAGCCATGTCTGTTCTACACACACACGCAATTAGTGGTAAGCCCAGTACTTATTCTGTCAGTCTCTGTTGCTAAACTGCTAATGCATGGGGATGTAAACAAACCAACACCAGCTGTCCAGCGATGGGTGGGGAAAAACAAGCACGAAGACAGACACACACAAAGGGATTCTTTCAGTTCCTGTCTACCAGATCTACCCAGAAAGCTTAGATTGGCCAAGCGTTGTAATAGAAGACACTTGCCTGAGGTGCTGCACAATGGGACTGAACCCAAGACCATGTGGTTGCATAGGTAACTTCTTACAACACATCCATGCCTGTGCCTGTGTCAAAGATCTCCAGTGACTGGAGAAGAATTATCTACATATAGTCTTTCAGATGTACAATGCTAACCTATGAGAAAGACTGCAGACAACATAGTTAAGGAAATAACTAAACACTAAAGATAGGGGACAGAGAGTGCAGGTGAACCATCTCTGTTGATGTGGATTTGTAATGTCAATGAGCAAAACATGCTGGATTTAAAAAATACAAGAATCTGTGGTAATGGAAGATCAAGGGTGACTTCTGATAGAATGGCTGGTCAAATAACGACGTGTTGGTTCTTAGACATGAAAAAAACAGAACCCATCCAGTCCAGCATGACAGGCACACCGCAACGATGGAAAAGTTAAAGATATGGTCATAAAAAATATTGATGTTAGTGATGTTCCTTAATACGACACCATTATATTTTTCTTTTCTTTTTTTTTTTAATTATAGTAGGAATTGAATAAGTTTGCAGTAGATCAGATTTCCATATATTTTGACCCGTTAAGTTTAGCATAGGTGAGATTTAATATTTCTGGTTAGTTTTAGTACATACCAACCTCATAAAGCTTAACTGTCAACATGGTTACTCCCCACCTAGTATGCATCAACTAATGTTTACATCAATAAATTCATTTTTCTGCACGCAATGATTGACAATTTTATTTTCTCAACCCACCTGTACGTTAACTCTCACAGAAATTTACACTGCACTATCACCAAACCATATTGAAATTTATTCTTTACTAGATGATGTCCACAACTGCCAATGTAGGGGGAAACCGAGCTATGTTGCCAATAAAAACAATATTTTAAACCATTTCTAACTGGTGTCTTTGGGTACTACATCACTAACATCAATCTCTAGTACTGCTAACACCTTATTTGCAGGGCATACAAATTAAAAGTTCCGTTATAGTCGTTAACCATTGATTTCATGAATGAATTTCAACACACTGACTCTCTCACTACAAATCGAACACGGCCATGATTTAGGAGGTACCATCTCTATATAACCATGGATATTTGCATATGAATTACTTTTGTAACTTACTGCCTTTCCAAATGGTAATTAGTCAACTATGAAGTTGAGACAAGAACACGTTTTTTTGATTTGATAATTGTAACAAAATTTCATCTTATAATTTACTCAGCAACTGCAACTGTCTCTTTCTCTCACACAAACACAAGTGTATAGTACACGCCAAAAACAGCTTAAATAATCAATCTTAGACTAACCAGGTTTTAGTTCTAAGAGTAGATCCAGCTATAATAACATAGATTTTTAAACTTCTACGGTCGATAGATAAAGAAAAAAAAAAAGAAACTTTTACTGACGGCTATTAAGAAGTAAGTATACAATATTAAACAATTGTACAAGTTAATCCTTTAACTCATGGGTTAACAACTTAGTAAATAACTCATTTATAAGGTATCTGGGGAATTATACGAAGCACTTGATTAAACAAGTACAAACATATTAGATGTATCACATTAAAAAATATACATCAAATTATGAGCTAGTAACCATCAATTCAACAGAGAATACTAGTGCAGAAATGTTTCATATCATTACACGTGCAAGATCAGAGCTTCACAAAGATTTGGAATGTGTTTTGGTATTGTTATTAATTTTCATTTTAAAAGAAAATAACTAAGACTAAAACTGCAAGCGGAATTCCTTTACTCTCTTCATAATGCATTTCACCTAAGCTAAATAAGGAAAGGTAGTCTTATGGAAAATCATATAATTTCAGTAGCAACATCTACGAAAAACTGCTTATAAAGGCAACACAAGCTATTTATAATATAATACAAATATGATTTAATATAATACACACACATACATACACACACACACATTTATATATATATATATATATATATATATATAAATATATTTATATATATATATACTCACACCTAAACTAATTAGTGTGTGGATATAGTAAACGGTGAAAACAGATTTCACTTCAGCTGTTGAAAAGAAGGACATTGGAATGCGATGTGATAGATACTATGTTAAGGAATAGCAAAATACAAATTAAACAAATGTTATGTTAATAATTAAATTATATTTTCTAGTAATCAGACAGCAAGTCAACAACTTTTAAACTGAAGATATTTCCAATGTAAAAACAAGTGTTTTATCTTTGACTTCTTAAGATATATTTATGGTTAGAATTTCTGATATCTGCTTGATCTCTAAAGGATGCTAATGTGAACAAAAATATATATTTGACGGGGAAAAGCTTGTATAAATGGGAAAGATACTCACATATAAATGTATTAAAGACCAACATTACATATCTGAAATTTACTCCGTTCGGTTAAGTTGTATTTGCATGCTGCGCCCACTTTACTCTACCGCAAGAGTAGCGGGTCGTTAAGCGAATAATAGATCAAAGCTTCTAATTTTCTCTCGCTGTAATAAAATCTGTATACATTCTATTTGTTGAGTAAATCGATAGGAAAGACCTAGAATATTACAAAAACAACTGAGTGTACTAATTATAATCATGTACAGTCCTATTTAAATGTTATTTTTCATATTCCGATTCACATAGTTATTCGTGTAAGGGATCCAAGCAGACAAACTTAAATCCTTTTACTTAGTTGCACATCACTGTTCTTTTCCTCTTTTGATCAGAAAGATATTCAATATTAACACTATTATTATGTATATTTTTGTTTAATCTTATCGACGCTGCACCTACTATTCTTTCTCCCAGCCATTGTTCTTTCTCATATCTCATTCGAAATATTTTGCTCAAGCCTTTTATTTCCCCAGAAATAGCATAATTCGCCAGAATACTATTCGCGTATACATTAGGATTTCCTACTAAAATTCTGCAACAATTAAAAGCAAACCTTAATGACTTAGACATCGCTCAGCTATCCCCATTATCATTTAAAAAAAAACTCTTTAGACTGACAACGTTTAAAAAATTAGAAATTTGCGTCTGCTTGGAAATAAAGGAAGTTGAACCAGAAGAAACTTTAATGAGCCTGCAGCAATTAAAAAATTTTTTTTTGTATTTTTCCTTTCTTAGGACTATAGAATAAAATCTATATAAAATGTGATGTATCCTATGAAAAGTGGTTTGTCAAGGCGCATAGTGTAGTAGGGTGTTTGGTTAAACGATCGTTCAATCGTAGGGTTGGGATGCAAGGTGCGTTGTGTTCTTGAGCAGAGTATTTCATTTCATGTTGCTTCTGTTTTCTCATTTGAAAACCGTTTAGATGAAAAGTCTTTGCAGAAACTAGGACAAGCTCTGGCCAAATGGACCAGGCTCGGGAGAGAACTTAACTTTGATTAAATACATTATACTTCTCGAGTAAGAGGGATACTTGCGAGTTTAAATCAATCGCAGTCTAGAACACTTATGAACAAAGTACTGTATCGAATCAATACTGTATGTAAGCCTTGCAGAGAAATGCTACAAATCTCTCAACTTTACAGTTTATATTGTCTCCGGGAAATTTTTTAATGTAGTTAAATGTCACGTCTTCCTTGTAAGGCATGTAGAAAGATTGGAACCTTAGGAAAATACAGTTAGATGACTGGAATAATGATCGAGCTTTGGATGACAGTAAGCCGGTGGAAACACTTAATGCTTGGTAATTTAAAAAATCAAAAAAAAAAAAACAAATATAAAGTGAAAGCAAAATAAATGTTGGTGACTGAAATAAATTTTTCAGAATAATAATTGTTTCGTGTATTTGCTGTAAGTTGTTCTCTCTTCTATAAATATTCGATACTCTTCGGTGTATCGAATGTTAATAGCTATTACGTTTTACTCATGTAAATTAGGTATGTAGCCGAAATGTTTGATGGGTCCAACTTCAATGATAGCGTCAGACTGAATATTTTATCTAGCACTCTACTTTTCACCATCTTACTTTCGTTCCTAAGTTCATTTTGCAGAAAATACTTTCAATTTTTGGTTTGCGCGGCACTTTTAACAAGTAGAAACTTTTACTTTCTTAGAAACCTGGAAATATAGACACACCTTTTCCCGTTAATATAAAGATTGACTCCCGTTAACGGAAAAAAAAAGATCAATCTGCTGGGTGTTAAAAACTGTGTAGAAAACGAATATGAAAAAAAAATGGTGCAAACGAACGTGGTAGGTGGGGAGAGGACTTTCGGAAAATTCACAAGATCCGATTTTTCCCTCATAACTTTCAGGAAAATGGATATATATTGATGAAATTTTACAGAAACACTTTTCAAACAGCATAGATTGCGATTATAAAGAAATTTGTGGGGGAAATGTTTTCCGAAAGGGTGGGGAGAGGACTGTCAGAAAGTCGACACGAAAGTTTTTTTTTATTTTGGAATGAAGAACATAAACATAGGTGCTGAGCCAGTGACTACACTTGTAGTATTTTGTTGGGATTACTCCAATGAATTGACAGTAAGATAATTGCTTCTATCAGAATCCTTTACCTTTAAAGCGACCCCCCTCCCCCCAAAAAAACGACGTATACGATAGGTATGTAAAATATATTTTGTGTACTTTTTTCTCTGTTCATTCGGATAAGCTGTAGAAATTGTTGCACGCACGCACACAGAAACACAAAAGTTCTCCAGACATTTAGCTGTTATTTTTAGCATTTCGAGTTTCGTGGTGAGGGTTTCACATGTGATCCTTTTGCTGTTTCACTATAAATCTACGCATGCGGAAACGGACAAAACATTTTCACTTTTAGACAGCGGGATGAGGTGGTGAGGTGTTGATCAATTTCAGAGTTTTTCATAAAAAATTTGAAATCAAAATGTTTTCCCCTCATCTCCATATTTTCCCTCGTAGATTGAAAAAAAAAATATTCGAAAAAAGTTAAAATCAAAAATTTGGGAGTTGGGTGGAATTAGAATTTTTGAAAACGTAGCTTTTGCATATTCGGAATCTCCGTCATCGAAAACAGGAATCCGGTGGAAAAAAAAAAAGTTTTTGTGATCGACGCTAAACTAGACCCTGAAAATTATGAGGTAGAAAAAACGGATCGTGTGAACTTTCCGACAGTCCTCTTCCCACACCTTCGGAAAACATTTTCCCCACAAATTTCTTTATAATCACAATCTATGTTGTTTGAAAGAAGTTTCCGTAAAATTTCATTAAAAGATATCCATTTTCCTAAAAATTATGAGGGGGAAAAAACGGATTGTGCGAATTTTCCGACAGTCCTCTCCCCATCCCTTCGGAAAAAAATTTACCCAGAAATGTCATTATACTCGTAATTTGTGCAATTTGGACGGTATTTCTATAAAATCTCATCAATATATATCCATTTTTCTGAAAGTTTTGAGGGAAAAATCGGATCTTTTGAATTTTCCGAAAGTCCACTCCCCTCCCCAACATTCGTTTGCACAAATTTTTTTTATATTCGTTTTCTGCACAGTTTTTAACACCTAGCAGGCTGTATTTTTTTCTTTCACTAACGGGAGCAAATCTTTATATTAACCATTTCTTCATGATCAAGTACTGAAAACAATTCAAGATATCGTTTACTTTTTTATTTGTGGTTCTTAGGCAGAAGCATAATTTATTTGCAAACAAACTGGTGTGTAATTACATACAGACATCTCTTATTTTGCAGAGTGAAAGAAAATTGTTTAAAAAGGAAATATATCTGGGACATTGTTTACACAATATACTTAATAATCAAGTGAAGGAAAGCATATGAAATATTTTCTTCCATATTTGAGGCTTTCATTCACTGCAAATTTGATCCTAATTTAAGCTGGTCAAGCATAAAATATTCTTTCATCCATTTATTCAGAATTATATGAGTGCCAGCAACCAAATACAGGTGAAAGGATATAGGTAAAAAGAAATAGGTAACAAGTATATTCAGAAATAGGTTGGATTATCAAGTAAGTGTGTAACTGGAAGTAGTTGCAATTATTTAATCAATAAACATGCGAATGAATAAAAAAAAGTGAAAAGTGAATTGAGTCGATGGAAACTGAAAGAAGCTTGTATATATATAATATATATATATATATATATATATATATATATATATATATATATATCCACCTATTAAATTCACTCTTCACCTTTTTTTTTATCCATCCGTGTATGTTTATTGATTACTCACACACTTATTGATTATCCAACCTATTGTATATACTTGTCACCTATTTCTTTTTACCTACATTCTATTACCTGTATTTAATATAATGAAATTATTGTGTGTAGTGCGCAGGTGCACTACAGTTTGGTTGTAGGCACTTGTATAACTCCAAATAAAGGCATGAAAGAATATTTAAAGCTTGAAACATTGACCAACTTATGTGTGTGTGCCACCACCGCTTGACAACTGGTGTAAATGTATTATGTTCCCGTAACTTGACAACTAGCGTTGATGTAGTATGTCCCCGTAACTTAGTAAGAGCTCAATAGAATAAGGGTTAACTTGCAGTTTGCCATCCTAAAATAGTGAAAGTAAATTGACCCCAAAATAAATGAAAGTAAATTGCGATAGAAACTGGAAGTTACAACGGTTACATACTAAAATTTCATAAAACACATTTGGAATCCGATGGGTGGGTTTCCTATGTGGATCTCAGCAACTTTTATTGTTATGAGGTTCTCAACCAGTCACTCAATTTTGTTGATCTAAATGATAACATCCATAGGTGGACCACAGAAGGGTGATGGATATCACTAAGAAGAAACTTAGGTGACAATGGGGTTTAGTGGTGATTTATTTATACCATACCTTCATGAGCATGTACAGCAAATTTAGAGTCCAAATTTAGAGACCAAGAAAAATTATTATCAATTTCATTTTGTACATCAACGACTGTTATATTTTCCTGTAAGCACGATTGTTGTTATCTTATATAAAATATATCTACAGTTTTCATGTTATATTAAGTACATGTACGTACTGAATACATTGGTATGTTACAAAGTGTTTACATAAGTACTGGGGTTGATTTGGTTTTATTTTTTCTTTATTTTTCAAGGGGATACTCCAGTATGGTTGCAGTCTAATGACTGAAACAAGTGACAGATAAAAAATAAATGTTATTGGCAAAAAAAGATGGACAAAGCAAACAGGTGACGGCAGTAGGTAGATAAAGGAAAGGAGGATAAAAATCCAGTTGTGGGAGTGTTTTTGGTTTGTAAAATTGGAAAGATTGAAGTATTTGTAGATCTTATAAGTTTTATAAATATGAAAAGGGCTCTTTTCAGTAATTCTGTTGAGTAAATTATTTTTGGAAAATAGAGCATAGGTTTCATGGTTTGCAGTTTCTGGGTAAGATTTTTCAATGAAATTAACTAAAATCCTCCCCTCAAAATTTCTTTCTTACACCTAAATTAGAAACAATTACTTATATAGAAAAGAAAGTAAAAACAATTATTTTTTTAAAATTAAAAATTAGAAAGTTATTTACACAGGTAAAATCTACATTATAGCTTATCAGACTGAGCCATTTGTGAGTTAAGAGTCTTGAGCAAGAACATATTGTAATTCCCATGACAAGATAAATGAACTACTACCACTTTCATTGGCAATACTATATAAGTAATTTCTATATAAATAATTTAATAAAATGATGTTCTCAAAATACATGGTCTTCATTTTTGAATATTAGGAAGAAAGGTTGCTTGAAAGTGATATATATTTTATAGTTTAAAAATATCATAATTTAGAAGATACGATAAGGTAAATAGATTTTTCTCCTTCAAATGATGCCATTGATTTCATGGGAGAATATTGTCAATTATATTGATCCCTGTACTTAGCTATTACATATATCAATCATGGAAGTATGGAAAAGCAAATCAAACCTCTCACAATTTAAATGCAAGTGGTTAAATATACCTCAAGACTTTTTGTCCATCGCATGAAAGCTTCTTGCACCTATTAACGTTTTTTGAGAAAGTAGTTATAATCAAAATCTTTGTAATCAAGTCACTTTTTGCCTAGATCTTAACCACTGATCTACCACCCACATACACTGATTCTAAAAACAGATTCAAGTGAGTCAATAGGTCAGCTATTTTGTGGTAGCTGAACCTGTTAGAAAAATCAGGTAAATTTTCGTAAGTTGTACTCTGCTATCTTAAAACAGATGTGTTTGATAATGTAGTCAAGGCAACAACATTCCTCAAAATGAATTGAGATTAAGATGAGTTAAATGCTTTGACATAAGTCTGCTCAATCACAGCACACCCAAAATACATATTTAGCTAATCAGGAAACTTTTATATGGTCATTTGACATCCTAGTAATAGTTGCTATAATTCTTCCAAATCCTACCTACCACCTTAAAGAAATGATACATTAGATAATGTAATCATTGATACACTATGTCTGAAAAACAAATGGGTTGATAAAAGATAACTATGTGAATGGATTTGGTAGATGGAAAACTGAAAGAAATCCAATGTGTGTGTGTTTGTCTCTTTGTCTTGAAATCACTCCATAGTTGTAAACATGTATCACTGTCACAAAAGTGGTGTTAAGTGGTGTTATTTATTTCCAATCTTCTGTGAAAGATCTGGCTATGGGTAAATATTACCATGCTTAGAAACAGGTAAATCTCCCTCAATGAATTCCATCTAATTCATGTAAACATGCAAAAGTGGACATTAAAATGATAATGATCACATACATACACACACAAGCATCCATATATATTTTTATGTTTGTATGGGAGTGTGAGAGAGAGAAGCACTCCATCGGTTATGATGATGAGGATCCCAGGTGATATGATCAACAGAACACCTTGCTCGCGAAATTAACGCGTAAGTGGTTGAGCACTCCACAGACACATGTACCCTTAACGTATAGTTCTCAGAGAGATTTGGCGAGACACAGAGTGTGACAAAGCTAGCCCTTTGAAATACAGGTACTACCCATTTTTGCCAGCTGAGTGGACTGAAGCAATGTGAAATAAAGTGTCTTGCTCAAGGACACAACATGTAGCCGGGAATTGAACTCACAACCTTATGATCGTGAGCCAAATGCCCTAACCACTAAGCCACGCGCCTTCACTCTAAGGGAGTGTATATCTATAGAGACACTCACACACAAATGTATAAAGATGATGGCTATAAGAGTTTGAGCATACCTTCTTGTCTCATCTATTTTGATAGACCTTCCTAGCAGTAATTTTTTCTGTAGTAACACTGCCGTGGGATGTTGTAGAAGTGACATTTGTTCTTAATGACACCTTGTATCCAAAAGTCATGCATTTAAATTTGGTGAGCTAGAAGGCTAGACTTTCCAGGAACAAACAGTGGAAGTTTTACCTTCAGACATCCTGCACACATTTCAAATCATTGTATTGGTGCATAGTTGGGCCTCACAATCATGCCAACACACACACACACACACACACACACACACACACACGCACACGCACACGCACACACACACAAGTACTGTTGAGGTCACCTTAGAGCTTGCAAGACTAAAGAACTTCTATGTCAGAGAAGGAGATTAGGAAAAAAGGATATTGATCGTAGGTGAGATATTTGATAAGTTAAAAGTATAATGGGAGGAATAGGTTTATTGTTGGCATAGGGTGATAGAGGAGAAACTAGCAAACAATGCTAAGGAAGGGACTAATAGAAGGGAAAGAGAAAGAGTAGTATTAGGAGTTAATGTAAGTTCATCAGAGAGTGAAATGGAGTGAGGGAGAGAATAAAAGATTTAAGGATATCTTGCAATATGTATAGACAGGCAGGGATGGGTAGAGTGGTGCTAGAAAGATGAGATAAAGATGATGGTACAAGGAGCTACAGTATACTCTTGGGATAACATGGCTAAGTTGGTGAATAGGAGAGTGTGTGGTAACAGAGGATTAGTAAGAGTAGGTAGAGGTTGTAAAAGCAGGGTTGGTGGTGGAAGTGAATGATGGATAAAAATGGGAGTGGTGGTAGTCTTAGGTAGATAGCAGGTTAATGGTGTACAAGTGGGATAGTAAGATTGAGGATGGACAGGAGAAAGTGGCTTGATGGAGAGGGAATGATGAGTGGAAGAACACAAAGAGGAATGATGAATGTAGTAATGGGCTCGGCTTTCATTAAATACAGCAGTAGAATAATACAGTAGATAGAAATGTGATGGAGGGATAAGGGGTACAGCAGGTGTGTACTTGACAGGGACAAATTAGGCAAAGGACTTAGATATATGCATACACATACTCTCAGCTTCCATCTTTACCACAATTTAACATCAGTTTCATTATGCATATGTAGGAAATAGGTCTTCTCGAGAATTATATATCTCCTGTCATCTCAGTTTTCAGTCATCTCCTCTGTGAAGTTCAATATCCTGAGATCAGGTTTCACCACTTCATACCACATCTTGGGCTTCTTTCTTCCACATGTTCTAGCCAATGTAACTGATTGGCACTTTTTATACAGCTGCCCTTATCCATACACATCATATCCCCTTACCAACCAGTCTTCTCTCTTGCACATAAATATCTGATTCCTTTACAGAGGGATTTTCTGTACTCCATTGTTCATGCACTTCACACTGAGAGCAAGAGAGCTTTTGTTATGAACAATGGTAATAACTCCCAGAACTTTCTCCATCCTGTTCTCTAGCTTCTATACTTTGAGAACATCCTCCTCTATTATTAAGACGGTCACCTGGATCACGGAGAAGCTTTTCTACTATAGCTAGGTATCCCCCTGAGAATTTAAGAGCATTATTTCCCTTGCACTCTTGGTGCTTATTGCTTCTGTGAAACTGTCACTTACAGTCTTCTTTCTCTGATAATCTGCCTATGATTCCACTGCACCTCTTTCGTGTGCTTAGTTTGCATTGGATACACTGTACTGAATTTCTACCCACTCCTTTTTCACATATCAAGCAAAGCCACCTGATGATAGCAGAGGCCCACCTGTTTTCCTGCTTAATAATACTTTAGTTTTTGTTAAGTTAATTCTGAGGCCCTTTGATTCCAAGTTTTCCTTCCATGCCTGGAATTTCTTCTCTAACCCTACAAAAATTTCAACTTTAAGAATGAAGTCATCAGCATATAGGAGTTTCCATGGACAGCTAGTTTTGAACTATTCTGTTATGACTTAGAGGACAATGATAAATAGAAGGGGACTGAAAACTGGACCCTGGTTGACCATCACATGCACTCTACATTTTTTGCCATTGCTAGCTCTCTCACTTCACTGACAGTTTCACCCACTTTGCTGACATTTTTCACTCACAAGCCATTCATCAACTAGCTTTTTAGATATTTTAGATATTTTTTAATATATTTTCTGTATCCACAGTCTATGTTTCACTATCATGTAGTTTCTACACAAGTATCATAGTCCACTTTCATTCTGAGAGACTTTCAGTTACCAATAGAGGTAACAGCAGGTTATGTATGGGACACGTTTAAATCATGTTATCTAGCAGTTCTGGCACCCACAGTATCTGGAGTGTAGGCAAGGCGAGGCATCATTTCCAGCTCTTCAAGTTCATGCTTAGTCACATTGATAGTGTATTCTGGAGCATTGTCATGCTGTAAGACTGTGTGTCTTTGATTGACCAATGCTAGGTAGTTGGATTTGAAAACATCATATACTCACTGCAGTTGTTGAGTTTAGAACTCACAGCAAAACCATCTGGGACAAGCTTAAAGTGCAACATCCCTTTGAAATTCCACCAAATACACATATTCAAACCGCCCTTATTTGACAACAGAGTCTGGACGAAACTACTGGTTTCTCTTATTAGGATTATGAAAATAGATAAACTTTCCATTCCCAGTTGCAACTCAGTGCCAAAAACGAGCATCTCAGGGATTTGCCAGCAGCTGTTTGCAAATGTTCATACACTGTTGAACCTGGTCATTGGTCAGTTCATGAGGAATATCTTGACAGTATTTGTTCACAAAGTCTGATTATGGATGTGTCAATTGATGGTGCTTTGTGAAGGACCAAGTTCTTCTAACAGTGTGCAAGTGCTCGTGCCTGAGTGTCTTTTAATCATTTCAAACAAGGCCTCATCATCTACAACAGAAAGTCTCCCTGACCTTGGTTTGTCTTTGAGGCTGCTGACACCTTCCTTGAAATGTCTGAACCAGTTTTGTGCCACATGTTTGTTGACTGTTACTAGGATTTCCACATCATTAAAATCTTTTGCTGGTACCCTTGCACTCAATCCTTTTTTCCACAGGTATCATAAAACGTCTTTAATTGCAATTTTTTCACTACTTATTATCACATCTGTAAAATAAAAAATAAACAATTAATGTTTATATGCTGCATATGAAAATAAAGAATAAACAATTCAGCAACTGGTTGGACAAATTGTATGAAATTAATGACATAACAGGGAAAATTTGAAAAATCTTTTGACTCCAGCTGATACACACACACTCACACACACACACATGATGGTCTTCTTTCAGTTTCCATCTACCATATAAACTCACAGGACTATAAGAGAAGACATTTGCCCAAGGTATGCAGTGAGATTGAATCTGAAACCATGTGGCTGGGAAGCAAGCTTCTTACGACATGGGCATACCTACACTTATACATAATAATGTTCGTCCTTCGGTTCGAAGATGACCAACTGACATCATCTGATGGAACTGCCGCCATGAGACCGGAGGTGGCTGGTGAGGCCAATCCGGGCAAGGAAGCCCCTCCCACAGGTGGGGCAGAAGTGGGTAGTGGCAGTGCTACTGGTGCAGGCGGCTCTGACTTTACGCATCTGACGTTTCTGCTCCGCTGACCGAATCCGTCCCTCCTCGGCTGTCCCTGCTCCCACGGTGATTGCACTGCGCCAGGATGAGCGGTTGGCAGCAAGTGTCTCCCAGGTCTCTGTTCCGATGGAGAAGTCTTTGAGAGAGACCTTGAGACTATCCTTGTAGCGCTTTTTCTGCCCTCCGACTTTGCGCCTGCCCTGGCCGAGTTCACCGTAGAAGAGCTGTTTTGGGATGCGAGTGTCGGACATGCGGGAGACGTGGCCCGCCCATCTCAGCTGGGCCTTGCGCATGATTGTGATGGTGCTAGGGAGATCTGCCTGCTTCAGAACTTCCGTGTCTGGGACTTTGTCCTGCCAGCGGATGTGAAGGAGATTCCGAAGACACCTGAGATGGAAGTGGTTTATCTGGCGCTCGTGCCTTCGGTAAGCAGTCCACGTCTCGCAGCCGTATAGTAGGGTGGTAAGCACGACTGCCCGGTAGACTTTCAGCTTGGTGTTGAGGCTGATTCCTCTCCGCTCCCAGACTTTCTTTCGCAGTCTCCAAACGCGCTACTTGCCTTGGAGATTCTGTTGATGGTTTCAGCATCTATGTTGGCATTGCAGGAGAGAGTGCTGCCCAGGTAGGTGAAGTTTTCCACCACTCGGAGGATCCGTCCGTTCACCCTTATCTGAGGCTCATGGTATTGTTTGCCGGGGGCTGGCTGAAACATCACTTCGGTTTTCTTTGCACTGATGGTGAGACCGAAGTTGTCACAGGCTGATGAGAACCTGTCCATCTCGAGCTGCATCTCCTGCTCATCGATTGCATTAAGGGCGCAGTCGTCAGCAAAGAGAAAGTCTCTGACGACTGTCTCCCTCACCTTTGTGACAGCCTGCAATCTCCTGGAGTTGAAAAGTTTCCCGTCTGTCCTGTACTTGATGTTGATACCGGACTTGCAGTCCCTAAAGGCGTCGGACATCATTGCCGAGAACATGATGCTGAACAGTGTTGGGGCCAGGACACAGCCCTGCCTGACTCCGTTGGTCACCTGGAAGGCTTCAGATGAGTCGCCGTCTTCAAGGATTCTGGCTGTCATTCTGTCGTGGAACTGGCGGACAATTGCAATAAATTTGCTGGGGCAACCAAATTTTCCCATGACCTTCCATAGTCCCTCCCAACTGACTGTATCAAAGGCCTTGGTGAGGTCAACAAAGGTCATGCAGAGGTCAAGGTGCTGCTCCATGCATTTCTCCTGGAGCTGGCGGGCGGCGAATATCATGTCAGTGGTCCCTCGACCTGCACGGAAGCCACACTGGCTCTCAGGGAGAAGGCCTTGCTCCAAGTGTTCCAGAAGGCGGTCAAGCAGGACCCGGGCCAGGATCTTGCCTGCTATGGACAAGAGGGAAATACCTCGGTGGTTGTCACAGGACTGCCGATCTCCTTTCCGCTTATAAATGTGGACGATTGTTGCGTCCCGGAAATCTTGAGGGAGTTGTTCCCTGTCCCACATCGACTGGAACAGGCTGGTGAGCTGACTGATCATGGTGGGGCCGCCCGACTTGAACACCTCTGCAGGGATGGCGTCAGAGCCTGGAGCTTTGCCGGTGGACATTTTTTTGATGGCTCTGCTCACTTCCTCGACTGCAGGGGGAACAGCCAACCCGTGGTTTGTCGGCACCTGGGGGAGTCGTGCGATGGCTTCCTCGTTGATCTGGGCTGGTCGGTTGAGCACGATGTTGAAGTGCTCCGCCCATCTCTCCAGGATCAGCCTCTTGTTAGTCAGGAGTGAGGTTCCATCTGAGCTGAGCAGGGGGGTTGATCCAAAGGAGAACTGCGGTCCATAGACAGCTTTCAGCGCCTCGTAGAATTTCTTGGTGTCGTGTTTGTCTGCGTATCCCTGAATCTCATCCGCCTTGGCGCTTAACCATGCGTCTTGCATGAGGCGGAGTTTAGCCTGGACTGTGCTGCGAATGTTGTTGAAAGCGGCCTTCTTTGCCGTGCAGGTGGTGAGCCCGCAGTTCCGTCTGCCAACACGCAACAAGACATCATGGATGCATCCACGCTCCAAACACTGGCATCTGATGGACTACGTCATCGTCAGGGCGAAAGACAGGCGGGACGTGAGACTGGTCAAAGCCATGTGCGGAGCTGACTGCTGGACGGACCATCGCCTCATCATCTCCAGGATGGATTTCTACATCCGACCTAAGAGAAGACCACAGGGTCAGAAAGTGACGAGGAAGCTTAACATCACGAAATTAAAGAACTTATACATACACATACACACACACACACACATATATATATATATATATAAAAGGTTGTTTGTTATGATTGGTTAGAGAGTGACCATTAATTTTGCACCTATAAAGCACTTAGCTGTATAAGTGACTTGTCAGGCTCAAATGGCTGGAGGCACATAACCTCTCTACAACTGGAAGGAAGAAAATAATCAGTTAATTTTGTAAACAAATTCTGTTGTGTCTGGGGAGAGTCATTTTCTTTTTGTGCCTTATAATAAATAATTTGAGTAAACAAATAATTCCTAGAACAAAACCCTATAGGTACAGTTTTGGATGAGGTGGAGTTATCCCCCTTACATCGGTTCCAGCAATTCAACACCGACTAATTTCGAAATTAGTAGTAATTTCCTAGGCTGCAAATGGAGAATTCCTTGTTTGCAACAGGAATTTCCTCTGATGAGGGTATTGACCAAGCACTTCATTTTTGGAGTTTAAAAAGGGCACTGGATCAAGTGAGTTTTCCAGGATCCTTGCTCTTTTGGCTTACATTATTTTCTCCCATTGAGATATGGCCCTGGTTGTTCTAGGAGCCTCCATTTAACAAGGTATTGTGTACTCTCCTCTTTTAAATGCCATACGTAGTTGGCAAGGGACATGATGTTGCACCTCTCTGGTATCCTAAAAGAGGACCTGTGGTTATTCAGACACAATGACACCAACATATTTCCTTGTCTGTGCGATTGTCCTGATGGTGTTACAGCTGCTGTGGTTGCTGGCATTAACACTAACGATGTTGCTGTCACAGCTGGGTCCGATGCTGGTGTTGACGCTGTTGTTGCTGCTGGTGCTTGCACTGTTGCTATTGTTGGGCATGATCTTTGTGTTGCAACTGCTACTGCTATAGCTGCCACTGCTGAGTATATTGCTGGTGCTGTTGTTGGTATTGCTGCTTGACGTGCTGCTGCTGCTGCAATTACTGTTGCTGTTGTTATCAGTAGATGTGTTGTTGGTGCTGTTGTGTTGCTAGTGCTGGTCACCACCTCAGCCTCATATACCACACCCTTGGAGTGACATCAACTCACACCCTCCACTGAGTATTTATTGTAAACCCTACAATGAATACCTCTGCTCATGGTTTAGGGGTGCTCACTAATATTTTTCTAAAGCTGGGTGCACAACAGAAAGAGACACTGAAGTTGTGTCTATTAAACAAACACCTGAATGTGTGTGATTGTGAAGTGTTTGTCCATTAAGCTAAGGAATATACTTCCCATGCAAGTCTTGACATTAAGCAAGAATGGTGGGGCAAACCAAATGACTTCACAGAGGCACTTCCTTTCGTGGGTTCTAGGGCTCAACTTATAGGAGATGCAATCCTTAAACCCACTGGACACCAAAGCCTCATTGTAATAGAGAGCTGTGGTGTCGAAAATTTCTTGACTGGAAGACAAGTTTGAAATCCTCTTGCTGACATTCTTTACTAGGATCATGAACATGATAGGTGGGTGGTAAGAGGCTGTGTTAATGTATGACAGCCTTCAATTTGGTTTGCAGTAGGATCTATATGAACAGGCACACATACATGTATATCTATATTTATACATCTTCCACATTTTGTATATGTGTGTGTATCTAAATGTATATATGTGTATATATATGTATGTATGTACATATATATTTATGCATATATATTTATATATATATATATATATATATAAATAAATAAATAAATAAATGGAGTTTAAAGCAGGTGTAATTCAAATTCTTTTACTTCCAACACATGTTTCAAAGATATCACACTGTTAACAAGGGAAAAATACACACATCTCTCTCTCTCTATATATATATATATATGCTTTTATAAACAAAACATTCAAAAGAGATATTTTCATGAATTGAACAGTGACTACTACCATCCACAGTGGGTCATTTTCGGGGCAGCGCAGCTGACCACTCAACATACTACTGTCATGGCATTCCCACATTCTTCTTCTTCCTCCTCCTTCTCTTCTTCCCTACGAAGAATTCACAACGACTTCGAACCCACAAAAGTAAACAAGAGAGACAGAGACAGGCAGAAACAAAGAAAATGCCACTTGTATTTGAACACTATACAAATATTCTTTTAAAAAAACTTTTCTTTTAATTTTTCTAAATTTAATTGTTTTCCATACTTACAGTTGAAAAAGTCTCAATGACTGAAATCGGTACTGAAATGTTTTTTTATAAAATGATTTTAGCATTTTCTATCTTGACTTTTTTTCATATATATACTAGCAGTATCGCCTGCCGTTGCTCGGGTTTGTAAGGGAAATAACTATATAAGCATTTTTAGAGATGTAATGTATAATAGCCATCTCAATATGGCTAACCACAAAGGGGGGTGTTACTGTAGCTTTTTACGTTCTGAGATTTAATAATAAATTTTTAGAGAGTTACTTCCCTTATATATGCCAAAAATGCATTAAAAAATGGGAAAAATTGATGGTAAATTTTTTTTTAAATCGTAGACTCATCGTAGATGCGCGTTAATACACAGAAGGGCTCGATATGAATCACGACTATAAGATACCCGCTTTTGGTTAAACTGCACCGCAAAATGTGGGAGTAGTTAGGAATCTAAATCGTAGGAGACAGATACACAACCTCACTTTTATATATAAAGATAGTTAGGAATCTAAATCGTAGGAGACAGACACACAACCTCACTTTTACATATAAAGATATATATATGTAGCACAGAAGTGTGCTGGAAGGCATGACATATAATCAAAGGTTTGGGCTCAGTAAAAAGTTCTACACTCCACTCCTATACCCAGTGTGGTTAGATGAAAGCCATGAAACCTCTGGATAGGCTAACATGTGGAATTCAAGCTCTTTTATATTAATAACAAACACAGAAAACAATGTTGCTGCTGTTGCTATCATTAAGGCTGTTACCTTGAGGTTATTTTATTTTTTGTAATATATATTGTTATACTAACATTGTATTTGTCAGAAACGATGGAAAGTTTTTGTGAAAGGTATATATTATGGAAATATAAATTTGAATAGAAAAATATTTTACGTAACATTTCCTAAGTTTTCCTTGACCTTGCAATCATCATACTATAATTATTGAGCTTTTCTTTCTTGTTCTCTTTACTTAGCTTTCTTTTTGCAAGCCAATGACAGCCTTCTTTCTTTAAAAACCCTAAATATTTTTACAAAATTGTTACTTTTGCAGACACTTTATATAGGTAATTAGTTGCTTCCTCTTGGAGCACATCTTATTTCATTATTACAATCAATATGTAGCCACCGTTGCTGCTGTATGTTAGTCAAAATACATATTAAAATTGAGAATTATGGGAATATTATTTGCAGAGTTATTGTATAACAAACAGGAAAATGGAAGTTTTTTGGCATTATTTATTCTCCATTGCATGTACGGGTTTTATTTGCTGATAGGAATTATGAAGATTTACATGTTAGATAGATGTGGTGTTATGAGCCAAGCTGAAGAAGTGAGGTGGAGTG
Source organism: Octopus sinensis (assembly GCF_006345805.1). NCBI lineage: Eukaryota > Metazoa > Mollusca > Cephalopoda > Octopoda > Octopodidae > Octopus > Octopus sinensis. The sequence continues at coordinate 139,611,732 of NC_042997.1, read as the reverse complement.
ATAACATGGGTGAGAAGATAACTGCCATGATGCAAGAAGTCTTGGAGAGAGTGATGACGGAGAACCCAGTAAGAGGAAACTGGTATGTGCCCAAATTGAAGAATAAGATCATGCGGTGTGATGCCAGCAGCATAGCAACGGGAGTCATCCTGGAAATTATAGGTGTCGTGGTGGAGGATGCAGCTGGTTCAAGAAGAAGGACGACTGCAATCACATCAATGTAGTGGAGCTGGATGCCATGTTGAAGGGGCTGAACCTGAGGTGGGGGCTGTGTACCATGAAGATCCAGACCAATTTGGTCACTGTACTTAGATGGGTGGGATCAGTGGTTACCAGCAAGCTGAGGGTGCGAACCAAAGTGGGGTGCAGAGATATTGATAAGACACCATTTGGGAATTCTGGGCGAGCTAGCTGCCAAGTTTGACCTGAGGCTGAGTGTGGGTTTTGTGCCCTCTGAGAAGAATAGAGTGGTCATCCTGACCAGAGTAAAGAAAGTATGGTTGCAGGTGCCGGAGTATCTGGAGCAAGGAGTGGCTGCAGTGTGTTCACTGAAAGCCTCAGAGCTGAGGAGACTGCATACCATACCTCACATAAGGGTGGCACCCTGTTCCTAACCAGGAAAGTTGACTCTGACACGACCAGGCAGTGTGCAGAGAGTAGTTGGGAGATACGACAGGTTCCAGTCAATTGATCCTGCTCTGAGTGTGCATGAGACAGGAAGCATTCCAGTGGAACACAACTGGAAATGACTGGCAGTGGACATGACACACTACCAGCAGGGGGATATACCTCTTGATGGTCGACTGTAGACCAAGTCGGTTGGCCATGGGGGGAGGGAGAGATAAAGATGGGAACTGTGGAGGAAATCACAAGAATACTAAATGAAATATTCCTAGAATGAGGCCCCGTGGAAGAGCTGCTTGTGGACAAAGGTACTGTATTTCGCTTGGAGGTGCTGGGGGAAATGCTCAATGAGTGGCATGTTAGCCATTTCTTCAGGGCAGTATACTGACCAAGTGGTAATGGGGTTGTGGAGAGGCATCATCGCACCATCAATATCACAGCAGGGAGGGGCCACATCTCACTGGTCGAGGTCGTTTTTGGCATAATATGTTACTCAGGTCAGGACAGGCTGAGAAGTCAGTGTCACACAGGGCAATAATTAAGTACGAGTGGAGACATCTATGTACCACATTGCTGTAACCCACAAAAGAGAAAGAGCATACCTTTGTGCAGGTCATAGAAGAAGTCTGGGTTAAACCCCCAAATGCATGGTACACATTACAATGGGGAAAGGGGACAATAACCTTTGTAAATTCAAGGAACAATGTGTCCGAAGATGGCATGCTATGTCATGTTTTGGATGTGTGTAGGCTCATCACTGCGATGGAGGATGGAGTCAACAGTAAAATACAAGAGGACGAAGCTGGCAACAACATGCCAGGAACTGAGGCCAGTCCTGAAGTCCCATGGTGGTTGCAGAGGGAGCGGTGTCCCCCTCACTGGTTGGCTGATTACAAGACAAGTTAAGGTGTGTAGTCAGGGTTGAGGAGAGGGTATGGGCAAGTTGGATGAATGATCTTCAGATCAGTGGTGCATGTGGTGTTATGAGCCAGGCTGTGTGGTAGGGAAGGACTGGAAGTGAGGCCTGTGGGTTCAAATAGAAGGGCTGCGGTAGGCATGTGGGGTCAGCGAGGCACAAGCAGTCGGTTGGCGGTGGACAGTGTATGAGAGCAGATGTGTTAGATGGTATGGCGGCAGACAGCGCACATGGATGTTGTGAGTGACCTTTCCAGACCAAAACAGAGCAAGTGGACATTGTGAATAACCCTTCCAGTTCAACAGGTAAGACTACTGCAATTCTCCCTTTGCTTCCATCTTTTTCCACCTTTACATCACAATAGACAAGTAAGGAATTTCCTATTAGAAATTTATAATATAAATTTCCTCTGTCTGACAAATTTCTCATAGGAAATCCCTTACATGTCTATCTAACATGTAAATCTTTGTAATTCCTATTAGTAAATGAAACACGTGTAATGGAGAATAAATGATGCCAAAATACTTTCACTTTCCTGTTTTGTTTTGTTTTATGTATGTATGTATATATATATATATATATATATATATATATATATTCCATCATATTAGTGATCTTTAAATTAATGATGAAGTTCATCCCTTTGTGTGTAATGAATAAAAGTAGGCTAGAAGGCAGTGGCCTATACTGAGAATTAAATTACAATAAATTATTCGTTGCAAAATCGATAAGTTTATAGCATAAATCCTGAAATTCTTCAACAGAAATGGTTATTATCCTATTGATATTGATACAGGTGAGTGACAGAACATAGAAAGACCAGCAATGAAGTTTGCAATGAAAGAAAAATGTAGAGAGCAAGACGTATATTATGAGGAAGAAATTCAAAATAGATCCTAAATATAAAACTACTGCAAGTAGGATAGTTTCTAGGTTCGGTGTTTTGAAACCAGCAAGTGCTTCCTCCTTCAACCTATGTTTTAATTCTCTCTCTCGTTCAGTATAGTACCTCATTTTCAGCCGATATACCAAAAGTGCGATGGCGACCAAGAAATAGAAATGGGGCATGTAACATGGCCTTTTGTATATAGCGATTCCTTCCCAAGCTCAAGTGGGAAAATCAGGAATCGATTACATTGTTTTTAATTGTCATACATAAATGTTGTCTTTGCAGAAAAGCTAAAAATGAAGATGTTTTTTTTAAATGTGGTAAATATTCTAAGGTTTAAATTTATTGAACAACCATTGATTAATAATTTTATATATACTTCAATTTCTTACTGAAACATTTTCTCACTTGTGTGTTCATTTGAGAATTCTTTTCTTCCTTATAATCAACATAGTTAACATTACAAATAATTTGACAGTATAGAGAATTTGCAAATATCAGTAAATTGATAACACAGTGCTCAGATGAAAACTTATAAATAACTAAGAGAATGACAAAGTTTATATGCTTAGAGATGAAGTTCTACATAAGTGGTTCCTAAAGTGGGCATTATTGCCTCCCCTCCCCCGGGGGAGGTGTGCAAAGTTCCAAGGGGGAATGGGGGCAGTGATTCATGTAAAAGGTGGGGCTGTAATGGTGTAGCGATTCATGTAAAAGCAACAAAATAATGGGTTCATTAGATTAAGTTTTATTTGTGA
>NC_042997.1:139526045-139603545 GCF_006345805.1 Octopus sinensis | reverse complement strand
GGCAGCTTTAAACGTAAACTTTAATGTCAGACTTATTGGTGAACGAACTCTTTATTTTCCTTCCTCTTACTCGAACTAGGAAATGGCAAATATTTCAGAATAAATAAAACTTACTGATTCTATGAATAATCTCAGTGTTTACCTTTCTAATCAAGTACTTGAGATACTTTTTCCTTGTTAATTAAACTTGATAATGTTTACTCTGGAGTGATGGATGTCCTTTAAGTGTTATGGTAATATCTGTTGAGATGAGTCTGCAGTGCAGAGTTCTCGAGCGCATGTTGCTTTATACCCTTAAGAAAGTTTGTAATGTCATACAGCCATAAATTTGAGTCGTTGTGCTTACGTGAAAAAAAATTTAAAAAGTGTTCTCAACAGGACCAGTCTACTTTTTATATCTTTATTAAGGATCAACATTTTGTTTCGAACCAGCAAGGGTTCTATATCATCACACAACTGCTAGAAATAGCAGCCAGATCTTCTGATCACACCGTCATCTTTAAACAAAGGAAAGGCATTCCACAGTGTAATCCTAGATTTACAAGAAAGATATAAATCGTGATGCACAAACAACTATTAAAATGTCTAAATTTGCGAAAAAATACTTTACTTATAGTATTATAATGAGTAGTAAGATTTATTTTCAGAGAAGGGCAGTGTGTTGTTATTTAGCCCCAGGTAAGGATTGATTGAGAGGATCTACAAAATGTTCTTGATGTGACCATATTGTCTTTTCGAAAATCTAGGATCACATAACCCACTGTATTTCTCCACCTCCTAAGAATATAGGGTGTGGTTTGAAGGACATTTATCAGCTGCTACTAGTAGGTTAAGTGACTATAAATTCTCTCGTTGGTAAGGAGCAGTGAGTTGACAAGTAGTGCAACATTGGGCTAAATGTCATATGTAATTAAGTCAGGGCTCACAATTGTTAGGCCATGAGTTCAATTCACAGCCATGCATTGTGTCCTTCAGCAAGATATGTTGCTCCAGTCCACTCAACTGGAAAAATTGAGTGGTACTTGTATTTCAAAGGGCAACCCCTGTCACACTGAATCTCCCTGAGAACTGTCAAAGATACACTTATCTGTGGAGTGCTCAGTCACTTGCACATTAATTTCACGAGCAGGCTGTTCTGTATTAACAAAATAAGTACTAGTAATATACTGTGCTCGATTCAGTTAGCTGTCTCGCATCTGTCTACATTGATCTAAGAAGTTAATATTTAACTTTAACCTTTTAGCATTCAGATTACTCTGTCAAATGTAATGTTTATTTATTCACTTTGTTTTGAATTAAACATGCATTATCTTGTAGCTTCGAAATTTCAATGTTATCATTTATTTTTAGAATGACATTGTAGGGTAGGTGTGCGAGGCTAGATCTGGCAGGTTTGAATATGGAATAGTTAAAATATTTGGGCTGTATATGGTTGGTTTAGATGAAGAGTCATTCATTTTAATTTCGTATGTAGCTGAAAACTTTTAATATATAATTACTTTGAAAGGGGCCGCTATATTAGTTTTTGTATTTTTTTCTTTTGTAAACCATGGCCATGAAGGTACATGGCTTAGTGGTTAGGGTATTTGGCTCACAATTGTTAGGTCATCAGTTCAATTCCTTGTATCCTTCAGCAAGACATGTTACTTCAGTTCACTCAGCTGGAAAAATTGAGTGGTACCTGTATTTCAAAAAACAAGCCTCGTCACACTGAATCTCCCTGAGAACTACATTAAGGATACATGTGTCTGTGGAGTGCTCAGTCACTTGCACATTAATTTCACGAGCAGGCTGTTCTGTTGATCAAATCAATTGGAACCCTCATCGTCATAACTGATGGAGTGCCAGTCAAACCATGGCCACAAACACCAAGACTTTCAGCAAAAGTATGCAAGCATAGCCTCTTAGAGGTGAATAATCTTTATTCAACTTTGTGTCTTTGGGAATGTTTTTAAATCTTTGTAGATCTCTGAGGCTTTTGGGCAATGTATTGAAAAGCTGTGGGCCTTTGAACCCTAAACTGTTAAACCATTGGGTTCTTGCTACGGACGAAGACGGAGAGATCTTTGGTACTATGCAATAATATCCAGTCCATGATTGGTATAGCTTTCAATCTCAAGGGTGCTAGACCTTCCAGGATCTTTCATGCATATATTTTTGCATACTTTTTGTGTCTTCTCTCCAAAGTATTTTTATACTTCTATGTGGAGTTTTTATACTTATTTTATCTTTCAGAATTAAGATAAACAAAGTTCTTTTTTAATATAAAATATATTCTCCTTCATTTTCTACAATGCTCTTCCATCTATCTGGTAGACTTGCAAGGCCCCTCTTCCAAAATTCACTTGTCCATGACAAAAAAGTACTCCTCCAGTACTGTGCCATGGCTTTTTTAACCTCTCTCAACAATCCATCTGTTGTACTGAGGCAATCTTCTTGGTATAGTAGCATCAGATTGTCTTCGGTTTTGTCGTTAATTTGATGCTTTATGATGACCATGACTGGGAGCCAGGACTTTTGTATTTATTAAAGAATAGTTATATGGATGTAGTAAATGTTTTTTGGTTCAAATTCAAGATGTTTTCAAAAGAGTGATTTTTGAGTTCACTATACACTCACTCAGCAATTATATATATATATATAACACATACAAACTCACATACATATACATGCACACACACACACACACACACACACACACACACACACACACATATATGTATGACTGCGTGTGTACCGTTGGTCATTTTTTTGCCTCTGTCTTCCCTTCTCCTATGTTTCTGACGAAGAGCTCCGCTCAAAACGTTAAATCCTCCTTCTTTCCTGAGCGTCCAATAATACTATAATTGTTCTACATCCTCGCATTGTTGTGTTTTTTTGTGCTTTCATGTTTGGATTAACTATATATATATGTATATATATATATATATATACATATATAAAAAATACAAAATGGGACAAGAACACAAAACATCCTGACAGTTAGGTGATACAGAAAAAAGAAAATAAAACATCCAGATAAACGATACAAAGAAAACAAGGACAGGTCATTTTCTTTCCTCAGTCAAGTATCAGATTATCTTTGCAATTTTGGTTGATTATACTTGAGATTGCTCCAGTCTGGCCAGCCCCAAGGAAAACTAAGCTAAGAGCATTAGATTCCTTGGAAGAAAGCAGCGAATGTATAAAAAAACAAGGACGGAAAAAAAAACGGACAATGTTACACAAATACAATAAATATAATAACAGGACATAACAACAGGTGTCTTTCGACTAAGGACGAATTAAATTAAGCTGGCATGTGTGGAAATGAAGCCTTACGACAGGAATACAAGATTTGACAGGCACAAGGAGGAATATCAGTGTTGCACGGACAACGGCCAGACCAAGAAGCAAAGATCAGGCTTGGGTGAATGCCACTCACACTCATGTACATGTTCATATTTGTGCACACACTATACATATATAAGTACACCTTATGATTAAAAAAAAATAATAATATAATATAATTAAAGATTCATCTCTGTGGTAAAAATAAATTTGTCAAGTTTTGGTCATTTTAGCCACTACTCTTGATTTTTGTCCAAGGATTTGTCCTTCAGACTGCAAAATGGAATTTTTAAAAAAAGCAATACACAATACTGTCACAATTATATTTCCAAATTCATCTATTTCTGGTTGGCTGTTTTGTTTTGAATATAATTCGAAGTTCCAACTTAGAATTTTCTAAAGGAGAAAAAGAGCCAAGTACAGAAGAGGGAAAGCAGCTGTTCTTATAGAATTTTGGAATCTGGCGTGTTTTGGAAGGTCCAACAATAATGTGGTAAAAAGGTTTTAGCAATGGTTTGAGATCATCTCTAACATATATACAATCAAATTCATATAGAATTCTCATAGGTGGAATTTCAAAAAAATATATAGTTATGTTAATTTTTTTGTGAAGTATAGTTCTGTTATCTTTCAGAACTTTGAATTTTCCTTCATACATTTCCAAATGTTTCCTTTTGGTGTGAATTTCTTTATGAAGTGTAGCTAAATTGTTTTTCAGAAGTTTGGGTTCTTCCTTGAGCATTTGTAGAAGGGAAAGACTTTGAATCTTCCTTCTCCACATATTTCCAAATGTTTGCTCAGTGGAATTTTCTGTAGCTCCTCTTGTCAGATGTGCTGTCTATGGATTCTTGTGTGTTGGCAAAGGGAATTATTGGTTTCGCCAATATGATTCTCCTTGCATTTAGGGCAAGTAATGCAGTATATGAGGTTTTGCATCTTGCAGTTCATATTTGTATTTACTTTGAATAAGAATTCACTCTTAAATTTTATGTGGGTGTCCCCGTCTGTATATTTGTAGTTATTGTTGTTGTTGCATATTCCACTTCTGTCTCCACATTCCATTATGGAGAATTCTGTTTCATTCTCTGATGTGAATTTTGCTTTTGTAAGTTGCTTTTTAAGGTTTTTTTCTGGCCTTCAGTATTTCACAGATAGCTTTTGTCTATCAGTTTTCTCATTTTTGGGACTCTGTAAGAGTATTGGTGGGTTTAATTGTAATACGTGGAAAATATTAGTTATTCCAGGGTTGCATGTGTTAATAAATGGAACAGCATACTCCTTGCTTTTTTCTTTTGGAATCCTAAGTTGTGTGACATCTAATTTCATTGCTTTTGAGATTCCATTATTTATAAGTTTCACAGGGTAATTTTGTTCTTGGGGTATTTGTGGGTCAGTTACTATGATGCCAATGCATGTTGTCATACTGTATGGGATGTTCCTTTTGATATGTGAAGAGTGGCAAGAGTAGAAATTTAAATATTTGGTGTACTCCTTACTCTTTTACTTGTTTCAGTCATTTGACTGCGGCCATGCTAGAGCACTGCCTTTTGATGAAACTAATCAACCCCAAGACTTATTCTTTGTAAGCCTAGTACTTATTCTATTGGTCTCTTTTGCTGAACTGCTAAGCTATGGGGACGTAAACACACCAGCATCAGTTAGGGCTTCTTTCAGTTTCCATCTACCAAAGGCTTTGGTCGGCCTGAGGCTATAATAGAAGACACTTGCCCAAGTTACCACGCAGTGGGACTGAACCCAGAACCATGTGGTTGGTAAACAAGCTACTTACCACAGTCACTCCTGCGCATGTCTGTCTTTTTGTAAAATATATCTGTTGTGACAGTGGAGTTGTATATTTTGATGTGAATGACTAGGAATGGTAGTTCATTGTAGCTGGTTTCTGTTGTGAATTTGATAGATGAGTGCAGGGTGTTGTGAAATGCTTGTAGGACTTCTTTTGGTCTATCCCAAAAAATGAAGCACTCATTGAGGCAGCATTTCCACTTTTCATGTTTTCCTTGAAACTGTGATCAAAGGTTTTTCCTACTTCCTTGTAAGTCTACCTTCTAGGTAACCCATGACTAGGTTGGCATATGAGGGTGAAAATTTTGTACCCATAGCTGTGCCCTTTTAACTGTTGACATATCTTATCAAATCTGAAGGTGTTTTCTTCTAGTACTAGACAAGTGGCTTTGGTTATGAAGTCTGTTTTGAAACATTCATCAATACATCTTTTGTGTTTCTCTACCTAGTGTTTGACTGCTTCCAGGTCTAAAGTATGCAGTATGTTTGTATAGAGATTAGTGATGTCAAAACTTTCCAGGACAGTAGTTGGGATATGTTTGAGAAAGTCTATGTCATCCCGTATATAGCTGGGTGTTAATGGGCATAAGGGTTTCAGGAGTATGTCCAAGCGGCAATTCAGTTGTTGTGTTGGGGCTTGGGGCCCAGCAACTATCAGTCTCATTTTGAGGTCTGTGGGTCTTTGTATTTTTACGTATTGACTCCTGTGTTTATTTATGGCTCTCTGTATCTCAGAACTTTTGTGGATTTGGGGGAAACCGTAGAAATTGCTCTCTTTGATTATGGAGTTGTATAAGCAGTCCTTTTCTTTATCTGTGAAGGAGTCCTGGTATTTGTTAATTAATGTTCTTATTTTATTCAGTATTGTTTTTTCCAGGTGTCTTGATTCTTTCTTATAGTATGTTTGATCTGTTAAAATGTCTAGTATGTTTTTCTTTGTAGTAGTTTGTATCCATGATTACTATCACTCCACCCTTGTCAGATTCCTTTAGGATAATTGAATTGTTGTTTTTTAGTCTTTGTTAAGTTTCCTTTTCTCCTTCATGAAGGTTCTGTTTGCATTTATGGGTACTGAGAGGGAAATTTGAGATTGTTTCTACATATGTATCTAGGTGTTTATCGCTCTCCTTGTAAAGGATGGAAATGAGATTTTTTTCTTACAATTGATTTGTCTTCTACTTTATTGTTGTCAAAGAATTCTATAAGACAGAAGTGACAGTTGAAGTTCTCAATATCAGTTTCTAGTTCTATGAGATTTGGAGTGGGTGTCAGGGTAAATATATATATATATATATATATATATGTATGTATATATATATATATATTATATATATATATATATATATATATATATATATATGTATGTATGTATACACACACACACACACACACACACCACACATATACAGGGTGTGTAAGGTATTTGAGGACATAATTTTTTGGTCATTGCTGCATTTTTGCTAACTCTATATAATTTTTGTTTCAGAAAATAATAATGGCAGACCCTCAGCTTACTCATGAAATGAAGAGGCATTGTGGTTATAAAGGATGAGCATAGTAGCTAGAGACTGAAGTTGGAAATATATCATCAGTATCAAAACATAAAAAGCATTCTAAATGCTCTGAAATCATCAGAACACCTGAATTTATCCAGCAAGTTCAACAGACCATTTATTAGAATCCCAGAAAGTCCATGAAGTCAATTGCAAAAGATCTCCATGTGTCAGAAGGAACAGTCAGAAATGTTGTCCATAAAAACATCAGATATAAGTCTTATATGATGAGGAAAAGTCAATTTGTCAGAAAAAGCAAAAGAAAATCACTACATCAGATCTAAAAGGATCTTAAACAAACTGAAAAATCCAGTAGATTTGATTTGGTTTTTCTCAAAAGAGAAAAACTTTGACCAAGATTAAAATGTTAACAGAAGAAATGACAGATGGTTATGTGCAGACCCTTCTAAAGTTCCAAGTGTTATGCATACAAAATTTCCTGCAACTGTTATGGTTTTAGGGGTTGTCAGCAATGAAGGACATGTGATGCCTCCTTCTTTCCTTCAGGCCTTAGATATAGCTCTGCCACCTGCATTGAGGTCCTGGAAATAATTGCTAAGCCCTGGACAGACAGTGTATGCAATGGAAAGCCATATATGTTTCAGTAAGACTGAACTATCACACATGGCTCTAGTAACACAGAAATGCATGGCTGAAAATTTTCATGATCTCATAACCTCTAACATTTGGCCTCTAATTCTCCAAATCTCAATCCATTGGACTATTACATGAACATGCCCCTAACATCAAAGATTCTTTGAAAGCTGCTATAGTGAGAGAAATATCCAAAATGAACCAGGACCACTTGATTCGAGCATGTAGATGATTTACATCTCATATAGAAGCAGTTGTTGAAGCTGAAGGTGGCTGTATTGAATAACATTAATGAAAAGAAAGTTTATTTTTATTCTCATAGCATTTTTAGATAAATAAAGTTATCATCTGTTTTTTATAAACATAAATCTATCCTCAAATATCTTATGCACCCTGTATATGTGTGTGTAATTGCTGTGTGAGTGTATAGTAAACTCAAAAATCACTCTTTTGAAAAATTTAGAATTTCAATAAAAAAAAGTTGATTACATCTATTCAACTATTCTTTAATGAATACAAAAGAACAACATCTGGAAATGCAATTATAATTTTTACTGAAGAAACTCAAAAGTAACATCTGGTTTTTTTAATTAAAACCTTGACTAAATCAAATACAAAAATTATTTTTCCTTCCCAACCTTAAAAGGCCACTAAGTACCAATACAAAAGTCACAACTCTTTACCTCCCCTTCTTACTCAAAAATTTTTTTCTTCTCCTTTGCTTGGCAAACCTCACAAAATTCTTTATACTTTAAAAGGCCGAGAAATCTAACTTTAAAACACTTTTTGATAAATCTGATAATATAAGAAAGTGCTAAAAATGTAAATAAAATGTAAATAATATATATAATATAATATAATCATCCAACATTTTGACTTCATTATTATTCTAAATATATAATATGTGTACATCGCTTCAAAAACTTTCTCTCTATATATATGTGTGTGTGTGTGTGTACCACCACATACAGCATACACACACACACACACACACATACCTAGCATCAAAACATCATAATTCTGAAATATCTATAAAACCATCAAAAGCTTGTTTATTTTTATGTTTTTGGATTTATTATTAGTGTTGCTTAATATGCTTTGCTAAAATTACTGTTCTTTTCAGATATCATAAGAAAAAGATAATTAAAATTCATTAAAATGAAAGATCTATCGGACTTTCAAAGAGGTTAAATTGTTGGTGCTTGTATGGCAGGTGCTGGCATAACAAAATCAGCTGAAATGTTTGGTGTGTCAAGAAGTACTGTCTCAAAAGTAATGACAGCCTTTGAAGAAGAGGGAAGAACCTCCCTGTCGAAACAAAACTCTGGAAGAAAACCAAAACTTTCAGATAGGGACTGTCGGACTCTTATGTGAATTGTTAGAAAGGATCACAAAAGTACAGCTCCCAAAATTACTGCAGAGCTTAATGACCACTTCGAGAACCTAGTTTCCACAAAAACTGTTTGCTGGGAGCTGCACAAAGCCGAATTTCATGGGAGGGCTGCAATCAGAAAACCACTACTTTCAAAAACAAACGTTGCAAAGTGTTTAGAGTGGAGTAAAAACCTACAGAATTGGTCCCTAGAGCAGCGGAAGAATGTTATTTTCTCGGACAAGTCATCCTTTACTCTATTTCCAACCATTGGTCAAGTATACTTCTGCCTTCTTCCAACTGCTAAATATGGAGGATGATCTGTGTTGACTATTTAAGCATTTTATTTGATTAAATTCATCCTATGGTTGCAGAACTGTTTCCGGAGGGAAATGCAATCTTTAAGGATGATAATGCACCAATTCACATAGCTAAAGTTGTTACTGGAATGGCATGAGGAACATTCTAGTGAAGTTGAACATCTTATCTGCCACCACAGTCCCCAGATCTCAATATTATTGAACATTTATGGTGCATTTTAGAAAAACAAGTAAGGAGTTGATATCCTCCACCATCATGAATACAAGAACTGGAGGCTATTTTAGCTGAAGAATGGACAAAGAATTCCTTTGGAAACAATTCAAACTTTGTATGAGTCCATACCTTGTAGAATTCAAGCCTGTAATTACTGCCAAAGGAGGTCCTACCACATGTTAAAATAAATTTGTTTGGAATTTTAAGGTGTTTCCATTATTTTGTCCAACCTCTGTATGTATATATATATATATATATATATATATATATATATATATATATATTGGGTCATCCTGTAAATAATGCATTTTTTAAACACTTTTTTATTTTTCAAAATTTAGATAAATAGAGTTGGTTTTTTAACTTAAAATATACTCTCCTTCACTTTCTACAATGCTCTTCCACCTATCTGGTAGACTTGCAAGGCCCCTTTTCTAAAATTCACTTAACCATGATGAAAAATACTCCTCCAGTACTGTTCTGACCTCATCTACAGAATTCATATTTTTTCCATCCAAATGATTTTGAAGACTGTGTAATAAATGATAATCAGATGGGGCAATGTCCAGCAAATATGGTGGGTAGGGCATCATTTCCCATTCAAACTGCTCCAGCCTCTGGAATATCATCTTTGCTGTGAGTGGCCGAGCATTATCCTGATGGAAGAACACCTTTCATCTTGAAACCAAAGATGGTTGTTTATCTTCTAGTGCTGACTTAAGCTGCTCAGGCTGCTTGCAGTACATCTCCTTTGTTATCATTTAGTTTAGATTTAAAAGTTCAAAGTGGACTACAACTTTCATATCCCACCAAACAGATAACAACACCTTAAGTGGATGAAGACCTTCTTTAGCTTAGGGTGCCAGTGTTTCTCCTTTCCCTACCCACTGTCTTCAGTGCTTGACATTTTTATAGAGAACCCATTTCTCATCACCATGTCACTATTTGATCCCAAAAATGTTCATTCATGAGACATGACAGCAAAGAAGAGCACACATTCACTCTGTGTGCAATTAGACTTAGAAAGTTTGTGAGGTTAACTCCACAAATAGGAGTAAATGGGCAAGGCACATTTGAGGAATATGTATGATGTGTTCATGATCTGACTACCCAAACAAAAATCATGGTATTCTGAGCTGTCATCATTTCCACACTCCACTATGGTTGTGAACAAGGATGTTGTACCAATGTGACAGCACAAACTTTGCACTACATTACCAATAAAGAGGTTCTGCTCTGGGCTGAACTGCCAAGCATTGAAGCATGGCACAACATCGCTTCTGTTGGTCAGAACACATCATATACTTTTCTACTATAGGCACAAGTCCTGAAATTTTTTTGGGAAAGAGTGCCAATCAATTAGATTGACTCCAGTACACAACTGGTACTTAATTTATTGACCCCGAAAGGATGAAAGGCAAAGTCGACCATGGCAGAATTTGAACTCAGAATGTAAAGATTGACGAAATATTACTAAGCATTTCGCCCCACGTGCTAACGATTCAATCAGCTCGCCGCCTTTAACTGTCACAATATAGAAACATTTCTCGTGGCACTAGCAGACAATTTACGGATGCTTACATTTTTTTATAATTTCCATGAATTTTTCATGGGTCCAGCTAGTATATCATAATTATATATATCATTATATATCATCATTCAAAGTTTGGGTAAACCTCGTCACCCATTCTCTTTCTTTTTCTCTTGTCTCACCCACTTTCTCTTTTACTCATCCCTCCCTCTCTCTCCACTCAAAAACGAAACTCATTTCGGCGCCAAAAATTGAAAATTTATTTTGCAATCTGGGATTGTTATACCCAGTGATTTTAAGATGTAGGAAAAAGATATTTTTGTTTTAATATTGGCGAAAGAATGCCTTAATATTATACTTTTACTTCGTTTCACAGATACATGCAAAAATTCTAACGTGTTTTTTTTTAGATGAATTTATCGTTCATTATCTCTCCACACACTAACTTCTATAACCTCTGCATTTTCACTTATTCATTTCAAACTTTCAATCAAATGTATTCCACACTCTATAGAAAACGTATTTCTGCAAAACGGTATCTAAAATTATGGGTTAAGAAAGAAACAGCAAAGAATATTTGAAAATGGGGGTGGGGTGAAATTTCCGAGGCTTCCACCCCCACCTAACCCCACCCCGTTTTCCGGACCCCCCCAAAAGGGGTGGGGGTTTTGTTGCATATTAGGTCATCGGAATTCATTTAACGAAAGAAAAAACAAATCCAAAGATTCCGGGATATGGGGTGGGGTCCGGTTGCCCACCCACCTTTTTTCCGAATAAAAATAAAGGATTTACTTGATTACACGCAAAAAATCCGAGTTTTTTTTTTTTTTTTATCTTAGTGAAAATCGTGCGGGTGAAAGGATCAAAATTTACCCACTCGTCTGGGTATACCTTTTAAATTCTACTTGAGTCAGCAGTATACATAACTAGAGATTACAGTTTTTGTTTGGTAACATTGTCTACGACACACTACCGTTCCATTTGGAAAAAAAAATTGGGGCGAAGTTTCGCATGTCGTAGCACAGATTTCCGTCGATTTCCGTAAAAAACTTTTATTTTTTTACATAAGTAATGAGAGCGAAAGAGACTAAGAGGAAGCGATTTTATGACGAGAAGGTTTCTCTTTGAAATCGGCCTGTGTGTGTTTGATGGGGTGTGGGAGACAGACAGTATGTTGTGTAAGTGAAGTGCTTCTGTTAGTGTGTGCGAAGAGACAGAGAGAGTAATGTGTGAAAGAGAGAGATAACTGATTTTTTACTCGGTGTATGTGTATATGTATGTATGCATGTATGTGTGTGTGTGTATGTATCTATGTATGTGTGTGTGTGTATGTATGTATGGTCGATTCAGTGTAATTTTTTACTCGGTGTATGTGTATATGTATGTCTGCATGTATGTGTGTGTGTGTATGTATCTATGTGTGTGTGTGTGTGTAAGTATGTGTGTGTGTATGTATGTATGTGTGTGTGTGTGTATGTATCTATGTATGTGTGTGTGTGTATGTATGTATGTATGGCCGATTCATCGTAATTTTTTACTCGGTGTATGTGTATATGTATGTCTGTCTCTTCGCACACACTAACAGAAGCACTTCACTTACACAACATACTGTCTGTCTCCCACACCCCATCAAACACACACAGGCCGACTTCAAAGTGAAACCTTCTCGTCGTAAAATCGCTTCCTCTTAGTCTCTTTCGCTCTCATTACTTATGTAAAAAAATAAAAGTTTTTTACGGAAATCGACGGAAATCTGTGCTACTACAACCGAAACTATGCCAAAATTTGTTATACCCCTCATTGAACATAAATCGGACTCAACACTATCTATAGTGTGAAAGGATTGTGCAATCTTTCTAATTCGTCTCTATCTGTCACGAAAGAGGGTTGTGTGGGTGAATGATGTCGTCTACCAATACGGAAGGATTGCCTATTTTATATTTATAGGATTAGAAACAATAGAAATGGTAATATCTACGCATGTCCCAATTATTTTAGAGAGTAGCTTATAGGAATGGAAACCGTGACAGTTTTTCTAATACCTGGACAGAAGAGAGGGAGAGAGAAGGCAAGATAGATAGATAGATAGATTAACAGGGAGAGAGAGAAAAAGAGAGAGAGACTTCCGCTCGGAGTCTCGCTTTGAATTAAAAACAAATCAGTGTAGTTTGTTGTCAGTCGTAACATTATTGAGTGGTGAAGTGTAGTCTGGAAGCCGGAGATTCTTTTTAAAATAACTGCAACAACGAAATTTGTGTTGAATTGTACCAAACTATATTAAACTTGAAGATGGATCGCTCGGAATTAAATGCTGTACTGAAAAATGTTCACGATGCTTTACGTTTAGACGAAGACAACAAATTTATGGTAAGTAAAATGTGTAACATAGGGGTTAATATGAGGGAAAAAACACCCCAAAAAACCTGTAATTATTGCATGACACTCATATATTTGGTTAGATTGAATATGTACATGTTTATTAGTGTTTGTATATGCTGGTTACTTATTTTAACAAAGAATGGTAATATTAAACAGCCAAATTTAATAGAACCCATCAGACATTTATTAAGTGCGATCATTGATACAGAAGTAAATACGCATGTGTTTCTCTCAGCACGTAGGTATAATTTGGGTACTACTTAAATACAGAGGTCCCGACGCATCTACGTAACCCGAACCCTCAAAACCAACCCTAAACCTAACCCCCCTAACGAGTATGAACTGTAAAAACATATCGCTACGTAGATGCGTCGGGACCTCTGTATTTAAGTTAAGTGCCATTATTTGTTTGTGTACGTTAGTTGTATGTAAAGAAAAAGTTTCAGGACTCAGTCTGACAAAATCTCTCCGGCATCATCAATGAGGTTAGGGTGTTAAATATCCACTCATATTTTCTATTTTCAAGATCTGAGCATGGAGGTTCAATGTTTTGGACGGATTCAAGGATTGAAGTTTAGTTAAGATCGACTATATTTTAGTTTCTTCCTCATCTACAAATCCAATATGTACCTGTAATTGAACCAACTTGACACTCATACACATTCAAAGGACTGTGGCTATATACGCGTATCTATGTCTTTGTACATGTAAGCTAGCATGTATATATGTGCGTTTATATTAACCTGTTATGATGCTGACATTATTAATTTTCATCTCTGTTGGGCTGATTTAAACAAACGTTAGCAATATACTAATATTGATTATAATACCTACTCTTCCTCTTTACAGAAAACAACCTCGTGTTGAAATGAAGAAATCAATATTCAGGTTATTTATTAGCTAGATTAAGCTTTATTTTATACTAGCAGCTTAATTAACGCTTGTCATTGAATTTTGTTCAGAATGACATGTGAAATGTTCAAACATTGATTACGCCATATGAAATGAGAGTACCTCGTCTCCAACAGTATGGTGGCATGTCTTGATGTTTCAGTCGTATTCTAATTCAAGTACGGGCAGCCTTTTTCGAGAAGTGGACCGCATAAAACATGGTCCATCATCAGACAGGCCGTACTACTATGAAAAAACAAACAAACAAACAAAAAAAACCCAACAACAACAAACAAAATAATCTCCGTTGGCGTGTCTTTCAGAAAGTTCTGCGTGTCACAATTTCCCTAATCGTTACTGTCAAATCTTAGAACATCTCTCATCCCCGTGTGTGTGTGAGTGAATGAGAGAAAGAGAAATTAACAGAAATCTGCGTGTTAAATAGATTCAAAATATCAATATTTGGTTTGACTTCATTATGCATTATATGACTTCATTATGCATTATATGACTTCACGCCATCACATTCTATCCTGTCCTTGCTTTCAGAATTTTAATTGGAATGTTCTACTGGACCCGAGTCAAAAAATTCTGGAAAAGTGTATCACTTTTACGCATATATGCATAATATTCAGTATATATAAATATAAACTGAGACAACCTTCAGATTATTGGTGTAAGTGCTTGTAATAAGAATTTTTGTAACCAAATTTTCCATAAAGAGCATGCAATATTTATAAGAAATAAAGTAGAGAAACAATAAACTTTTCTTATATAACATTTTGAATTCTGAGAATAAGTAATTTTTAATCTGAGAATCCAAGCATAAGCAAAATGTTTTTTGAGGACTAACTTCCATGTAGGTAAATCACACACCTGCTTGCCAGACCCCTGGTAAAGACAGGTAGCATGGGGCTTGGACTGAGCTATATAGGTGTGGCTATGTAATTAGAAGTTTGCCTCACAACCACATGGTTCTAGGTTCAGTCTCACCACATGGCACCTTGGGCAGGTGTCTCCTACTATAGCCCCAGGCTGACCAAAGCTTTATGAGTAGATTTAGTTGACTGAAACTGAAACAAGCTTGTCATATATCTTTGTGTGTGTTTTTTGTGTTTGTGCAATACCACCACTACTTGACAACCAGTGTTGGTTTGTTTATGTCCTCATAACTTAGCAGTTCTCCAAAAGACACTGATAGAAGTATCAGGCTTTAAAAATTACTGGAGGTTGATTTGTTCAACTAAAAAGAAAAAGTCCCCTTCAAGGCAGTACCCCAGAATGGCTGTAGTCTAATGACTGAAACAAGTAAAGATATGTGTGTGAATTCACAGTTATGTGTTTAACATTCATTGTTTAAAATTTTTGCCCTTCTCGACTCTATCCAACTAATGAAAAATATGTAGTAAACTTATCATGGCAGTTAGTTGAAGAGTTAGACAAGGGCTTTCAATTGTAAAACTCTTACTCAAAGAATTCAATATAAATATTCATGTGTTACTACTTACACTCAATAACTATTTCATGCAATGATTAAAAATAATATCAATAAAAATTCTCTTGAATGGGAAAGCGATTCTGTGCTAATCATTTTAAAGTCAAGAAATTAAATTCCCTAGTTCTCCAGCAAACTATTTCATAATTAATGTAATGAACCAAAATGAATATAAGAAAAGGAAATAATTAGCATTAATGACAATTCTTGTGAAAGAAGATGAGGGAGAGAACCCTGAAATTTAAATTGATTAAAAATTAAATAGCAATACACAGTGGGAAGAGTTTTATTTTTGATATTTATAGTGGCAACTCTGGATGGGTTTTGGTTCTGTTAAATCACTTCAGTGAAGTATAGTCTAACATAAACTTTCAAATTTAAAATGAATGAAATGATATAGACTTTGTGTGAAAATCATTCACTCCATTGGAAGGTATTAGAAAATTTTCCAGTGATGCCTTCTGCAAGAAGAATATATGTATATATATGAAAATATATATCCTTTCAGTTCATTTACAGGAAATGTTTTGAATATGTGTATAAAAGATCCTATTCTAATATGCTGGCTAAAACCTAATGATGCCAACTGGCTGTGCCAGTTGTAGGATATAATGTTGTAGTAGTAATAATAATAATAATCCTTGGATGGAATTTATAAATATTTTAATGCATCACTCTGCGCTTTTCCACAAATTACATGTTTCTCAAGGTCATATATATATCATCATCATCATTTAATGTCTGTTTTCCATGCTGGCATGGGATGGATGGTCTGACTGAAAACTTGTATTCTGGGGAGCTGCACCAGCTTTCAGTTTCATTTGACATGGTTTCTACAGTTGGATGCTCTTCCTAATGCCAACCACTCCAAGAATGTAGTGGGTGCTTTTTACATGCCACCAGCACGGGTACCAGTTACATAACACTGACATTGGTCACGACTATGATCTCACTTGGCTTGACAGGTCTGCTGAAGCATGGTATATTGCCAAAGGTCTCAGTCACTTGTCATTGCCTCTGTGAGGCCCAGCAATCGGAGGGTGCTTTGTACATGCCACCAGTACAGGTGCTAGTTATGCAACACTGGCATCGGCTGCAAATAAAATTTCACTTGGCTTGATGGGTCTTCTCAACTACAGTATATCACCCAATGTTCAAAGGATGCTTTTTATGTGCCGCACATATGAATTACTCAAAGTAGTAAGCCAAAAATAATTCTTAATTAATTGAAATTATACTTATAAGAGGAAGGATAATCATTAGTGTTAGTGATGATTTAAGGTGAAGGAGGTAACTCTGGAATTTAAATTGTTAAAAAATTGAATGGAAGTATGGAGTGGGTAGTGAGTTTGATATTTTATTAGTGGCAGTGCCACATATTTTTTGGTCTTATCATACCTCATTAATAAAGCATAAACTTCACTGTATTTGCTTAATTAGTGATGAGTGCATCACCAATTAGTTATGCATCATAGCACACATGTAAGTGTGAAAACTTTTGTGTATTGAAAAATCAATTACTCAAGTTAATTGAGTAATTAACCTGCTTTTTCCATGGCATGAGTTGGATGGTAATTGAGGTGGTTTTCTAAAGCTTGATGCTCTACCAGTTGCCTACATTTACTTAGTTTACAATTTGTTGATTCCATTGAACTTCATTGATGAAAACGATAAGCTGTGGGACATATTTTACAGGAGATGTAAACAATCATCACTGTTGTTCAAAATCATATGGAGTCAGTGTGAAACTTTGCAGAATTCAGTCAACACACACACACACACAGAGACAGACACACACACACTTTGATGCTTGGGTAAGAAGTTTGCTTCCCAACCACTTGGTTTTGGGTTCAGTCCTACAGAGTAATATCTTGGGCAAATGTCTCTTACAATACCATCAGGCTGACCAGGGTCTTTTGAATGTACACACACACACACACACACACGTATGTCTATGTGTATGTGTATATATAAATGAATTAATGTGTGTGTTTGTACATGTATGTTGTATCTGTGTTTGTTTACATTTACACTTCTGAAAACTACTGTGATATTGTTGGCATTTACCCCATCAGCAAATCATCCACTGGTTTTACACCTTCAGTGATTAGAAGGACATCCAGATGTATAAACAACACCTCAATGATATATCTGTCTAACCCATGCTAACATGGAAAAATGGACATATATATGTGTGTGTGAGTGAGACAGGCTTCTGTACAGTTTCTTTCTAATAAATTTCATTCATGAGGCATTGACCAGCCTGTGGTTGTAGAATACACTTACCAAAAGTGTCATGTAGTAGGTTAGAACCTGTAACCATATTGTTGTAAAGCAAATTTTGTATCTATAGAATCATGCCCTATAAAAAGTCACAGTATCGTAACAGGAAGGTGGGTTGTACTACGAATTTCTTGGCATGGCCATATCATGAATGCATAAATCAGGGAAAGAGGCTGGTTGAGTAATCTATGGGATACTCTAGCCATAAGATGTTGGAAGATACGATGTTGTGTGCTATGCATTCCTACAAAGACACCAGTGACAGTTTTGAGTAGAAGTCAGAAAGTGGTGGTGGTGAATGTAGGAGATGTAGCCGATCTGCTGAGTTAAGAACTGTTTTGAAGGACCTGGCAGATATGGGCCTATTTTGGAAGAAGATTTGTGATAGGGGTTGTGGCCATGCTAGTTGGAAATTTCTTGTCATCTGATGTTCCATTGGGTGCACAAGGAATGAAATTAAATTACAGTCTATATCTCCTGTGTGGTATTTGTCAATATATCAATTTTTTGTGCCACTAGATCACTGTAGCATTCTTGATTACAAGCTTAGCAAATAATGAAAATTCGTGTCCTAAAAGCACTAAACCGTACAAAACAGTGTATTTGTGCAGAATGGAGAGAATGTAACTGATATTGTAGTATGACCTGTCTTTATTTAGGACTATTTCACTATTATAAGCAATTTCCCATTATTCTCCATATGACCAATTGCTCCGTTGGCACATTCTGGTTTACCATTAGCTGAGAGTTGCTTTTGACATATTTCTATTTGTATACATGCACTGGAGTGAAACAACATCATCTGTTCTAAGATCAATGATGTTACCAGTGTAGCACAAATAGAACAATAAATCAAAACCCTACATTTATAACCCTGCTCTCCCAAATAAAAAAAATGGAAACATCTGTAATTCTTACTTAAAAATTTTAACAATGTTGCAACTTTTGATAGTTATTCACTCATAATGAGGAAAGAAATTCATTTTCTTTTTGTCTGCCAGGTTCATATGGATCTCTCATTTACAGATTTTTTACATAGACGAATGGTTTGATATTTTTATGAGCTGGAAATGCTAAAAGCTGCTTAAATGAAACGATTCCAATTAAGAATTGAAACTAGACCATGGGTTTTGGCTTGCTTTTACTTTGTATCAGTTGTTATGTAATATAAATGTTTTGTTAGTACTGAGGAGGTGCTTTGCAGAATTATTGTTTTGCTTTGGGTTCATGGCCAAGTTATTATGGATTTTGTTCAGGTTTGACAGTGAGTGAGTATCCAGCTGTTCAATCAACTTTTGACTTAATATGGAAGTGGCTGAATACTCTGCTCACAAGACAGAATCAGTATGATACAATTGAACCTTTGAATTTCAAGGCCAATGTATTCAGCTAACTTCTGTATAGTTTCTATCTACTCAGTTTCACTCACAAGACTTGGGTTAAACTGGGGATATGGTTAAAACTAGTACTTGTCCAAAGACATCATGCAGTGGGATTGAATCCAAGATTATGTAATTGTGAAATGAACTTTCCAACCATTTGGCTATGCTGTGTATATAAAGTCCATGAATGACCTGAAGTAGATGAAAGATGAATGTCCCCTTGAATGAAATGAGGATCTATTTCAGGCAGATTCTTAGGTGATCTACTACTTGTATTCAAAAACTAGGTGAACTGGGGCAACATAAAATAATGGGCTTTGTGCAGAAGTACAATAAGATACATGTATGAGATTTGAGCTCCATATCCAAGAGCAGAGAACCAAATATCTGATCCACATAACTAACTTGTTCATACTGTTACAGAAGTTCCCACAGTGGTATTTCCCTATGAAAGGCGGTGAGCTGGCAGAAACGTTAGCACGCCAGGCGAAATGCTTAGCAGTATTTCGTCTGCTGTTACGTTCTGAGTTCAAATTCCACCGAGGTCGACTTTGCCTTCCATCCTTTCGGGGTTGATAAATTAAGTACCAGTTACGCACTGGGGTCGATGTAATCGACTTAATACCTTTGTCTGTCCTTGTTTGTCCCCTCTATGTTTAGCCCCTTGTGGGTAATAAAGAAATAGGTATTTCCCTATGAATGCAATGCATACCTAAGATATAAAAATGAATGCAAAAAGAAAAATGAGATAGCTTGTAAGAGGGTACTTACATGCAATATGTACTTTCTTTCAATTATATGGTTTTGTTGTATTAAAATTGCATGCCCAGGCTTGAGTATCAAGAATCACCACTGATTTTCTAATCTAATAATCACTTCATTTTCTTCTTAAAAAGGAATCATATGTTTAGGAATGCTGAAGTGGACTGTTGTAACATTGTCTTTCAGGACATCAATGGGTTATGCTAAATGGCTATGATTAGGAATTGAAATCACCTTGTTGATGTTGATTCAGTTCACTAAGAGCTGACTCCTATGTTTAGTATTCAACACGATAATATTTACTTAATATGTTAACTGTTTCTAACATAGGCACTAGGCCAGAAATTTGGGAGTTGATTAGATTGACCTCAGTACTTGACTGGTACTTTTTTTTTATTAGATGGAACCTGTGGAAGAATAGACCCAGGAAGACATGGGATGAGGTGGTGAAATATGATCTTCAGTTGTTGAGTCTCACAGAAGTGATGACAAGTGATTGAGATTTTTGGCAATTTGCTGTGTTTGAGAAGACACATCAAGTTAAATGAAATCATAATTGTGGCCTGTGCTGATGACACATGAAAGGCACCTGTGCCAGTGACATGTAATTGGCACCCATGCTGGTGACATGTAAAATGCATCCAATACACTCTGTGGCGCTTGACACTAGGAAGGGCATCCAGCCAAAGAAACCAAGTCAAAACAGACTGGAACCTGGTGCAGTTCACTGGTTTACCAGCTCCAGTCAAACCATTTTAGCCATGCTAGTATGGAAAATGGACACTAAAAATATAATGATGTTTCCAGAAGGCTGAAAGGTAAAGTTGACTTCAGTGGAATTCAAAAGAGCCAAAACAGATTGTGCAAGACATTTTCTTTAGTGCTCCAGTGGTTTTACCAATCCACCACCCTTACTATATTGATATTAATGGTTTCCAAATTAGTTTTTGAGAGGAGGGGTTATTTGGTATTGACCCTAGTAGGTAACTAGTATCTTATTTTATTGATACTGAAAGGATGAAAGGTAAAGTTGATCATAGTGTAATTTGAATTCAGTGTATAAAGATTCTGATCAAAAACCACAACATACTTTTCTTTGATGCCCTAATGATTTTTACAAATCATCATAACATTAGAAAAATAATACTGATTTTTATAGTGAGATTATCTATAATATTCCTTTCTGCTGTTGGCACAAGTCCTGAAATTTCAGGGCAGGTTGTAAGTCGATTATAATAATCCCAGAGCTCCACTGGTACTTATTCTATTAACCCCGAAAGGCAAAGTTGACCTCAATGGAATTTGAACTCAGAATGTAAAGCTGGATGAAGTGCTGCTAAGCATTTTGCCTGGTGTGATAAGGATGCTGCAGCTTGCTGCCTTCAGATTACCTATAATATTGACATCATTAATTCTGTATTATTTCACAATTATCTCTTCAATAAACAATTCAGCTTTAACAGAAAGGTTCCCATTTACTTGAGAACAGTGAAATACTGTTTTACACATACATACACACACACACACACACATTACACGAAGGGGTATAGAGTGAAAATAAAATACTTTCTATATTGAATAGTTTATAAATTGAAATCAAATATAAATTATAAACTCTTTTTTGTTATTTCTTTGGTAATTTTTGATTTGTTTTATTTAGCCAGTACCGCATCGACTGGCCTCTGTGCTGTGGGCTCATAACAAACACCATCCGATCGTGGCCGTTCGCCAGCCTCATCTGGCACCTGTGTCGGTGGCACATAAAAGCACCATCCGAAGACCCGGCAAGACTAGTCAGGCCATAACCCGTGGCCTCTACTTGGGACGTAGTCAGTTCACCTGTGCATACCTTCCTTCTTGTGACACTTGTGAAGACCTGTTGAGACAAGTGATCAAATCAAATCAAATCAAATCAAAATAGATGAACATCAATGGAATTTGTATCTTTGTGGTACCAGTGCCGGTGGCACACAAGAAAACCATCCGAACGTGGCCGTAGCCAGTACCGCATCGACTGGCCTCCGTGCTGTGGGCACGTAACAAACACCATCCATCTGGCACCTGTGTCGGAGACACATAAAAACATCATCCGAAGACCCGGCAAGACTAGTCAGGCCATAACCCGTGGCCCCTACCTGGGACGTTGTCAGTTCACCTGTGCATACCTTCCTTCCTTCTTGTGACACTTGTGAAGACCTGTTGAGGCAAGTGAAAATCAAATCAAATCAAATCAAAATAGATGAACATCAATGGAATTTGTATCTTTGTGGTACCAGTGCCTGTGGCACACAAGAAAACCATCCGAACATGGCCGTAGCCAGTACCGCATCGACTGGCCTCCGTGTTGTGGGCACGTAAGAAACACCATCCGATCGTGGCCGTTCGTCAGCCTCGTCTGGCACCTGTGTCGGTGGCACATAAAAACACCATCCGAGCGTGGCCGTTCGCCAGCCTCGTCTGGCACCTGTGTCGGCGGCACATAAAATCACCCACTACACTCTCGGAGTGGTTGGCATTAGGAAGGGCATCCAGCTGTAGAAACACTGCCAGATCTGACTGGCCTGGTGCAGCCTTCGGGCTCCCCAGACCCCAGTTGAACCGTCCAACCCATGCTAGCATGGAAAGCGGACGTTAAATGATGATGATGATGTTATCATCTTTAACATAATCAAAATTGGTACATCATAGACAAATTAATAAAAACAGACATTTTTTTGTTTAATTGTTGCCGAATATCTTTAATCAGCTCACTCTGATAAAACAAAACTAACATCAGTATGGTAACTGAATTGATTATCGTAGTATAACCTTTTTGATTTAGTGCACTTTCACTGAAAGAGAAGACAGTGATAGATTACTTTGCTACCAGTGAGGTAGCCACTGGAAATATTGCAATTTCAATAAAGACTTGTAAGGTGGTTGGTTTTAGGGAGACAGTTGAAGTTTCAGCTATTTTGGCAGGGATGTGTGTATAGTTTTCTTTTTGTTTGTCTGGAAGGAAAATAAAATAAAAAAAAGGGTAAATAGTAATTAATTTCACTTTAGTCGTTTATTAATGAGTTTATTATTCCCTAACGTCTTTTCATTTCAGGAAGCCTATGGGAAGTATGTGGAATGTATGAGGTCCATTGCCAACAAACTTTGGCTCAGTTTCACAAATACAGGTAAAGCACTTGATTCATTTTATATATGAGTATAAATATGAGTTTACATTATGTACACATTGGTGCATGCATGGACACAGCACTTGCAAATACAAAACATACACATACACTTAGGCACACATGTATGCATTCATACGCACATACATATGCACACATGGCTAAAAGTGAGCTATTTTTCATTAGAGCCAAATATCTATATTTAACAGAACAGTGAAGTGTCTTCTCTAATATATTTCTCTGTAGCTATATTATAAAATATATAAAATACTTAGAATGTAAATGTTCAACATCATCGTTATTTAGCATCTGTTTTCCATGCTGGCATGGGTAAGATAGCTTGACTGGAGCTGGTAAACTAGAGAGCTGCACCAAGCTCCAGTCTGTTTTGGCTGGATGTTCTTCCTAATGCCAACCACTCCACAGAGTGTACTGGATGTCTTTTATGTGTCACCAGCATGGATACATTTTACATGTCATGGCACTGGCTATGATGATGATTTCACTTAGCTTGAAGTCTCTTCTCAAAAATAAACATTTCTTCTTTCCTCATACAAGCATTTCTTAAGAACCCTATTACTATGTGTACTTGGGCTCTTCATTTTCAGTGTCTTATTCTGGAAGTCTCATTTTCAATGATACCTAAACCACCACAATGATTTTTGACTTTCTTTTCTAAAAAAAAGTACTCTACTTCTGCACGGTCTCAGCAATGTTTAGATATGACTCACTTTACTGTGGATCACAAAATTTAAAAGCACAGAGGATCAGTTACTAGATTATAAATTTATTGTTCTGTATTGATATGATTAACATGATTCATTTGATTTTGTCCTGCTTTAAAAATTGTGCTGCTGTAAAGAAGTCATATTTGTTACAAATTTATCAGCTAAATGTATCATTTTATTCAGTAGGGTGTCTGTCTCATCTGGGTCTGTCTTGTTTACATTGATATAAGTAGCTCTCCACTTACTGACTTACAGTAGCTTGGAAGGGAGAGATAAAGGATGTGAAGGATGGTGAAATTAGTCAATTTGATTCTTATTTGAACCTAACAGCCACTATCCAAAAAACCCCCCAAAACAAACAAAAAACGACCCCATCCCTTGCAAAGAAAAAAAGGTCCTAATTTCACTGTGAGACTAAATACTTATGGATATTAGTCCATCCCTTTAGCATTCAGATTATTGTGTCAAAAGAAATTCTTATTTATTCACATTGTTTTGAATTAATTATGCTTTATTTCATAGCTTTGAAATTGTGATGATGTTATTGTTTATTTTTAGAAAGATGTTGTGGGGTAGGTGAGAGAAGCCAGATCTTGGCCAGTTTGAACATAAAACAGTTAGAATATTTGGGCTGGATATAGCTAGTTTAAGTGCTAAAGAGCTATACATTTTTATCCAAAGAGAAGTCAGCATCCTGACATTGAATAGATATCACTTGTAAGGGTTATAATAATTTGCTAAAAATAGATGTGATGATTAATTCAAGAATCCTGTAAACAGATTTGCAGCTGTGATTCTCATACAGAACACTACAGTGCCACATGGATTTTCTGGGTGTAGTTGAAGATTTAAAAAAATATAATTTAAAACTTTAGGAAATCGATATTAATGTCTAAGTGCCTTGAAAAATATGTTATTTATAATTTTGATATTTATCCACAACTAGCAGTATCGCTCAGCATTGCTCGGGTTTGTTTTAACCCTTTAGAATTGGAATTTTTGAAAAGTAAAAATTTTGCATTATGTAGCTGGTTATTCTCTTTAAGTGACTATTTTACTGGTTGAAATACACCGCAAAATGGCGACACAGCAGTAAAAAAAATCGTAAAAAATAAGGATTTTCATAGAAAAAAGCATCTTTTTTATGTAAATAATTTTTGGTGTTAACATGGTCCGATTTGAATTTTTTCTTCTACGGAAGGAAGAGCAAGCCTTCTTCTATCATATTCTCAATTTTGGTCAACTTGCAGTGCAGGGTCTTGGAGGAAATAGTGTTAGTTGAAGGCTACCATACCTGCCATACACAGACAACTTCAGCTTTAATAAATATAGAGATTATGATTAATAAACAATACAAAGTAAACATAATTTTTTATATTTTTCCCAATTTTTTAAAAACTTGATCATATTAACATAGATTTTGAAGTCTTTCTATGTAAAGTGCATCAGTTAATTTTGTTTTCACGGTCTCCAGTGTACTACAAAATCAAAAAGATTATAAAATGCTGGATTACAGTGTTATCAAAAAGCTCATCACCATGATGTTACAACATTGGTTTTTATATACTGCTTAAATTGGAAGCACTTCAAAGTACTCTATGTATTCTGTGTGATTATATATATATATATATATATATATATATATATATGTTTCTATATAATTGCAGTGTGGAAGGTGTTTGTAAGCCATTTAAGAAACACACAAAAGCCGTTCGATTCACTTCAACATTTAAGTTTAATTTGCCAAAATATTTTCGTTGCTAAAATCCGTGACCTGTTCACTGACAAAAATCCGTGCTGCATCTGAGAAAGTAACAGTTAGTTTGTCATATATATGTATGTATGTATGTGTGTATGTTTCTATATATATATATATATATATATATATATATATATATATATTGATAAAACGGTAAGATAACAAAAGAAAGAAAGAGACGTTATTCTCAACTAAGAGCTAATACGGCCTTTTTGGATTATCGCCTAACATCGGTTGAGGACTCTCACATACATAGATATATATATATATATATGTGTGTGTGTGTGTGGTCACTGTATTCTGTCTGTCAGTCACAATTATATTGTTATCAATATTTTATCTAGCTTTCGATTTGTTGTTTTGATACAAAACAATTTTGTTAACTATTTTACATGGAAAACATTGATATAACCTGATATTGCAAAATATTAGAAAAAAAAACTACTAATGGTTTCTAATATTATTTAATTTTTCAAGCAGAATTGTTAGCATACCAAGCTTTTTGTTCGTCTTTATGTTCTGAGTTCAAATTCTGCTGAGGTTGATTTTGCTTTTTATCCTTTCAGGGTCAATAAAATAAGTACCAGTTGAGTACTGGGATTAATGTAATTGACTTACTCCCTTCCCCGAACTTGCTGGCCTTGTGCCAAAAATATAAAACTAATATTATTTAATTTGCCCACCAAAAAAGTAAACACTGGTGATAAATAGGTATTTGATTATGTAAATACACAGTTGATGATGCAAAACTTATTTATCATTTGCTCTCTTATCTTATTAGGTATTCTGTTTTGTTGGCATCACATACCTTGCTATATAATTTAGTTGATGTGTGACAGGGGAATTGGAACATTAGTAATATCTGAGTAAAAAATGTTTGGCTTTGAGTTTGTGGCATTACTGTTGCTATGCCATATCTTCAAATAAAGCATTAAACATATTTTGTTTCATTTTAGGTGTAGGCGTGGCTGTGTGGTAAGAAGCCTGTTTCCGACCACATGGTTCTGGGTTCAGTCTTATTGCATGGTATTTTGTTTGAGTGTCTTTTACAATAGCCCTGGATTACCCAAAGCATTTTAAGTGGATTTGGTAGATAGAAACTGAAAGAAGCCTGTCCTCTGTGTGTGTGTCTGCATTGTATGCATGTTTATATGTGTGTGAGTGCATGTGTATTACTCTCTCCATGTAACGAGATTGCATGAACTGTCATACAAGCTGAATCATTCATTCCCAATATACTGAAAAAGTGAGTGAAAGAGAGAGAGAGAGAGTAATGAGTGATAGAACACTCAGCAGTAGAAAATCTGCCTCAAACACATACTTCATTTGGAAAAGTGGGCATTAGATGAGGTTGATAACGAGCTTACTTAATTATCAGATTGGGAACTAAGGGAAGAGCAGTTGGGTGGTTATTATTCCAAATATTCAATCTTAATGGAATTGTCACAGTTTTTCCCCAGTCTTGAAGGAAAGTGATTAGTTTGGGTTGTAAAAGTCCCAAAGAAGTAACCTAAATGGGTGTTGATTCACCAATCAGAGAAGGATTATGGAACAAGAGTAGAATGTGAATCAGAAAAATTGAATGAATGGCTACAGTAACACTTTATTTTCTACCTATTAAGTAAGTCAACAACCTCCTCCTCCCACCATTTTAAGTCCATTTTGCCATCCTGGCCTGGGTTAGTGGGGTCATTACTGTCTAAGTTTATATTTTGAGTTACTACTCCTTTAAATAGAGTAGAGACCATGTCTCACTAATATATTTGATATTTTTGATAAAATTTCTACAGCTGGATGCTCTTCCTGTTGCTAACCACTTTACAAAGTGAGATCAGTACTAGAGAGGTTGTCTTACCCCTTGCAAGACTAAAGGTCCTACTTTATTGTCCCCACTTGTTTACTCACTGACCCTGGAGAGGTTTGACTCCCAGAAAGACTAAAGAGGCTCTTCTTGGCCCTGCGTTGTTTCTTTTCATCTATTAGTGAGGAGAAAACCACAAGGAGAGGGTGACAGAAGAAAAAATAAAAGAAGAGAATCAGTGTAATAAGAGGATGGACAAGAGAGTAATGTTGATTGTTGGCAAGGAGATTGCATAGAAGCAATATGACTGAGAGAGTTATAGAAGAGAGAGTGATGAGAGAGAATCAGAGCAATAGGAGAATAAAAGGGAGTGTAAAAGAAGGGAATCAGAGCGATAGGAGCCAAGAAGGTAGTAGAAAAGAGAGGAAGGGTGAGCTGGCAGAATCGTTAGCACACCGGGCGAAATGCTTTGTAGTATCTTGTCTGCCACTGTGTTCTGAGTTCAAATTCCTCCAAGATTGACTTTGCCTTTCATCCTTTCGGGGTTGATAAATTAAGTATCAGTTACACACTGGGGTCCATGTAATCAACTTAATCCCTTTGTCTGTCCTTGTTTGTCCCTTCTATGTTTAGCCCCTTGTGGGCAATAAAGAAATAAGAAATAAGAAAAGAGAGGAAGGGAGAAAGAGAGAAAGAGAGAGGAATGGGTTAGAGAGAAAAGGGAAAAAAGAGAGTGAAAGAGAGAGTAATGAGCGATAGAGAAGTAATAAGAGAGAAGAGTGATAACAATAAAGATGGGGATGGTAAGAGAAAGTGATGGGTGTCAATGATGAGAGATAGAGAGGAAGGAAGGGAAAGAGATGGGTAGCAATAAGGAAGGCTGATGGTAAGTGGGAGATAGAATATAAGTGCATCCAATGCATTGCCATGGAAAGGAAGCACATATTTATTTATTGCCCACAGAGGGCTAAGCATAGAGGGGACAAACAAGAACAGACAAAGGGATGAAGTTGATTACATCGACTCCAGTGCGTAACTGGTACTTATTTAATTGACCTCGAAAGGATGAAAGGCAAAGTCGATTTCGGCGGAATTTGAACTCAGAACGTAACAGCAGATGAAATACCGCTAAATATTTTGCCTGGCGTGCTAACGATTCTGCCAGCTCGCCACCCTTGGAAAGGAAGCACAATGAAAGCAAGGGAATATGTAATGAAGAGAGCGAAGGCAGTAGATAGTAACAAAGATGATTAGTAGCAGGAGATTTAATATGGACATAATGGGTGAAAGATAACCTAAATGTAGATATTACACATCCTTACTTCCATTATCATTTTTATGTTTGTTTTTCCATGCTTGCTCCAGTCCAAAACAGCACTTTGGCATTTTTTCATAGTATTTTGTCATCTCTATCTTGAGGTTCAGCTTCATGCGATCAGTCTTTACCACTTCTTCCCTTATCTTCCTTTTCTACCTTTTAAGCAAGTCAACAACCTCTTCCTCCCACCATTTAAAATCCATTTAACCCTTTAGCATTTAAACTGGCCATATCCGGCCAAAAGTATTCTGCTTGTTTTATGTTCAGACTGGCCAGATCTGGTCTCTCACACCAACTCTATAATATCATCTTAAAAATTAACAGCTACCTCATCAAAATTGTAAAGCTACAAGATAATGCATGATTAGTTCAAAACAATGTGGATAAAAAAGCATTAGTTTTGGCAGAATAATGTGAACACTAAAGGGTTAAATCCTCTTTCACTGTTTTTGTCCATTTAACACTTCTTTGTACAACTTAGATTCTCCATATGCATCACATGTCCTCTGCACAGTCTTACCTTTTGCACACTGCATTTCATTCCTCTTTCGTCCAGTTTTTTTTTCCCTCAACTTATTTATACTCTGCTATTCATGTACATTAACTTTACACATCCAAGGGAGTGTGTTCACCTCATTTCTTTTCAGTCTTTGTAAAAATCTTCTGCATTGGCACAGGTGTAGCTGTGTGGTAAGTAGCTTCCCAGCCACCTTGGGCAAGTATCTTCTACTATAGGCGTAGGAGTGGCTGTGTGGTAAGTAGCTTGCTTATGAACCACATGGTCCTGGGTTCAGTCCCACTGCGTGGCACTTTGGGCAAGTGTCTTCTACTATAGCCTTGGGCCGACCAAAGCCTTGTGAGTCGATTTTGTAGACGGAAACTGAAAGAAGCCCATCATATATGTATGTTTGTGTGTCTGTGTTTGTCCCCCCAACATCGCTTGACAACTGATGCTGGTGTGTTTATGTCCCCGTAACTTAGTGGTTTGGCAAAAGAGACCAATAGAATAAGTACTAGGCTTACAAAGAATAAGTCCTGGGGTCGATTTGTTCGACTAAAGGCAGTGCTCCAGCATGGCCGCAGTCAAATGACTGAAACAAGTAAAAGATTAAAAGAATATAGCCTTAGGCTGACCAAAGCCATGAGTGGATTTAGTTGATGGAAACTGAAAGAATCCCTTCGTATATATATGTGTGTGTGTGTTTGTGTCTGTGTTTGTCCCCCACCACTGCTTAACAACTGGTGTTGGTGTGTTTACATAACTTAGCAGTTCAGCACAAGAGACTGATAGAATAAGTACCAGGCTTAAAGATGAAAAGTACTTGGGTCAGTTCATTTGACTAAAAATTCTTCAAGGTTGTGCTCCAGCATGGCCGCAGTCTCACAACTGAAGTAAGATAATTCAAGGTTCATCTCTTGTTACTATGCAGGATCACACTTCATACACAAACATCATACAATCTACCCTCCACACTGAGAAGGACCCTTCGTTGCAATGAACCTTTTTCATCATTCTTACTCTGGGTATTATACTTTCACAGCACCCGCTTCCACTATTAATTTGGTCACTTTGATAGCAAAAACTATCAATTACTTTTAGAGCGCCTTTGAAACATTTGAAGGAATTTAGTCCACATTCTCTGTGCATCTGCCACATATGGAGTGTATCTCTTCTCTCAGCTTACTTGTGATATCTGCCACATGTGAAGTCTATCACCAGTGAACATGCCTGTGATATCTGCTGCTTATGTAGGCTACCTTCTCTGTCAGTCTGCCTGTGATCTCACTAATATCGTTAGTATTTCATGTTTAATTTTGTTTATTTTATATTTTTGTAGATGGTGGTATTTTAGTCCGGAATGTCTTGAATCGTTATGTTACACTTGGTCAACAATGTATGGAACGAATATCAATAATACTTGAGAAAGTAGAAGGTTAGTAAAATTAGTATCTTCTTTGGTTCTCGTCTTTCACCTAACAAAATATTGAATGTCAGGCATATAAAGTATACAAAATCTTTCTCTACTATAAATACATACATCTTCCATACACGTTTCATTCTCACATCAATGAAGTCTTTTCTGTTGTACACTGCATCTGAGCCATCTATAAATACGTCATTCAAAGGCAAAGAGAGCCTCTTTTGTGTGGTTGCATCAGGGGTAGAAATAGTTGCCAAATTTCCTGCAGACAACTCCATATCAGATTGAAAAGAGGATACATTAAATAATATAGTCCTAGATATTCAGTATCTGAGTGAAAGGTGGTAGGTTCATGGCTGGAATGTTGTTGGTCAAAGGTTTAGTCTATTAGTGCTAATCTAGGGTTAAAAACCAGCAGCTACATCATTGAGTTCAAGTCTTAGAAAGTTAGACATTATGTATGCATTTGAATGTGAATACTTTTTCTTTTAATTATCACTATAATGATTTACTTGCATAATTTTAATTTTGCTATAGTAATGGTCATTGTTAAAGTAATGAGAAAACAGTGTTAACCAAGCCTGTTTTGATGGATCTTGTATTTAACATGCAGGCAGCCTTCCTGAGGTACTTTTGCACAACTATAATTTTGATATTCAAAATAACTTCCAATGTGTTCCCCCTTTTTCTACATTTACTGATCACTTTTGTATCTTAGTGAATGAAGAAATCTAATAAAACTGGAAGATGCCCATTGTTTTTGAGCATGGCCGTCTGCCAGCCTCGTCTGGCACCTGTGTCGGTGGCACATAAAAAGCACCATCCGAGCGTGGCCGTCTGCCAGCCTCGTCTGGCACCTGTGTCGGTGGCACATAAAAAACATTATCCGAGCGTGGCCGTCTGCCAGCCTTGACTGGCACCTGTGTCGCTGGCACATAAAATCACCCACTACACTCTCGGAGTGGTTGGCGTTTGGAAGGGCATCCAGCTGTAGAAACACTGCCAGATCTGACTGGCCTGGTGCAGCCTTCGGGCTTGCCAGACCCCAGTTGAACTGTCCAACCCATGCTAGCATGGAAAGCGGATGTTAAACGATGATGATAATGATGATGATGGCTTTAATGACAAAATCTGTACTTATACTGTATTGCTTTTATTTTCCAAAAATTTCCATGAATTGGTGTTATTGGGGTTATATCTCTTGCTTTTCTTTTTTGAGATTTTTGAATACCTTCAGAGGGATTTTTGTATTGATCCAAGAATAATCTAAAGTTAATCCAAGTTTAATACATATGTGAAACCTTACCATGTGTGTACTTAGCATGCAGAATACTCTCCAGAGGTACTTTCCACTCAACCATATCATTTGTTCTTATGTTCTGAGTTCAAATGCTGTCCTTGTTTTTACTTCATTTTCCATTCTTCTGGAGACAAATACATAAAAGTAATGCATCTGAGTTTGTTGATGGACTTAGTATAGGATTTGTCCCAAGTCAAATATGAATTCTGTTAACCTGTTGATTGTATGTGAAGGTGAGCAATAAACCAATGATGATGGAAAAGAGTTGATGGGGCATAGATTGAGAATGATCACATGTGGATTTACATTAATTTAATTCCCATAATAAAAGTATTTATTTTGGATAAATTCATATTTTTTAAATTTCTTGACCACATTTACTGATCATGGCTGTTGTTAGTTACATGGCGTCTTTATCAATGAAATGATTATTAAGAAATTTCTCTTTTAATTGCCATTAGTAATTTCAATTGCTCAAATGGTTCTTTTGGAGGGAGTTGTATGCATTTTATCTTATTGAATGAGAAAGTCTAATGAAACCAAAACATGCCCATTGTTGTTACCAGCTGGCTTTAAAGACAAAAATCTGCACTTACCTGTATTGTCTTTATTTACCAAAAATTTCAGTGAATTGGGATTACAAAAATAATTTTTTACTTTAATATATAAATTTTTTCACTTGACATCCAACCAAATGTGAAATGATTTTGTAATTTTTGTTAGCTCAAAACTGTTGCACATAAGTGATGTAGTAACTATTTTTGATTGAATAATTATCTGAGGAAGATAGACCCACATACATGTCCTTCATAATTAATCCAATAACAAAACATGATTTAATTATGAACCCATGATGTTTTGGTTTAGCTTTCCATTCTATGTTAACCAGTTGATCTTTAATTTGACAAATTTAACAATGATGTTGTTTTATTTTCTTGAAGGGTCTCCAACTCAAGCCCTTCCCTCTAAAAACCTGAAGAGTTCAAGGATCACTTTAAGCAATGAAAATTTAGCACCTTTATCTACACTACATAATTCATCTGTGAATACTTATACTAAGTAAGGAATAATACATCTTTCTTCTCCTTTATTGTTTGGAAATTTTTCATCATATACTTAGATTAGTTATTTATATGTTCTGGAATTTTTCATAAATGTTACATCATACATCTGCTTTAAGAATCACTGTGAACTATAATTACATTGCACTGTAAAGCAATGTGGTTATAGTCAACAGCATTGCATTCATTATCTAAAAGACGAAATTATTTTCATCCTTTTTATTATTACCATTAACACTCCCTCCACTTTTGTATCTCTGCATAACATCATGTTATCTTTATGCATCCCTATTATCATGTGATTTTTTACTGTTAGAGTTCATATATGTGAACACACATAGATCATCTCACACATGCACTTAAACACATTAACTCACATATATACTTATACACTTATGCATGTGTCACTCACACATACATCAACAAACACACACCACTGTGACTGCTGAGCTCAAGATGCTTTTATGTTGTTGTCTGGCCTGCAGGAAATAGCTCTCAAAATCTTGCCATCTTAATTAGTCTCTGATATACAAAAAGCAAGATAGTTATGGCTGGGATGCTTTTGACTACAGGTTTGTTTGATTTGCACTGACCTGGTGTTAAATGACATCAACACTACTTAAACTGAAACATCACTTAGAAATGTGAATTTTTAAGTGATCTTTCAGTTTAAATGACTGAGATGTGCACTGCTCCACATAGCCACTAGAGTTATCTGTTTAACCATCTACAAGCATGTAGATATACCAACAATACTCTAGAACACTATTACAGTTTCAACATAAAACCCATTTTCATGATCCTGTAAGACACAAAGCCTACATGTGTGCCAAAATAGTTGCAACATCAGTTGGTTCAGTATAGTCTCAGACTGTATAATGTGTTTGTATAAGATCAAATTGCTATAAGGAGTGAAGAATCTAAAATTTTGGGGTTCTTGCATTCATCTGAGTGAAGAAAAGAAAGTGGTATAGTGGCTTTAGTTGGAGGCAAGTTAATCCAATTTTCGTAGATTCTGAATTTAACTCTATGTGCAATGTGATGCCAACCATCTTTATGCTACTAGAATTAGCAGCCAGATCTTCCTCACATTACTTCCTACCATCTTTAACCTTTTAGCATTTAAACCTGTCATATCTGGCGTCAATATTCTGTTTTATGTTCAAACTAGCCAGATGTGGGCTCTCACACCTACCATACCATGTCATCCTTAAAATAAACAGTCACATCACTGAAATCTCGAAGCTATGAAATAATGCATAATTAATTCAAAACAATGTGAATAAATAAGCATTACATTTGATGGATTAATCTGAATGCTAAAGGGTTATAGGATGGACTGGATCATGTCCTAGATGCATGCTACTTCAAAAAAGAGAGGATGGTTATGACTTGGATTTCGTCATAGATTTGCCTTGGATTAGCTTTGGGCGAAACAACAACAGCAACAAGAATCGCATGTGCATACACACATACATGTGCATACACACATACACATGAAAGACAAATTACCACATTTGTCCAATAGAAACAAAGGACATTACATGTGATTTCAAACTGAGAGTATTAATTTCAAAGTAAGCATATGTCACTTAAACAAAACTAACCTAAGTCCTAAATTCTTCTTCCTCATAATTGTTATGTCCACTTTTCTATGCTTACATGGGTCAGATAGAATTCATTGAAACAGATTTTCTATGACAAGATGCCTCTCATGTTGCCATAGTTAGAAATGAATGAGGGAGACTGCATTAGTGATGGTGATACTCACAACTATCAAGTAATGTCAAGACAATGAGGCACACAGGCATGCACACACACACCACACGTATGCATGTGTGTGTGCACATACACACACACACACACACACACACACACATGGATGCGCCCATGCACAGGCATGCATGCATGCACAACACACACACACACACCACACACAAACATGCACACACATACACTTTCTCTCTTTCTTAAATCATTTCATCTTAACACATGATAGATGGTAACTGTCTCAATTAATCTCCATCATTATGATAATCTTCATAACATCTGTGTGCTCTTTGATGACTTTTAAGACAACAGTTGACCATCAAGGTTTGTCATACACGGCAGATAAGACTGAAAACTTGTACATAGTATACATGGCTTACTTGTGATTTGGTAATCTTATGTACTTTTGTGCCTATTCAAACTAGTATTACTCTGATAGATTTTTCCACATACTGCACAGATGTTGTTACCATGTTTTGCAAATTACTGTGTAATTTCATGTGGCTTATTTCAAAAGATATGTTTGACAAGATATATCAGTCGCAGAGACTGCATTTCCAACTCTTAATCTCATCTCATCTGGTCTATCCATTATACCTTCCTCTCTCAAAATAGGTTTTAACTGTTCATGCCATTTTTTGGCCAGCTCACTTTCTCTTTCCAGAATTGAACATTTATTTTCAATTTCTCTAAGTTGTCATGAATGCAGTCCTTGTATCATTTCTTTGGCTTATGTTGTGATCATTTTCCAAGTTGTAACTCTCCATAAAGTAACTGTCTGAGTGGTCTCACATCTGTCATGCTTACAAATATTACCTTATTTGGAAACAGGTAAGGGCTGGTGACATGCTGGGTATCTGGCCATAGAAAATCTGCTTCAATAAACTCTTTTTAACCCATGCAAGTGTTGAAAAAAATTGACATGAAGATGATGATGATGTAGTCGGTGATGTTATGTTAAAATACCTTAATGGTTAAATGTATCTCTTATATGGTTATGTATATTTATAGTCAATGACGAAATAAGTTTGAAACAAAGAAAAATAAGTAGAAGAGGAGTGGCCATAATGATTCAGTTACTCAGGGACTGAGTTTCATTAAGTGTTGACATAAGCTTGTCTGACCTATGTGAATATATTTTCATAACATTTTTTGAATCAAATATCATAAAAGGATATATTTATAGGTCATTGGAAACTAAACTAGATATATTCCTGCAAAATGTAGGCTTCACACTAAGACAAATTTCAAAAAGTGCATTATATAGGTGCAGACAGAGCTCTGTGGTAAGAAGTGTGCTTCTCAATTACATGGTCCTAGTTTCAGTTCCACTGCTCAGTACATTAGATAAATATCTTCTACTATAGCCCCTGGCCAACCAAAGCCTTTTAAGTGAATTTGGTTGATGGAAAATGAAGAAAAAACCCTGTCCTGTATGTGTATATATATCCATGGTGTGTGTCTTTGTGTTGTGTTTGTCCTCCCTCCCATCATTGCTTGACAACCAGTGTTGGTTTGTTTATGTCCCTGCATTTTAGTGGTTCGGGTAAAAAAGACTAATAAAATAAGTACCAGACTTAAAAAATAAGTACTGGAGTTGACCTGTTCAACATGTTGATTGTTGGTAAGAAGACTGCATTGAAAAACAGTATGATGGGAGAAGAGATTCATAGAAAGGAGAAAGAGTGAGAGAGATATTAATGGAAGTGAAGGAGATAGATAAGTAGATAGATTGAAAGAGATTTTTGGCAATAATGAGTGATGGAGATAGTAATGTGTGTGTGTATGAGGAAGGGAGAGAGATGGTTATCAGCAAAGAAGGTTGGTGGTAGAGGGATTGAATATGAACAGAACTGATGCCTTACTCTATTACACAGGCAGTGCAATGAGCGAGAGACAATGAAAACAGTTAATGATAGATGGGGATTGAATAAAGACAGATCCCAAACCCTAATCTCACCACCACTTCCATCATCTTTTTAATATCCGTTTGGCCATGGATCAATGAGTCTTCTCCAGGTTCACATGTTTCCACTTGTTGTTGTCCTTTCTCATCTCCTTCATAAGATTCATCTTCTTGAAATCAGTCTTCATTACTTTATACCATTTCTCCTTCCTCCATCTCAGGTTCTATCCACTTCTTTATGCAACTAACATCCTCCTTTTGACACTTATTAATTCTGCTACTGTGAATCAACAATTGGTAATATACTTACAAATACATGAAATATACATTCATCTTTCTTTGGAACATTTAGTTGTAATATTTCAGAACATTTAAAGGTGGCAAGCTGGCAGAATCATTAGCATACTGGGCAAAATACTTAGTGGTATTTCGTTTGTCCGTATGTTCTAGCTTCAAAATCGGCTGATGTTGACTTTGCCTTTCATCCTTTCTGGGTTGATAAAATAAATACCAGTTGAGCACTGGTGTTGATGTTATTGACTTACCTCCATCTTGAACTTGCTGGCCTTTTGCCAAAATTTGAAACCATTATTTCAGAATATTTACCTGTGTCTATGCTGAAAGACAAAAATAAATCATTTTAATAACAGTTTCAAGTTTTGATGCAAGGCCAGCATGTTTTTAAGGGAGAAGTAAGTTGATTACATTGACCCCAGTGCTTAACTGGTACTGATTTTATTGACCCCAAAAGGACATAAGATAAAACTGACCATGGTTGTATTTCAATACAGAATGTAAAGAGTTGGGAGAAATGCTGCTTAGCAATTTTTCAAGCGTGTTAATGATTCTGACAGCTTGCTGTCTTTAATCACTTTAATAATTCTATCAGGAAAGGCATAAATATCACATCTATCTGTTTCCTTTGTTATAATTCCAAAACTTTATGTATAACATAAGGAAAGTAAGTATGATATTATATTGTTTCAGACCTGTTGATATGAGTCCAATGGCAGCAGCCCAAAAACAAAACCAGCAACTGTTGTTTGCTTACAAGGCCCGTATGGCACAGCAGAATCAAGGAAGAAAACAGCATGACTTGGTATGTTTAATTGACATTTTAAATTTGATTTTTGTGAATTCGTAACTGAAGCATATTCAAACCTTACTATATCCAATGTGTTGTGACTGAACAAAATATATGAGGTATCATCATTGTATTAATATCCACGTTTCCATGCTCACAGTTGTTGGGATGGATATTCTATGGCTGGATGCCCTTTCTCTCATTAACCTTCAAGTTTCCAAGTAAGGTAATATTTCCCCATGACCAGACATGTTTTTTTGGAAGATTGGAAATGAAGGACATTGCTTGCATGACAGTGACACTAGTTTATAATTATCACGTAATATCAAGACAAGGAGACAGTAACACACACACACATGCACATGACACACACACCACACACACACACACACACATGCACATGACACACACACACACACACACACACACGCGCACACATGCACATGACACACACACACACTCTCACACACACGCGCGCGTGCGCACACACGTGCACACACACACACACACACACACACACACACTCACTCTCTCTCTGAACTTTTTCATTTCCCCTTTATGAAATCTACTTACAAGGCTTCGGTTAGCCTGGAGCTATAGTAGAAGGTATCCCAAGGTGTAACAAAGTAGAATTGGGCCTGGAACCATGTGGCTAAAAAGTAAACTTCTGTATATACTTGAATAAAAGTTAGTTTCATGTAACAGTCAAGTCTCTTTTTGGGGGCTAAAAATTTAGAATTTTCCCTCTATCTTGTGTATAAGTCGATGCTACTATTTCACAGATAACATATCAACATTTGCTGATGAGGGGGATTTTCCTGTGTATATAGTCACGATTAGGAAAATAAATTTTTTTCCTCTGTTATACTTTTGATGTACAATTCATATCAGCATTAAGTTCATTAGGTTATGGATTTCTCATATTATAATAAGTGTGATTCAAAATACAAAATCACATCATTTCTCATATCAAAGTAAATCATGCATTTACCTGTTATAATTCACTGTAATTCATTGTTTAGTTATATTTTATTTTATTTTATTCATCTAACCCCTTAACATTCAGATTTCTCTGTCAAATATAATGCTTGTTTATTCACATTGATTTGAATTAATCATGCAATGCCTTGTTGCTTTGAGATTTCAGTGATGTGATTATTTATTTTTAGAATAACATTGTAGGGTAAGTGTGAGAGGCCAGATCTGGCTGGTTTGAAGATAAAACAGGTAGATTATTTTGGCTAGATATGGCTGGTTTAAATGCTAGAGTTAAGAGAATATTTGTGGTACTGATACAGTACTTAGCATTGATGTAATATAGCCTAAAAATCTGGCCTAGAAATCTGACTGGTATATCCAGTTATCCTACTTGACTTACAATGTTTTTTTTTTTTAAATTTATACCTGACTGGCAATACCTTTAATTTTTTAAAAAATTGCTTAATTGAGAAGTAAAAGGGCAACACTCAGAATGTTTTACAAGGTTTTTGAGACTGGTGGGAAGAAGGATGAAAATTATCCTCACATTGGAGATATGGCTGGATGCTTGTATCAGATTGGATTCTGCTGAAGGTATCAAGGACCAGGTGATGGATTAAGTTTCCTCCCAAGAACAAGAATGGTCCTCTGCCAGGCTTCCACTCAGTTTCCGTCTCCTAAGTTTTACTTTTAAGGCTTTGTTTAGCCTGAGGCCAGGGCTGGTCCTAGGGTTGCTGGTACCCCAGGCAAGCTGAACTTTGGCATGTACAACCTGACTGTCATGGAAATTTCCTTGTCTTTGTCACGCCCTCCTTGGCACCCACTAGCACATGGTACCCCAAATGACTGCCAGAGCTGCCAGTACCTTGAGCCGGCCCTGCCTGAGGCTATCTGTTGCTAAGGTGCCACACAGTGGGATACCTATTTCTTTATTACCCACAAGGGGCTAAACACAGAGGGGACAAACAAGGACAGACATAGGTATTATGTCGATTACATCGACCCCAGTGCGTAACTGGTACTTAATTTATCGACCCCGAAAGGATGAAAGGCAAAGTCGACCTCGGCGGAATTTGAACTCACAACGTAACGCAGACGAAATACCGCTAAGCATTTCGCCCGGCGTGCTAACGTTTCTGCCAGCTCGCCGCCTTGTGGGATACCCATAAACTGATCCACCATAGGCTATGTTTGGTATTAAATTTATAAACCAAGGATGGATGAAAGGCAAAAGTTGACTGAGCAGAATTGAAATTGGAGGTTAAAATATTAAAAAAGTTTAAGTTTCCATATTAATACAAGAGCTGTAGTGAATTGAAACTCTCTATTTATAATTGATATTTTTCATTCCTCCAAGGTGAAGAAAAAGAAAGCAGACTTGAGACCAGTGGGATTTGAACTTACAATGTAAAGGATGAAACTATATATCAATTTCTTGCATTGACACTAGTACGCAACTATGCTAGGCAGGTTATAGTTGATGAAATTGACACTAAATTTTGTAGGAAGTCTCTATGAGGTCGTTTGACCTACTAGAAATAGCAGCCAAATGTCCATATCAGACTTTACTATTGTAAAAAACAAAGCAAGGACACATTAGATAATATAGTCATGCATATTCCTAAAAATGTTGGGGCTCGATCATAAGTCTTCTTGTTCAGGATTAGCCTGTGGTTTAATAGCAACTTGGATGCTGTTAGCAGAAGCATTTGGACTAGATCTTCAGCTTGAGGATAGCCTATGAGTTATAATTTCTTTTGTCTTTTCTCCTGCTAGTCACAGAGCCCCAGCAAAAAAGGATATGATGTCCTTGTTAAATAGTCAAAAGTTCACTATCTACTTTCCTCTCATTAAATGTAAAGAAAAAAGTTAAACAGTAAAAAATTAAAAACAAACTTAAATGAAAAAAACATCTGCCTTTATTATTGCAACAGTTTTTTTTTAATGTTGAATGAACTTAACACTAACCATTCATCCATGAATTAAATGTAATATTTCTTTCACTTTTGTAGTCTAAATCTAGCACAATATAATTTGTTTCTTTGAAGATATCTAATATTAGTCTATCAACACAAATTTCATGTTATCAGATATTTTAGTGCATCATGGAAAACATAAGTTAGCCATTCAGAAACACACAAAGACTTATCTTCACTTAAACATTTATTGTTTGTAATATGGTGTCAAAAGTTTTGTCACTTGAAACTGTGACCTGATCACAGCACACACAGCACAAAATTTGTGCTGTGAACAGGATGTAGTTTTGAGCAAAGAAAATTTTAATAGTTTTTGTGTGTTTTCCAATCTG
Organism: Octopus sinensis; assembly: GCF_006345805.1. Classification (NCBI taxonomy): domain Eukaryota; kingdom Metazoa; phylum Mollusca; class Cephalopoda; order Octopoda; family Octopodidae; genus Octopus; species Octopus sinensis. Next base: position 139,562,540 of record NC_042997.1, on the reverse strand, counting down.
CACTCATTTTAGTTTCAACACACAGTTTCATATCAAAACACTTAGCATGCAAGTACATCTTCTTAAATATAAAGTTCCTTTTTTACATAAGCACAATAGATAAAGTCTATATGGTTAAAGAAATGAGATTGTGTAATGTTAATGCTATTCTTAACACTTCTATTGTGTAAATCGGATAGACCCACTCAAAATGTAATTACCCCTAATAACCAATCTGTCTTTCATTGAAAAGTGTCATGTTTGAAAGTATTTTTTGTTGAGATATGTCAAGTTTATTGAGGTTATGTGACTTGCAGAAAATGCCATATCTATTTTTGATAAATATTCACTATCATTACTGGAATAGCCATTAAATTTAATTTCACAGTGAAAGGGTGAAAGTCATAGATAATATGCTATAATATCTAAGGCATCAGATTAAGTCAGTGATTCAACTTTCTGTAAATTATCATTATTAGCCATCCACTGTTAATGTGAAAAACCTTGTTGGATGTGATAGCAAGTAGGTTATTGATGTATAAAAGGGAGAGAGTGGGAACAAAGTCAAAACCTGGGGCATACCAGTGGTGATCAAGAGTGAATCAGAAAGAACTTTGTTAACATGTTATCATGAATGGAACTCTTAGGCAGAAAGCTTTGATAAAAAATTCATGACAGATATAGTTAAAAGTTTAGTCAAATCTTTAGGGGAACAATATGATTTTCTCTGAAGTCCTCTAAAGCAAGAGCTCACTGGTGGGTAACACAAGAAAGTAGGTCCGCAGTGGATTTGGCTCTATGTAAGCTATACTGGTAGTCATTGAGGAGAGAGGGAGAGAGAGAGAGATTCAAGTATTGAAAAATGTTATTGTTGATAGTTGTCCCCATTACCTTTGATAAATTAGAAGCGAGTGCAATAAGATGATAGTTAGGAAAGTGAGAGGGTTAACTTTCTTGGGAATGGGACTATATTTCTGTAGAGAGAGAGAGAGAGAGAGAGAGAGAGAGAGAGAGAGAGAGAGAGAGAGAGAGAGAGAGAGAGATTGAAATGTTTGAATGTAGGGTAAGTTCTAAGGCACTATATTTGAAGGGATGTTGTCAGGGTGGTGGACTTGTTGGCTTGAAGCAATCAGAGATATTTTTGCAATTACTGTTTTCGATGGCCTATAAGATGCATGAGTGCATAAGATGTACCCCAGCCTAGGCTATACTTTTGTAAAATAAATTACCACTAAAATAATGTTTTAATTCCACCACTTACCTGTATAACTTTATGTTATTACCGGTAATTGTAAGCAATTTATTGTATCCACATTCGATATAAACATACCGTAAGCGATTGTTCACTAATAGATGGCAGCACATGTTTTGTAAGCATACATACTATTTTGAGCAAGTTTTGAGTCTACATTGAATGCACTGGATGCAGGGGGATTTTTAAAGCCATTTTTGGATAAAAAAAAGGTGTATCGTATAGGCCATCAAATATGGTAGTTTTAATGTTTAGTATTTATTCTTTTCACAAATTATTATGTTTTTCTCTCAGATCATTTGTTCTGTCACTCATGCACACAAACATTACACATCCAGTGGAGCATGTTAATCCAATCTCTTTCCATCCTTCAAACATCTTTCACATTCAGTGCCCATGTTTTACTACTGTACAATGGTGCACTTTGCACAAAGCATCATATTTACTCCTCACTTAGAGAGAGAATTCCATTGTTGCTTGCAGAGATATTATCTCACTGAATTTTTCCTTTCCCTACTGTTTAATGTAGGTCAGTGGTTCTCAACAATTTCTTCACCTATGGACCCCTTTAATTCATATTTTACCTTAGTGGACCCTTATAACCATTTACTATTTAAAAATTCCAATTACATTTTTATAATTAAATCTTTTTAGGAATTGTATAAAAAAAATTAATATATTTTGTGTATTGTAGGAATATAACCAATTTATTGCAGATAAGTTTTTGCAAAATTTTATATGGACCACTAAGGGCCATATAGGCCCCTGCTGAGACCATTGGTCTCTTTTACTCTTTTATTCTTTTACTTGTTTCAGTCAGTTGACTGTGGTCATGCTGGAGCACCGCCTTTAGTCAAGCAAATCAACCCCAGGACTTATTCTTTGTAAGCCTAGTACTTATTCTATTAGTCTCGTTTGCCGAATCGCTAAGTTACGGGGACGTAAACACACCAGCATCGGTTGTCAAAAGATGTTGGGGGGACAAACACAGACACACAAACACATACACACACATATATATATATACTTATATACGACAGGCTTCTTTCAGTTTCTGTCTACCAAATCCACTCACAAGGCTTTGGTCGGCTTGAGGCTATAGTAGAAAGATACTTGCCAAGGTGCCATGCAGTAGGACTGAACCCGGAACCATGTGGTTCATAAGCAAGCTACTTACCACGCAGCCACTTCAGATAATATGCTTTTGGAACATTCAATACCACTGATAATTAGGTTACCTAGTTAACAGACACTGTCAGTTACTTTCGTACTTAGAGAATAGACAGTTAGGATATATAGAGATACGTTGAAAAATGCGTAGCTACTAGAAAGATATGACCAGATAAAAGAAATTTAACACCTAGCATGTAAATTTTGTTAACTGTACTGGATTACAGATTGTGCAAGGGAAATAACTCTGGGACAAAACGTTATAAAATGTGAAAATATGTACTCAAATGAGTTCAGGAATTAGACTATATTGTTTAATCTGTAGGTAAAATAAGGTGTGTGTGTGTATTCATAGATAGCTAGATAGATATTGGTAGGTGGATAGATGTTTTTTTTATCTATATGTCATCATCATTTAGCGTCCACTTTCCATGCTAGCATGGTTTGACTGGAACTTGTAAGCCAAAGGTTTGCATCAGATTCCAGTCCGATTTGGCTTGGTTTCCATGGTTGGATGCCCTTCCTAATGCCAACCATTCCAAGAGTGTAGTGGGTGCCTCTAATGCGTTACCGGCATGAGTGCTTCTAATGTGCCACCAGCACCAGCCACAATTATGATTTCACTTGGCTTGACAGGTCTTCTCAAGCACAGCATATCACCAAAGGTTTCAATCACTTGTCATCGCTTCCATGAGATCCAGTGATTAACATAATTGTTGGCGTTTAGTCTCATCTTAGCCTTCACTGAACAGACCTATGTTTAAAGGTATTTCAGCTGTGACTACCTCACCTTTTTGAATAACATAATACATTGTTTGATGTGTTCTTCCCTTTTTTTCTTTAAGATTATAAGTTATGATCTGAGGGAGATCTGGCTGCTATTTCTAGCAGGTCGAGTGACCCTGTAGAAGCTCTCTTGTTGGCTTTTCAATGTAATGATTTCTGATTTTGGCACAAAACCACAAACATGTCAAGGAATGCAATAGTATCAGTAGTACTGATCATATATCAGTTGTGGAGCAAAGCATGATAAAGGCAAAACATAAAAACTCACTTCTGTAACTCATTTGGTCTAGAATATTTTCAATTTTGACACTTTACTGCTCTATATGTGACATACGAATTAAAAGTAATGTAATTATATATTTCATGCTTTTGCACTTATCTTGTGAAGACGCATGGCTCAGTGGTTAGAGTGTTGGGCTCACAATCATGAGGTAGTGAGTTTGATTCCTTGACTGGACTGTGTGTTGTGTTCTTGAGCAAGATGCTTTATTTCATGCTGCTCCAGTTCACTCAGCTGTAAAAATGATTTGCTATGTCACTTGTGTCAAGTTGTATCAGCCTTTGCCTTTCTCTTAGATAACATTAGTGATTGCTGGTCTTCCATAAACAACCTTGATCAGACTTGTGCCTTAGAGAGGAACTCTCTAGGTGCAATCCCATGGTCATTCATGACCGAAGAGGGTCACCTTTTTTGTTACATTTATTTTTCTTATAAGGATTAGATATCACAGAATTTGAACCCTTGGAAACTTATTTTAAACATTGAAGATATCCTGATCTGTCCAGCTAGAAATAGCAGTTAAATGAATGGACACATTCATTAATGTAGTCATAGATAAATACTTTCTGCAATAACAGGATGGTCATTTTGGAATACTGTTGATCATAGATCTGCCTGACAAGGACCTTGCTAGGATTAAACAACAACCACGAGATATCTACTGCTCTTGGTCAGAGTAGACTAGGAACAGTAGTAGTTAAGTGTTGGTTCCACACTCCTCAAAAACACGGAACTCCTGAACCAGGGCCCCACAACTCGATGCAAAGTCATGCCCAGGACTGGTGCTCACTGAGTTACTTGATAAAACAATTGTCACACAAACAACAGCTAGGAGCCAATTACATTTAAATTGCACTTGAGCACTGTATACTATAAGTTCATTATCATTTTATCATGCATAACACTTAAGTACAATAATGTCTACTTGGCTAAGCCTCAGATGCCAACAATTTAATAAAAGGCATGAAACTATTATCAGTAAAATCACAATTACCATATTTTTATCTGTATGTCATCATCATTTTTCTGACCAAAATTTACAACCAGAAGAAAATAGGTTGATTTATACATCAAGATTATCTTGTTGGACCAACAGTTCCATGTAAAACACAGCAGGATTTGGAAAGATTGTGACAATGTTTGAATGTTTACACTATATGTTTGCAATATATACTATGTCAGCTTGAATGCCAGAAAATATAGTATATATTTATATATTACTTTGGCAAATTAATAGTTTTCACTGAAAATAATGAGGGAATTATAATATCACGGTTGTTGTATCTTGGGGACAGTAATTTTGCTAATAAAAATACCTACACTGGTTCTAATTTGCTTCTTTTTAGTATTATTAATCAACTAGTTAATTAATCCTTTCTGCTATAGGTACAAGGCCTGAAATTTTGGGGAAGGGGACCAGTCGATTTGATTGACCCCAGAACACAAATGGTACTTAATTTATCGACCCTGAAAGGATGAAAGACAAAGTCGACCTCAGTAGAATTTGAACTCAGAATGTAGCAATGGGCGAAATACCGCTAAGCACTTTGTCCAGTGTGCTAATGTTTCTGCCAGTTCACCACCATAGCTAGTTAATTAATGAAGCAATTAACTGATTGAGGGCACTTCATTGATGAGATCACAAATGGTGACAAAAGAACTTTGGCAAACTAACTGATTTGATTAATTGATCAAACTATTTTTTAAGCTTTCAATCATTTAGTTGACTAATAATAATTAATAATAATCATCATCATCATTATTTAACATCCCTTGTCCATGCTGTCATGGGTTGGCTGATTTGACCAGCACTAGTAAGCTGAGAAGCTGCGCCAGGCTCCCTTCTACTTTGGCATGGTTTCTATGGCTGGATGCCTTTCCTAACACCAACCACTCTGAAAGTGTAATGGGTGCTTTTACATGACACCAATATCTACCATGACTATGATTTCACTTGGCTTGATGGGTCTTCTCAAGCATGGCATATAGCCAAAGGTCTTAGTCATTTGTCATTGCCTCTGTGAAGCCCAATACTTGAAAGATGCTTTTTATGTGCCACCAGCATGGGTGCTAGTTACATGACACCGGCATTGGCCACAGTGCCTCCACAAAGCCCAACACTTGAAAGGTGCTTTTTACGTCCCACTGGCATGGGTGCCAGTTACATGACATTAGCATCAGCCATGACTATGATAATAATAATAATAATAATAATAATAATAATAATAACAATAATAATCCTTTCCATTATAGGCACAAGGCCTGAAATTTGTGGGGAGGGGACTAGTCAATTATACCAACCCCAGTGTTTTACTGGTACTTAATTTACCAACCCTGAAAGGATGAAAGGCAAAGTTGACCTCAGTGGAATTTGAACTCAGAATGTAAAGACGGAGGAAAAATGCTGCTAAGCATTTTGCCTGGCATGCTAATGATTCTGCCAGCTCACTGCCTTAATAATAATAAAGAATCCTGGCTTTGGTTGATAGACAGCAACTCGAAACAAAAGATTGAAACTCTGAGTTTAACCACTGAAGCAAAGATCAACAAAACTCAGTCAGATAGCAAAAGAAGAATCTACAGGAAAGAAGATGAAAGCATCAATTATATTTTGAGTGAGTGCAGTATACTTGTGCAAAAGGAGTATAAATGCAGGCATGATCGTGTAGGCAAAAGAGTGCATTGGGATGTTAGCCAAATATGTGGTTTCAAAATAAGAGGCTAGTGGTATGAACATGAACCAGAGTTTGTAATAGAAAAAGAAAATTACAGGATCTAATGAAATATCCCCAGAAAGACTGACTATAAGCAAGAGGGCCAGATCTAATTATAAAGGGCAAATAAATAATGTAAGATCAGAAATTTTGCAATTTCCTATGATAGCAGAGTCGATACCAAAGAAATTAAAAACGTTGAGAAATATCAGGATCTAGCCAGAGAGCTAAGGAAACTGGAAAACTGAGACAACACTTATTTCTGTGGTAATTGATACACTTGGCACGACACCCAAAATGCTGCCTTAATAATAATGAAGATAATAATAACAAGAGCACTCAGAGAGCACAAACCTCTGCCAAAGCAACACCAACGACCTCTCAAAGATTAGCCTGAGATGATTTTTAGAATGAGAATATCTGAAATAAACTCGACTGCTCTCACAAATGAGAATACTAAAAATGAACCTGACCGCTCTCAAAAATTAAGTAAAAAAAAAAAACAGAAAAATAATCCAGAATCCTTGTCTGGTACCAGATCAATCCCAAAATCTAATCAGTTTGTGCCAATCATAAGGCCAAACATCCCTGAAAGTTTCATCCGAATCCATCCAATGGTTCTTGAGATATCTTGTCTATGGACAAACAAACAAGCATGACTGAAAACAACACCTCCACCTTTGCTAAGGTGGAGCTAGTAATAAGTTAAGTAGAACTAGTGTGTGTTTTTATTGGCAAAATGACAGTCCTGTGATGCAACAACACTTGTTTCAACACAGTTTCAAAAGAATCATGCAAAACAAATACAAAAAAAAGGAAATCTTTATATATAAAAGAGAGGTTGTGTGTCTGTCTCCTACGATTTAGATTCCTAACTACTCCCACATTTTGCGGTGCAGTTTAACCAAAACCGGGTATCTTATAGTCATGATTCATATCAAGCCCTTCTGGGTATTAGCGCGCGTCTACGATGAGTCTACGATTTAAAAAAAAATTTACCATAATTTTTTTCCATTTTAATGCATTTTTCGCTATTATATAAGGGAAGTAATTCTCTAAAAATGTCTACGATGAGTCAACGATTTAAAAAAAAATTTACCATAATTTTTTTCCCATTTTTAATGCATTTTTTGCTATTTTTTGGCTATAACTCTCTAAAAATGCTTATATAGTTATTTCCCTTACAAACCCGAGCAACGCCGGGCGATACTGCTAGTGAAATATAATTACATTCTTTAAATGTTTTATTTTCAAATTAGTATCCAATCTAAAAGAACATCATGTGAGCTTTATCTTTTTATTAACAAATATCCATCCAGTCACCTTATTTAGAATATCTAGCCAGTCACTTTATTTAGAAATTTTCAACTTTAAGATCAGGTTACTTAGCTAGACATATAATAACATTTTCTACAACAAATGCACACACATACATGCATGCACACATGCTCATACACACATTTAAAAAAATTATTTTGGAAATGAAGATAAACAAAGCAACGCAAGCTCTGGGTCATTTGAAATAACCTAATATATTGAAAAGAATAAAGTCAAGACTATGCATATGTATTAACAGCCAGTTTTATCTTACAGTAAATACAGCCAGGTGTGTTAACTGTTCAATGTGTTACCAGAAAAATAAGCAATGGGTTGCAGAAACTAGCAAAACATTGTAATTGTTAGTTCAGCATATTTATGTAGGTTGCTGTCTGCAGAAAGCTCTCGGCATATATCAATATCAGTCACTAGTTTATTCACCTTATTACTATCTATTAGTTTCGTTTTTGGAGTCAAGACTATTGAAAAGGTTGCAAGATGCAACGAAAATTTTAGGAAAATAAAAATAAGAAATAAGTGGAAATTTTACTGGTGAGTGTGTTACATTATAAGGCATAAAAAGAAAATGACTCTCCCCAGACACAACAGAGTATCTGTTAGTTGTTATAGGTATATTCAGGCTTGTATAGTTGGGTTAAGAAATATTTTTGATCTCAGTATCTTGATATGAAGAACACTACTCTCTGTCATTTATAGTCTGTTTATGAGTTTGGACAAGTGTTAATAATTGTCAATGTAAGCATATATTATTTGTAATCATTAATTATTATCGTTATGTATATGTTACATCATGGGCATTAATAATTGATGTTGCTTTTTCTGTTGTTCCCATAGCTTGTAACGTACTATAATTTTCAGTGTATTATATAATAATACAGGGCTTGATATTTTGAGGGGAGGGGGTAATTGGTTATATTAACCTTAGTACTTGACTGGTACTTATTTTATTGATCCTGAAAGGATGAAAGGCAAAGTCAACCATAGCAGAATTTGAACTCAGAACATATAGATGGACAAAATGCTGCTAATCATTTTGTGCAGTGTGCTAATGATTCTTCCAGTAATAATAATAATACAATAAATAAATTGCATTAAGTTTTTTCTGATATATTAATTCTTTACATTAAAGACTACATTTCTTTGTTATATGTTTTCTAATAATATTACAATTGTTTCTGTTTTTATTCCTTAGGCTCTTACACTTCAAAGGAAAATGGTTGAGAATATTGCAATAGCTAAAGCTCGTGAAATTTCTGTATCCTTTTAAAAATGCACACTTAATGAAGGTATTTCATTTGAAATACTCTCTCATACTTTAGCCTCTTAACACCTGGCATAAAGCCACCATTCCCTCACAAATACCTCCTTTCTACTTGCTTGAGAGGACTCTTTCCTGTTTTGTAAGTTACTTGTTGACCTCACTAGGGCCAGTAGCATGAAAAAAAAAAAAGCATCCAGTTCACTCAGTGGAGTTTATGGTGTTAGGAAGGGCATTCAGCTGTAAAATCCATGCCAGAGCTGACTCTGGAGCTCAACACAGCTCCACTCTCTGCTAGATCCTGTCAAACTGTCCAACCCATGTCAGCATGGAAAGCAGATAATGAAAAATGACATTGCCACTGCCGAATGATGATGACTGTTTTTCGTTATTTTGATGTTGTTGTTAAACTCTGCTGCATTTACTTGACCTGCCATTCCATCATCACCACTTGTTAGAATTCTTTACCAAGACCTGAAAAGTGATTTTGAAATAGAGCTAATCAGCAACAACAAATGTACAAGTCTGATAAAGTTCTTTCCTTCATCCAGTACCTAGAAATACATTCATATGAAAGTACCATTTTAAACAATTAATATTGAAACATTTCAGTAATGGCCTTGAGACATAAAGCAATTTCTTTGAAATCTGTGAAGACAGTGGATTACTTCAAGAACTATACAGCACTACACTAACTATACTGACACATGACAACGTTCATTGGTTGAGGCAGTTGACAGCTTTCACTCTCTCTGTCTTTTGTACATTCTGACGAGACCAAACATTTTTTTTATTCAATGATGCCTATTTATTGTTAAAAATGTCCTAGAGAGAATTCATATTAGCAAAAATGTGGCAAAAGCTAATCCAAAGACCAAGGGATAGATCATCATCATCATCATCACCACCACCACCACCACCACCACCACCACCACCTCTCCCATTTTTATGTCTACTTTTTCTGCTAACATGGGTTGGATAGGTCTTAATGGTCTGAGCTATTTCCTCTTTGGAGCTGGTGTTTCTATAGACTGATGCTAGCACATGTCACTTGGTTTGGTTTCTGGGACAGGATGTTTTTCTAGCCACGTTACAGTGTGTACTAGGTGCATTTTATGTAGTATCAAAACTATATAGGTTGAGTAAAGGGACTTCAGATTCCTGTGCATTCTCTGCTAAGTTTTTCAACTGCTATGCTACATTGCACTACTACACTAAACCACACTACAAAGATATTTTTATGACTTAAATATTTCATTTATATATATATATATATAGGTGCAGGTGTGGTTGTGTGGTAAGAAGCTTGCTTCCCAACCACATGGTTCTGGGTTCAGTCCCATTGTGTGGCACCTTGGCCAAGTATCTTCTATTATGACCTCAGGCTGACCCAAGTCTTGTGAGTGGATTTGGTTGATGGAATCTGAAAGATGTCTGCCGTATATATATATATATATATATATATATATATATTATATATATATATATATATATGTATCATCATCATCATTATTTAATGTCTGCTTTCCATGCTGGCATGGGTTGGATGGTTTGACTGAAAACTGTTAAGCCGGGTGGGGGTGGGGGGGCTGCACCAGGTTCCGATCTGATTTGGCAAGGTTTCTACAGCTGGATGCCCTTCCTAACGCCAACCATTCTGAGAATGTAGTGGGTAATTTTTACGTGCCACTGGCATGGGTACCACTGACCTGACATAGGCATCGGCCATGCTTACGGTCTCACTACGGTCTACACAAGCACAGTATATTGCCAAAGGTCTTGGTCACCTGTCACTGCCTCCATGAAATCCAATGCTCAAATGGTGCTCTTTACCTGCCACCGGCACGGGTGCCTTTTACTTGCCACCGGCACGGGTGCTTTTTGTCTGCCACCGGCACGAGTGCCTGTCAGACAACACTGGCATTGGCCACTACTATGATTTCACTTAGTTCAACAGGTTTTCACACACACAGCATATCACCCAATAATTGAAGGGTGCTTTTAACAGGCCAGTTACACGTCACTGGCATTGGCCATGACTTTGATTTCACTCAGTTTGACAGGTTTTCACAAGCACAGCATATTGCCCAACAATTGAAGGGTGCTTTTAATGGGCTACTTACACGACACTGGCATTGTCCATGGCTATGATATCATTTAGCTTGCTGGGTCTTCTGAAGCATGACATTCTCCAAAGGTCTCAGTCCCTTGTCATTGCCTCTATGAGGCCCAACATTCGAAGATCATGCATCACCGCCTCATCCCATGTCTTCCTGGGTCTATCTCTTCCACAGATTCCTTCTTCTGTTAGAGTGCGACACTTCACACAGCTATCCTCATCCATATGCATCGCATGACCATACCAGCGCAGTTGTCTCTCTTGCACACCACAGCTGATGCTTCTTATGCCCAACTTTTGTCTCAGGGTGCTTACACTCTGTTGTGCATGCACACTGACATTACACATCCAGCAGAGCATACCAGCTTCATTTCTTACAAGCCAACATGTGCCCTCAGTAGTCACAGCCCATGTTTCACTGCTGCATAGCATGGCTGTTTGCACACAAGCATCATACAGTCTGCCTTTCACTCTGAGTGAAAGGCCCTTTGTTACCAGCAGAGGTAGGAGCTCTCTGAACTTTGCCCAGCCTATTCTTATTCTAGCAGCTACACTCTCAGAGCAGCCCACCCTACTGACTTGGTCACCTAGGTAACAGAAGCTACTGACTACTTTTAGTTTTTCCCCTTGGCATATGACGGAATCTATTTTCTCTACTTTTTTGATGTTTATTGTACATTATTCTATCAAAAGTAATGCTTTTTAATCACATTGTTTTGAATTAATCATAAATTATCTTGTAGTTATCAGATTTTGATAAGATAACTATTAATTTTTAGAATGACATTGTAGGGTTGGTGTGAGAAGCCAGATCTGGCCAGTTTGAACATAAAACAAGCAGAATATTTTGGCCAGATACAGCCAGTTTAAATGCTAAAGGGATAAAAATTTTAAACTAGCTTAATTTTATTGAATATGGCAGCTTGTCTGCTTCTTTTCAATCCCCACAGTCCCACAAAATGAGAAGCATTGCTTTATGCATTAACTGATCCAAATTCACAAATGGTGACCTAACTCTTTTTAACAACTGCATATGTTCTGACTGCAGTGTCCTGTTATCAATCTTTTCTAGTCTGTATTTTCATTTCTTTGGATTGTGACAGATATTACATAAAAAACAGGATTTTGAACTCATTCAACTATTTCACAAGACCACAGGCTTTAGTTTCTTACATTAGAAGTGTTATATTTTAACTATATGTTGCTTTTGATGAAATCAGTATCTGATAATCCATAGATATTGATGGCTGTCATAACAGCTGTAACTGAGAACTATCCTAATCATAAATCTATTGCTATAGGCCTTATTCACAATCCTGTCATTGGTGTGAAAAGTAAAGGTTTAAAATTTATAAAAAAGATTTGAACTTATTTGATTTTTTTTTGCAAATATATACATGGTTGTGAAAAATTTTGATTACTACATGGCTTTCTGGACTTGTGCATTAGTTGAATGTTTTAGAATTAAGCCATTTCTTCTTGTTCAATATTGCTGTTGATCTTAACGTGGATTAGCTTTCAAAGAAAATGAATGAACGACAGAAACGCTTGGAAAAAGAAGCTACACGGTAAGACATTTCATTGACTGATTAAGATTTCTTTTGCTGGAATGTAACTCTAGATTTAGAAAGTGCGAAGTTTTCGCATTAATTTTTCCTTCTAAAAGTTAATCTTTGTAACTGAATTATGCCCATATTTATATGGTTTTCAACTAAATGTCCCAGTGAATTGGATCTTTAACACACCCCTTTGAAGGATCTCTTTTCCTCAGTTTGTGAACATATATATGATGAGATTCTTTCAGTTTCCATCTACCAAATCCACTCACAAGGCTTTGGTCAGCCTGAGGCTATAGTAAAAGACACTTGCCCAAGGTGCCATGCAGTAGGTCTGAGCCTGGAACCATGTGGTTGGGAAGCAAGCTTCTTACCACACAGCCATGCTCAACAAAAAATAGTTTCAAGCATGACATTTCTCTACAAAAGATAGATTGGTATATAAAACTGCTTTCTGCAGTTAAAGGTAATATATATATATATATATTGAGTGGATATATCTGATTTCTGCAGTGAAAGAGTTAATGATGTAAATGATGTTTTTGGACCTGGAATTGAAGCTAAAATACTGATACCACATCATAATACTCACAAATTTGTTAATAATAGAATATGAATATTGTAGATTGAGTTTGTTGTAAGTTTAGGGTTGTCACTGTTATCATCTGTACTATGTGTTTTCTGTTTTGTTTTCATTGTGCTGTCTGTTATATGTGATTTGTTTTCTCTGATGTACAGTATATCTGTTTTGTGAAATGTTGTACGTACTATGTCGTTTGTTGATAAAAACCTACTTGCTATGCAGGAAATGATAGTGTTCAATTAAATATTTAATATATTTGATTTTATTTTCAATGACGTTTTTGTCTTCTGTTGCTTTGACTAAGATAGAAGAGTTATTCTGTAATTTTGTAAGTTTCTGCAAACCTCTCAACTACAAATACATATAAACCTTGTTCACTGATTGAATGTTAATTTTTCTGTATTTTTGCAGCCGTTTTTCCTTACCCACAAAACTTTCTAAAGAACAAGAGAATCGCAAACAAATCTTTAAAAAGACATTAGATTATGAGATGGATGTGGTGAGGATGTCTTTAATTTTCAGAACTATTTTCAGTTTTGTTGTTTTTTGTTTTCATTCATAGCTTGTATTTAATTTTAATTTATCCCCTTGGCACTTATAAGAGATACTAAGCATCTTGATGTTAGATATCCTGAGCTTTCTTGATAGATATTAGATATCTTCATGTTAAGATATCTTGACCTATTCATATATATATATCAATATGATGATACTTGTGTATTCCTATGTGACTTAGGGCTTTTTCTGTTACTCAAGGTAACATGGATATAACTGATTTTAACAAAGCCCCTTATGTATAAATGGTTGAGGTTAGTGTGGTTTAGGTGTTCTGTTGTTGCAAGTTAGTGATAAGAAAGGAGACATAAATGGACAGTTTTGAAGAGGAAGCATTTGACAAAAGACTGTTCCTTGGCTATTATTTAATGAGGAAAAGTTATGGATTGGCAGAATCTTCAGAGTACTGGGAAAATGCCTTACAGCATTGTGGTTTTGACTCTTTGCATTCCAACGTCAAATTCTGATGAGGGCAACTTTATCTCTCATCTTTCCAGAGTTGATAAAATATAATACAAATCAAATACTGGGTTGATATAATTGACTTTTCTCTTCCTCCATTGAGCATCTTTGTTGCACATACAATGTAGTGCTGTTCTGTTGGCAGATGATAAAGTTTTGAATTTTTTGGCTGGTTCCTAGGAGTCTCTTGTCTTAAGTACTCTGTACTTTTGATGAAATAATACTTTGAAATAAATGAGTATCACTTTTAACAATAAATGGCTATAATGGTGTTTTCTTTTTGTTTTAATTTTAGAAATGGCTTCAAAATATAAGACAGAAAGTATCACAGGATCCGAAAAACCCTGAAGTTATAAAATATTTAATCCAAAGTATATTTCGGTGAGTCCTCACTAAATAACTTTTTCCATAAACTTTGTGATTTTTCCCTATTGGTAGTTTTAAAGTTTGTGCTATTGTGAAAGAGCTACAGTTGGATGAGTTCACAGTGTACTGATCAGAAGCATCATTAGTGTTACACTGTGTGAGACACTTAACTCTTAATGACTCAGTCCGGTTAGCTATATCTATATAAGTGCTGTTGGGAGGTACAGTTCATTACTCTTTTTTCGCAGGTGCACTGTAAAATTCAGTAGTTTTGACTTCTCTAGGGGAAATCTATGAAAAAACAGAATGGAGAGATATGTTTCTCAAACTGTTTAACAACAACAAAAACTGGGATTAAGGTTTTCCTGTCTCAACTAATTTTTACAAACCATTATGTAGATTACATCATAATGTTTGGATTACATTCAATCAACAGCCCTCAGCCACCCAATATTGAAGAGCTACCCCACCCCCATCAATACCACAGACCTATCTACCCATGTCAATATAATGACTCCTACTTCACCCAATCAATGCTTCAATCTAACCCAGCAGTTGTTTTACTGACAAATAGCAGGCCCTAAAACCCTGACAAAGAACATTAGTGAAGTTTTTCTGTGCTCTTTATTATTGAGAAAACAAAATAGAGTTTGCATCTATATAATTCTTTCTTTGCTTTGGGGTTGGACAAGATTATAAAGTTTGAAGTACAATATATAATTGTCTATTCCCTTTAACCCCCCATCCTTCAGTTCTTGTAGTCCCCACCCATAAGAAACACTGACCTAAACCATCGCACCAATCATCAGCACCCTATTCCACTCCATCAATGCCCATACATTATGTACCCCATCAGTATCTTACCAGGACTGTTCCATAGTCCTACCCCACCCACAATGAATACACTGTAGCATAGTGATGTGATATCTTTTCTATTATAGCCACAAGGCCTGAAATTTTGGGGAAGATGCTAGTTGATTATATTGTCCCTAGTGCTCAATATTATTGACCCCAAAAAGATGAAAGGCAGTCAACTTTGGTGAAATTTGAACTCAGAATGTAAAGATGGACAAAATGCTTGTAATGGAACTGGTTAATTCTTTACACTGTTTGGGTGCAACCAATTTCCTTTCTTTAATTCCCAGAAACTACCAGTCAGGAACAAGAACACAACCTTAAAAATATATATAACTCTTTATTTTCTTATTTACAAAAGAAGTACGTTGATATATTGGTATCCACTTGGTTCGATATAGCAAGGCTGAACTTTAACATTTGTAAGATTCTTACAATAGGTTCAGCAGCAACAGAGCAGGTCAAATCCTAAGCGTCTGGGACAGGAGAATGGCTGATCACACATGGTTTAACACGTCCTTTCTCTTCAATAGCCGTGTCTCAAGTCAACGACGGTAACAAGGAATGCGATAGAATTTTCTTCCCCAGTCTCTTGCGCATGTGCATGAGGGAACTTCCTTAGGCCTTTCCAGAAGGTTCCAGCCCTGCACACGCACACTGAAGAATGACGTTCCGCACACGCACACTGAAGAATGACGTTGCGTGTGCGCACACTGGAAAATGACGTCACTACATGCTCTTAGTATTTTGTCCAGCGTGCTAGCAATTCTATCAGCTCACTGCCTTAGCATAGTAGTGTAATATATCAACTAGTAGTAGTAGTATACTAACATTTGATATTGTCAGATCCAGAATCTTAGGAATCTGGTGATCCTCTGCATTAATATGAGGTAATATATAGAGAAAAGTTTGTACAAGAGTTTTGTGAATTAATTTGCTATGTAGAATGAAAAACTAATGTTTTGAATTCTTGTTTTCCATCTCAGAGTTGGGGTGATCTAGAACATTTTGTAACTGTCTTATGTTATAGCTGGGTTGGATGGTTCTGCAAATTTAGTTGTTTTTATAATTTATTTTGCTAAGGTGTATATTTAGTAACAAGATACATTATTTATTTGGTTGTTGTAAAGATGGAAGGGACTCATCACCTTCATTTAATGTCCACCTTTGCATGCTTACATGGATCAGATGGAATGTATCTTTGCGGTTTGAACGGCAGTTTTTAACATAATTTTTAGGTAACTAAAAAATTTTAAACTTCGTATACTGGTAGAATGTGTTTATAAAACATCTTTTTCTCTTGGCTTTATTGAGAAAATTCTATAGTTTGTAAGTTATTTGTTGTTTTTTTTCTTCAATTTCTGCAATTTCAACCAATCACTGACGTCTATTGAGTTAAAAAGCATTCTGTGCCGTATGAATATGTCCCTCGTTTAAGAAACAGATTGGGTTTATTTACATTTGTGAAGAAAAAAAGATACCCTTCCCCCACCTCTAACCCTAACCCTAAAAGAGATTGAAATGCAATAGATCGATTCTATGGTCATAATTATGGGTGACAATTTTATGACACCGCTAGAAAAAACTGCTGTTCAAACTGAAAAGATCCGATGGAATTTATAGAAGTAGAATTTTTACAGCCAGATGTCCTTCCTGTTGCCAACCCTCACCTGTTTCTTAGAAAGATATTTCCCCCATGGCCGGACATGTTTTTCACAGAAAACTAGAAACAAACAACATTGTATGACAGTGATGCTTGTTTACAACCTTCAAGTGATGTCAACACACATGACGGGTTTCTTTCAGTTTTTGTTATCAAATCTACTCAAAATTTATTTTACTATGGTGCATTTTTTTTTCATCAGGATATGTTATTTATTTTGTTGTTATAAAGCTGGGGGGGAACTGTAGATATTAATGTACATGGGACAGATCCAGCTGACAATCAAATTCATTGTGAAGTTCCAAAGATGCTCAGACAGTTTTCCTCATTCTGATGGCTGGTGATAGTGTGAAGGATGCAATTAATTTCTCACCCACCTACTGACTAAATAAAACTCATCATTGTCTTCTAATATCACTGACAGTAGGGTGGAATATAAATTAAGAAGTCTTGCTCTTTGATAAATTATATGAAAGGTGAATAAAATTGCTAAGTTTGGCATGTGTCAATGGTTCTGTTCCCAAGTTCTTTCTATAGTGTTGAGCATAGAGTGGGCAATTACTTGGAGAAAACCTTCAGTGATGTCAAGGCAAGGAGAGAGAGAGACACACACACACACCACACACGTGCACTCACATACATATGTATGATGGGTTTCTTTCTCGGTATTTCATTGTGGATATCTCCATTCTTCAAGACCCTGCAAAATGACTTGCTAGAATATTTGTCTCCATAGATTGACATTTTTGCATTACTAATTCTAATTACATGGTTTTCTTCATTTCCAAGATTAACCTTTTTTACCTGATTATCTCTATTAATTCCCTTCTTATATATTACAGGTGTGTGGATCATCCTCTGACAGCACTATTGAACAAGTATCAACAAAAGGTTCTTCGAAATCTCTTACGACTTACTCAGTCACGATCGTTTGAAGTGAGCCAAATAAAGGTACCATTGAATGTCCATAAAAACACATCTAGTCTACAACTGGAAGGTGACAGTGCAAAACCTACTGGCGAACTTACAAAGCAAACACCATCATTGGAGGATACTTCTAGTAATGATGACTCTAGAGTTCAGGAAAATAGAACAGCATGTGATAGAAATGAGCAAGAAACTGGAAAGCAGTCCAACGAACCATTTTCAGAAGATAAGCAAGTAGAAGACAGTATAACAGAGTCAACTTCTATGAAGGATATGGAGGATGAAACGCTGGAAGATGTAATCATTTCAAGTAAAGAACAACTTCTTACTGCTCTTGAAGTATCTAATGAAATGCAAGAAAATCTAATTCAAGAACAGAAGATGCTGAACAAAGTGAAACTAAAAACTGTAAATCTGGCACAGTTTACAGAAACATCAAAAGATGAGGAATCTGATGATATGTGTTCAAGTTCATTTGATGAAAGTAGTTTATTGAAGTCTTACTCAAGCAGTGAAGTAATAGATGAATCTGTCTATATCTTGAAACTAACCGATGACGCATATCAAAGACATTTACATAACATCAGTAAAGATATATTACTTTACAATGAAAAGATAATGAAGATGTTTATTATTTGTTATGAAGGACTAGATTCTGCTGAAGGCCGAGACCAAATTTATGCTTGTATTGAAGAGATGTTTTTCAAACCAATTTGGCCTCATTTATTGCTGCTCTTCAGGTAAGATGTTTCCAATTTATTCACTAAGTTTATGATTTTTGCAGTTTATTTGTTTTTCATTTATATTATTCGGGAGTTAGAAGACATGCATTCAAACTCTTCTTACATGTATTGTGTTGCATTATTTGGTAGAACATAATATTCAATGTATACCTCTCATAAAATACATACATCTGAACTTCATTAACCCTTTTTAGCTTTCAGATTATTCTGCCAAATTAATTACTTATTTCTTCACATTGTTTTGAATTAATCATTCATTATCTTCCAACTTCAAGATTTCAATGATGTGGTTGTTTATTTTTAGAATGGCATTGTAGGGTAGGTGTAAGAAGCCACATCTAGCCAGTTTAAACATGAACAACATAAAAAAAAGGTGTAAAAAAGCAACAAAAGATTGAGTTATAGGTGACTCCTAGTATTCGTGTATATGACTCATTGAGAGGGTGATCAAGGAAGGATACTTTGCAGTAGGTTACTTTCTATAGACCTGTAATAAAGCAACTATTCATTATACAGTGATCCTATTGCTTATACCTATCCCTTTGTGTCTACGCTGTATTTGTAATTTGACCTTGAGTACTAGACTAATAAAATATATCCCACTAGATTTTTCTGGTGTAGAAAGAATTTGTAACTCATTTTTACATATTTAGGAGTTATGTTAAATTATTATTCCAGTCAACAAAAAGCAAAAATCAAAACTGTTCCACCAAAACAAAAGAAGTGACCAATGCACACCAGAAGAGAGGCTTTATCATCCGTGAATGATTGTCTCATGTTTGGTGAGAGTTTGTTATTCCTCAAAATTACAAAATCTAGTTTTAAAACAATTACATATGGGCCACCAAGGTATAAATTGTTTGGAATCTAGCATTGACAGATAAACAGTGGTGCCGAGGATTAGATGAAATGTCTATTTCTTTTGAGCAAATGGAAACACTTCTTGAACGTCAGTAGAAACAATTTGAAGCAGCACAGTTTAACCTTATTGTATTACTGACCCAAAGATTATCTATCAACTCCAACAGTGACAAATTTCAGGCAGCTTCAAATTCCATTACAGAATTTATTTTCGACACAATTGCTGATATTACCTTTTCTTGCTAAGCAGCTTTCAAGCCAATCTTAGACTTGTAAAAAAATTATCACAAGTTATATTGCGACCAGTATTTTCAAGTTCTTTTACTAGGTCTTCAACAACTCTTGAACCTTGATTTGTCGCTCTCCCTTTTACTGGATCTTTGCCAGTGTAGATTTGCATTTTCCAGGCATAAGCTGTTTCACTGTCACCTATTGCCCAAATTTTAATTCCATATTTCTCTGGTTTTGAAGGAATATATACCTGGAATTGGCAACACCCTCTGAATGAAACTATTTGTTCATCAACTGTCATGCATGAACTTGGAACATATCCATCTTGCAAATTCTGATTCTATATTTCAAATAATTCTCTTATGGGCGCCAATTTATCATCACTTCTCTTTTTTCTTCTTGCACTAGCATCATCAAAACAATACTTGTAAAATCTGTTGAAATCTTCCTTGGCCATCTTCTTGATTCCATAACTGTGTGACATTTTCATGTTTAGATTCATAAACACCTATAAGAATAATGAGTCCAATAAATTTCCTTAGTTCAGAGTGATCAATTTCCTTCCATTTTTTTTTGTAAACAACCTGACCTTCAACATTTGTCAATTTACAAATTACTTCAAGAAGATTTTGGCACAAAAAGATAGTAAAGCATGTTTCAATGCTATCACAAGAACTTTTAGCAAAATGGGTTGGTCCACATTCTTGGCATACAATATTGCAAGATGAAGTTCTTATTGCTACTTAAGTGAGAGGATTAGAATGCCAAATTTCTTGTCTGTCTCTAGAAACATATTGCTCATTCATAATTGGGTGGCTTGTAGATAATTATTTTTGAGTATCTCCTTCATTTGATGACATAGAACCTAAACTGTCCAGCACACAATCACTTTCACCATCATCTTCAGAGAAATAGAAGGAATCACTACTATCTTCTTCCCATTCTTCATCTAATTCCAATAACCTTTTCGATATTTGGTCTTCACTCAAGTTTTCATGTCTTGGCATATTGGAAAGCACAACTAAACTATATGAAACTTGATAACAGACTAAAGGTAGATATTGCTTACTCACATATTTATACTCTCCTGAAAGATGATGCAATATATTGTAAGAATTGTGTCATGACATAGAAATATTTATTTCTTCATTGCCCACAGGGGGCAAAATAGATAGGGGACAAACAAGTGGATTTAATTGATTACATCGACCCCAGTGCATAACTGGTACTTATTTAATCGACCCTGAAAGGATGAAAGGCAAAATTGACCTCGGCGGAATTTGAACTCAGAACGTTAGGGCAGACGAAATACCACTAAGCATTTTGCCCAGTGTGCTAATGATTCTGCTAGTTCGCTGCCCATGACATAGAAATATTGCATCACCTTATAACCTAGCAGATTGAAGGTGATGCAGTACCACACAAATTTACAGGAATATTTTCACAATTTTTCCTATTCTATCTAAAATTCAGCAAATAAATTGAATACAATTTTATCTATTCTATATCTGATAAATATCTAGGAAAATAATACTTGATACTGCTTTTATTCTGTTTAAAATGACAAGAGTATTGTCTGAATTTAATTCGAAGGTCCAATGAAGCCATACAGTAATTAATGTATAAACTGAAATTTTCTAGCTTTTATAAACATACGGGAAATTTCCCATTTAACAAATAAAAGAAAGTGAAGAAAAAATAAGAATCACCAGACATCAGCAGAATCAAATAATATAAACAGTAGGAAAAAGCAACTGAAAAAACTGAAATGGGTCCATTGGACCCATTGATAGACAGAAAGTTAATGAAGCTCAGAGCCAATGAACACAATAAATACATCAACTATATACTACTGAAAAATACACGAGACATCAGTTTCACTGAGATAGTTGAAATCCTTCAGAAGATTTTTAGTGCAAACTCAATTTTGTTTAACATTAGATGCAAGTATTTTAAAATTGCCAAGTCCAAGGAAGATAACTTTGTCAGCTATGCAGGTAGAGTAAATTGCAAATGTGAACGTTTCAATTTGAATTCTTTAACTCATAATCAGTTTAAATGTTTAATCTTCATTGCTGGTCTACAATCACCATTGGATATGGACATTCATACTAAACTGTCATCACAGTTAGAGGTATGACCAGGTATGACTGCACAGCAAGCCAGCAAAAAGTACCAAAAGTTAATAAAATTGAAGCACGATACAAAGATGATTGAAATGAGTGACAAGTGAATAAGTTTAGAATCAGTAGGTCAAGTGAAAACTAATCTTAAACCATGACCTATTGACAGAAAAGAATTTCTAGTCCTTTTCATCTGTGTTGATTTGGTGGGGGTAAGACATGGAAAATTTTTATCCCACTGCAAGCAACATAAATGTCAATTATGCTACAATTTTGGTCATAAGAAGAGGTTTTGTTTACCAAATCATTCAGAGGAAGTAAGCAAAAAATTCTCTTACTAAGTTTTCGACTTGTTTACAATCCAAGAAATCAAATTAATATTATTTATGCCAGTTTTAAAGTGGATTTTCGTGAGGGAATTGTAGATATCAATGAACAAGCTGGCCTAGAAAACTCCATTCAGAAGATCTGAAACAGTATTTCCTGTGCTTTATCATCCATAAATGATTGTCTCTTTTGCGAGAAAGTTGTTATTCCTCAAAAATTACATCTAGTTTTAAAACAATTACATATGGGCCACCAAGATATAAATTATATGAAATCTAATGCAAAAAGATTGACATAACTATCCCATTGTACTTGTTTAGGTAGCAGAAGAAAAAAATGTGAAGATAAATGTAAAACCATTAAGAAAAAAATTAAAGCTCCTAATGTTTTCTCATCTTTTCACTGTTTAGTGAGAAAAATAATCTTATTTTCACATTATTTTGTCTGTATTCACTTTTTTAGTAATTAATCTTTTTATTTAGAAGCTAAACATTAGGTTTAATTTGAAAATTAATACTGACAATATACATTGTATTTCAGAATTGTTCATAGAGATGAAGAATATAAAGCAGCTCAGGTAATGACTGACTATCAGAATGTAATGCCACAAGATGTTGATGTGGCACCAAATCTTTGTCTTGAACAGTCTTCCACTTCTGGTCAGTTTCCTTATCAGTCTGCAGTTGAAGAGTTGAGATCAGTGAAAGATTTGACGGCACCCTTAATGAAAATGGAATGCTTGGGTAAGTAATTACAAAGCAGGTTTTAAGTTTATGAATTTTGAAATAGTGTATGTTATACCATCGCAAAATTGAAGATGAAGCTGTTGAATTAGGGTTAGGATGAAAGGTAGACTGTATGATGCATGTTTGTGAACTGCCATGCTACACGGCAATGAAACATGGGCCATGAGTGCTGAGGACATGCATAAGCTTGAAAAAAATGAAGCTAGTATGATCCACTGGATGGGTAATGCCAGTGTGCATACCTGACAGTGTAAGTGGCCTGAGTGAAAAGTTGGGCATAAGAAGCATCAAATATGGTGTGCAAGAGAGACGACTGCACTGGTATGGTCATGTGTTACATATGGATGAGGACAGTTGCGTGAGGAAGTGCCATTCCCTAACTGTGGAAGGAACCTGAGGAAGAGATAGACCCTGGAAGACATAGGATGAGGTGGTGAAGCATGATCTTCGAACGCTGGGCCTCACAGAGGCAATGACAGGAGACCAAGACCTTTGGAGATATGCTGTGATTGAGAAAACCTGGTAACTAAAGTGAGATTGCAGCCATGTATGTCTGGTTTAGTTAAGAGTACCCCCGATGTGTTGGGCGATATGATATGCTTGAGAAGACCTGTTGAGTAAAGTAAAACCAATATCATAGCTGTGGCCAATGCCCGCTGACTGGCTCCCATGCCGGTGGTACATAAAAAGCACTATCCAAACGTGGTTGGTGCCATGTTCACCTGACTGGCTCCCATGCCGGTGGCATATAAAAAGCACCATCCAAATGTGGCTGATGCCAGTATTCGCTGACGGGATCTTGTGCCAGTGGCATGTAAAAAGCACCATCCGAAAGTGTCTGTACTTGCTGACTGGTCCCCGGGCCAGTGGCGTGTAAAAAGCACTACACAAATGTGATCGATGCCAGACATGCCTGACTGGCTCCTGTTCTGGTGGCATGTTAAAAGCACTTATTACACTCTCTGAGTGGTTGGCGTTAGGAAGGGTGTCCAGCTGTAGAATCATTGCCAGATCAGATTGGAGCTTGGTGCAGCCGCTGTCTTTCCAGACCTCAGTCAAACTGTCCAAACCATGCCAGCATGGAAAGTGGACGTTAATCGATGATGATGATGATGACACTATTTTTAAACTTCATAGAGGAAAGGATGTGTCCATACATTTGTGGTTTTTCTTGAGAGGATAATCAGAAGTGAGTGGGTGAGCAGAATGAGTTTAAAGGATGAAATGAAGTAAGTAATATGGATATTGAAAGAGTGTATGTGTGTGTGTGTGAGAGAGATCGATCATTTGTTCAGGTTATATCTACAGATTTTCTATAGAAATTATAGCCACCACTAGTTTTGTTACGAAGTTTCGTGTCTGAGACACTTGATGTAAACAAACAATGAGATCAAAGATGAAAAATGGGTAATGGGCATATATGACATGTTTCAGGAATTTTTGCTTGTTTATCAGCACCCATCCTACCCATTCATTTGCCATGAACTCATTTGCTTAAACAGCCACTAAATATAGTGGTGTAAGGTTATTGAATATACCAATTTTACTTATTAAATACATTCTTGGAAGCTGGTAGGTAAATGTTAATGAATCCTAGGCACATGGTATTTTGTTATGCAATCATGATATACTACAAAGTATAAAGTATGGTTGCGTAATGAAATACCATGTGCCTAGAATTCATTGACATTTACCTACCAGCTTCCAGGAATGTATTTAATATGTAAAATTGGTATATCTAATAACATTACACCATTACATTTAGTGGCTGTTTAAGCAATGAATTCATGGATGATGAATGAGTCGATGGGTGCTGAGGAAGGAGCAAAAACTCCTGAAATATGTCATTGGCACCCGTGCCAGTGGAGCGCTAACAGCTCCACTCGAGCAGGATCACTGCCAGAGCAGTTGTCTGGCTTCTGTGCTGGTGGCATGTAAAAAGCACCATTTGAGCGTGATCGTTACCAGCGTCGCCTTCTGGCACTTGTGCCAGTGGCACGTAAAAAAACATTCAAGCGAGATCGTTGCCAGTGTCACTGGATTGACTCCTGTTCAGGTGGCACGTAAAAAACACCATTTGAGCATGGCCGTTGCCAGTACCGCCTGACTGGCCCTCGTGCCAGTGGCATGTAAAAGCACCCACTACACTCTCGGAGTGGTTGGCGTTAGGAAGGGCATCCAGCTGTAGAAACTACCAGATCAGATTGGAGCCTGGTGCGGCCATCTGGTTCGCCAGCCCTCAGTCAAATCGTCCAACCCATGCTAGCATGGAAAGCAGACGTTAAATGATGATGATGACACCCATTACCCATTTTTCATTTTCGATCATATTGTTGTTTACATCAGGTGTCTTGGATATGAAACTTTGTAACAAAATCAGTGCCAGCTATAATTTCTATAGAGAATCTGTTGAGATAACTTGAACAAATGAAGCAATAGCACTGCTAACACAGTAGTACATGGTATTGGTTTATAAAAAATTTTTAATATACTTTTTAGTTTGTTATGGTTGCATAATGAAATACTGTGTCCCTGCAAATCGTTAAGAGAGCGAAATGTTTCTAGATGATTACTTCCTGTTTTGTTTTTCAGTTCGTGTTATCCGACAGGTATGCCAATGCATTGCAGACTATCAACATCCAAGTCATACTGGTGTAAAGAGCAATACTGAAGATCATGCACCTACTGTGTATGTAGACCACATGTGGCATTTTCCTACATTATATCTTAAACACTTATGTTTCTACATGAATTAATATGTATGTATGTGTGTGTGTATATATGTGTGTGTATGTGTATGTATGTATGTGTGTGTATGTATGTGTGTGCATGTGTGTATGTATTGATGTGTTTGTGTATAAATATGTATGTGTGTGTATCTATCTATCTATCTTTATATATATATGTATATATATATATATATTTATTGGATCATCCCATAAATAATGCGTTTTTTTAATACTTTTTTTTTATTTTTCAAAATTAAGATAAACATAATTGTCTTTTAATCTAAAATATACTCTCCTTCATTTTCTATAATATTCTTCCACCTATCTGGTAGACTTGCAAAGCCCCTCTTCTAAAATTCACTTGTCCGTGATGAAAAATACTCCTCTAGTACTGTTCTGACCTCGTCTACAGGATTAATGATTTTTCCATCCAAATGATTTTGAAGACTATGGAATAAATGATAATCAGGTGGGGCAATGTCCAGCAAATATGGTGGGTGGGGCATTGTTTCCCATTCAAACTGCTCCAGCCTCTGGAATATCATCTTTGTTGTATGTAGCCAAGCATTATCCTGATGGAAGAACACCTTTCATCTTCAAACCAAAGATGCTCGTTTTTCTTCTAGCGCTGACTTAAGCTGCTCAAGCTGCTTGCAGTAGATCTCCTTTGTTATCATTTAGTTTGGGTTTAAAAGTTCAAAGTGGACTAAACCTTTCATATCCCACCAAACAGATAACAACACCTTACATGGTTGAAGACCTATGGTGTTTCTCCTTTTGCTACCCACTGTCTTTGGCACTTACATTTTTATAGAGAACCCATTTCTCATCAGTCACTCTTCAGTCCCAAAAAAGTTCATTCGTGAGATGTGACAGCAAAGAAGAGCACAGATTCACTCTCTGCATGTGATCAGACTCTGAAAGTTTGTGAGGAACCCATTGACCCAATTTGCTGACTTTTCCAATTGCATGCAGGTGTCGATGAATGGTTGAATGACCAAATCTAACCTTCTCTGCTAGTTCCTCAACAGTTATGATAATATTTTGTTCCACCAGGGGCGAGCTCTACAGATCTTCCTGGATAAGGCTCGTCTTCTAGGCTGTAGTTTCTGGTTCGGAATTTCTGGAACCACTGTTGACACTGGTTTATGCTTATTGTCCAGTCTCCATATATTGCATTAATAGTCCTTGCACTTTCTGTTGCATTGTTGCCTTTATTGAACTCATTGAGCAAAGTATGCCGAATATGTTCCTTTGTCATTTCCATTATAACTTTGAAAAAATAACTGTTAAAATTAAACTGCACTCTTCAAAACTTGCACTAAGAATAAGGACTAGGTAAAAATATAACCTGCTTTTATAGTAAGTTGATGCAAGTAGTTTATCCTGTTCCCTTCTGACTTTTAGTTCATGCAATTGAAAAAACCGCATTATTTATAGGATGACCCAATATATATACAGGCATACCTTGGCTTAAATCATTTCGATTTAAGTCTTTCTTGATTATACATTGGTTTTCAAAAATTATATATGGAAAAATAGAAATCAAGTTAAGTCATTTTACTCGACTTTATGTGTGTCTGCCACCAATATTGGAATTGTAAAATCACTAGAAAACCATTAAAAGCACATAAAAATCATGTTACTGTAGAATAAATAAGAATAAAAGCATATAAAATCATATTAAAATATGTACAATAAATGTTAAGATACACACCATAAAGTAGTGTAGCTTAGTGAATGAAATCACGAAATCACCAAATTGTATGTACATATTGGTAAATTTAAAATAAATTAGTTTTTTTTTACTATTGTGAAATAATAATAATTTATTTTACCATGTGTTATTGCAGTCTGCATTCATAAATAAAGCATCTACAATGTACAGTAAACACTGCCAAATTGTATTCATAAATTTAGATAACTTTTTTTTTTTACTGTACTGTATAAAAAAATAAAAATTATTTGTTTGTAAGCTTAAAATAGGTTTTTATTAACCATGTATTATTGAATATGCATTCATAAATAAAGTACAGATCTGGGAATGGTTATTATCGGTTTAGCCTAGGGACAAGAAAATTTGGCCTAGCCTAGAGTGAAGTTAATTTGACCTAAGTCATTTTTCGAATTAAGTCATGTCTCCTGGAACCTATTAATGACTTAGGGTGAGGTATGCCTGTATATATATATACATATATATGTGTGTGCGCGTATGTACTAATGTGTGTGTGTATGTATATATATATATATATATATATATATATGTATTAAATATAGACGTGTTGAGGCAAGTGAGGATCAGAATCGAAATCGATCAATGGAAATTGCGGATGTGTTACCAGTGCCGGTGGCATGTCGAAACTCTACTTGTGAAGACCCGTTGAGGCAAGTGAGGATCAGAATTGAAATCGATCAATGGAAATTGCAGATGTGTTACCAGTGCCGGTGGCATGTAAGAGAACTTTCCGTTTCGCGACCGTTGCCAGCACTGCCCCGTTTCGTGTCTGTTGCCAGCCTCGCCTGGCCCTCGTGCCGGTGGCACATAAAAAGCACCATCCGTTCGTGGCCGTTTGCCAGCTCTGTCTGGCACCAGTGCGGGTGGCACGTAAAAAGCACCCACTACACTCACGGAGTGGTTGGCGTTAGGAAGGGCATCCAGCCGTAGAAACACTGCCAGATTTGACTGGGCCTGATGAAGCCTTCTGGCTTCACAGACCCCAGTGGAACCGTCCAACCCATGCTAGCATGGAAAACGGATGCTAAACGATGATGATGATGATGATGATGATACATATATACATACATATATATTTATATGTATCATCGTCATTTGAACATTTATTTTTTTCCATGTTTGTATGGGTCAGATGGAATTTATTGAGGCAGATTTTCTGTGGCTGGATGTTTTCCCTGTCACCGACTCTTACCTGTTTCCAAGGAAGATAGTATTTCCTCATGGTCAGACATGTTTCCACAGCTGGCAGAGTGATGATGATGATGACTATAATAATAAATGTTACAGATTCATGTATTGCAATAGGATATATTTTGTGGTACATAATGTACGTAATAATATGAGACAATCAGAATTTTTACCTTTGAAATAAGTGTTACATGGGGTTTTCTTGAGAGTTTACCTTGTATATAAAATATCAAGAGCTGTACTACTCATAGTGGGCAGTAGCTCTCCTAGGAATAGTGGAAAATATTATATGGGTAGAGAGGACAAAGGGAGACAGGAAGTTGGGAGGGAGACAATAGATGATCTGTAATGTTCATTATCAGCATCATCATCATCATCATCATCATCACTCTGCCAGCTGTGGAAACATGTTTGACGATGGGGAGCTGATAG
The DNA here is from genome assembly GCF_006345805.1 of Octopus sinensis. Taxonomy (NCBI): domain Eukaryota; kingdom Metazoa; phylum Mollusca; class Cephalopoda; order Octopoda; family Octopodidae; genus Octopus; species Octopus sinensis. Next base: position 139,533,562 of record NC_042997.1, on the reverse strand, counting down.
ACTGCTGTCAATCACTAGTCTGTCAGCATATGTTGTAGCTGGTCAACTGCTTAGTCAACTTCTGCTCCTGTAGCCATGTGTTGGTTCCCAGAGTAACACATCCCTGATGCTTTTGTTCCTGGCCCAGTAGCAATGCCCAGCAAAATGGAGTCTCTTGGTTTTGACCACCTGTGATATCAGGGGAAGGTCCCTGTGGAGGTCTTCATTGATCACCCTCTGTTGCCATTTGATATTCAGTGCATGTTGGAGTAAGCGGGTGTAGCATCCATCTAGTCATTCCTGCAATGTTTTTGCCAGGATACAAGTTTATGTCTATAGAAGACATACAAAAAAAAAAGAAAGAAAGAAAAAAAATTAATAATAGAAAGCAAAACTACAATGTCCTACATCCCAACAACAACATTTAAGAACATTGTCTCAGATATCAAACCATGCTCATCAATGTCAACATGTCACACTCCAAAAAATCATCAACAACATCAGACATGTAATTCATGTAGCTCCAAATGTTGGGAATTATTTACAGAAATAGAAACTACTGAACTTCTTGAAGCAGTTGCTATGCCTCTAATTTTTTCTGAATTATAGAGACATACAGGACTGATGTGTTCCCAATTTTTTTAATCCTAAGCAGATAAAAGGTACACTTTCCTCCAGATATATAGGTACACTTTCCTCCAGATATATAGGGAAAGCAGGTAAGCCTTTGGGTATAATCACTGAGATGCTGAAAACATCTGGTGCAATAGGATATACTCTAGTCACATGCAGTCAATCAGGTAGTACTGAGAGGTATTCTGTTTATCTGTATTGCAAACTACAAGCCAGCCAATGAATCTCTTCTTAATTCTATAGTGTTACCACAACTATTATCATCACCACAATCACCACTACACCATTAAGAATTTAGAATTGCTTCTTTTCAGTGGTGCAGATGATCTGCTTCCAATCCTGCATTATGTGCTGATCCGTAGTGAACTACCAGAACTTGTCTCTGAATGTGCTGCCATAGAGGAACTGATCCATGAAGGGTGAGTAACATAAGCTCATACTTATTATTTCACTTGTCTTCAGTACTTTTATTTTTAACTATGGTTTCACTGTGCCTGGTAACCATATTTTGCAGTATACAAGTTGGAATTTTCATATTAAAATTTGCAGCTAAAAAAGGTGGGATGACTTATATACCAAGATGTCTTTGGAAGAACAAAAGTTCTCTGTGAAATGCAGTAGGATTTGGAAAGATAGTGACAATGTTTGAATGTTTACACTATATACTACATTGACTTGTATGCTGGAAAATATTGTACCACACTTTCATGTCTATGTTTACAGTGTGTGTGCATGTGTGTGTGGGGGGTTACTATGTTTTTCTACCACTGGTTACAATATATGAAGTTATTACACTTTTTTACCTGTAGTTATATCGTGCCAAATTATGAAATAACTAATGCATTTTGTCAGCTCTTAGCACTGTGTTAAAATATTCCTATTCCTAATAGGTTTGGATTGGGATGATGAGGGAGTGGGTTTGTAATAAAAAGTTTTCAAAACTTTTTTCATACAAAGATGCATCTCCACTCCAACCCCATCATTTCAAAAGCTGTGATTTAAATGAAATGGAGAAAATCCATGAAAAAAATTTTCCTCACAAATTTCTTTATAATTGTAATCAATGCTGTTTAGAAGGGATTTGTATACCCATTTTCCTGAAAGCTATGAGGGAAAAAAGTCAGATCATGTAAATTTTCCAAAACTCTTCCCTCCACCTCATTGGAAAAATTCTTTCCCACACATCCCTATATACTCTGAAGCCACAACATCTAAGTGGTATTTGTAGAAAATTTTGTTAAAAAGTATCCATTTTTCTGGATGTTATGAGGTAAAAAAGTTGGGGGCATATACATCTGTAGTAATGCCCTTATATTTATGATTTTTTCATTTCATGCTTATTTCATTTATTGTTTGCAATGTTCTCTCTCCCTCTCTCTTACACACACACACACATGCACGCACGTGCACACACACACACACACACACAAACTGCAAAGCATACAGATGGGCTGCTGAATTGTAATCTCTATGTTGCTTTGAGGGGAAGGTAAAACTTGACAAATTGCTCCTCCCTCTGTTGTTGGACTACCATGATGCTTGTTTAAAAGAGAGAGATTATGACTGATAAAATAATGAAAACAATATTTACTAATCAAGTAAGCACTATTATACAAAGAAATAATTAGAACATAAAATATAAAAATTATTAGAAGTGGGAATCAAATGTGAAAATATTATGAAGGGGCTAGTAGAAAACTGCCAGGAGGGCGGTCTTGCTGCTAGTGTGACTAATTGCAGTGAAATTTACTGCTCTGAGTGTATGACATTCAGAGTGAAAATTAAGTAAAGTTCAGGGAGTTATAACTTCTGCTGGCAACAAAGGAGTTCTTTCTCTGCCTCTGACTGAAGAGCAGATTATGTGATACTTTTGCATGAAATGTAATGCTGCATGATTGTGAAATATGGGTGCAAAGAATGTATGAAGATTAGAAAGAAATGAAGTGGACATGCTCTGTTGGAGGTGTAAAGTGTGTACATGTGTATTATATGCTTAAAATATTACAGAATTTTCATAATTTTTACTGTTTTTTATTTTATTTCTGTCTAGGTATCTTCTTGGTGAAGGTGGCTACTGTTTGACTTCATTCCAAACAGCTCTTGGATATCTTACATCTCTATCTTCAGAAAAAGTCTTTCACACTTTACCTGGAAATTAGTATGAAATTGTATTTATGTGATATTTGGAAAATTCTTCAGCAAAAACAATGTTTTTTTTTTGCATTTATATGCTGGAAGTAATATTGAGCCTTCCACCTGCCCCAATTTCTATAGATTTACATTCCATGTTTTGTGGGATTCTCTGTAAAGTTTTCAACAAGCAGTGATGGCATTTATTAGCTTCAGTAAGCTATCTGGTTTATATCACACAGATGTTGTGTTGTTTGTTCTTGAGCGAACAGCTCAACTGTTTTAATTACTTCATTGTTATATGTTATATGGTCACCTTTTTTTACCATATAACTAATACATTACTAATTAAATAACTCAATCACAATAATATTTATAAACAACATATTATTTATCATCGAATTCTACTATATATAATAAGCATGCAGTGATATCAAATGACCATTAACAATGAATCTGTAAATATATAAAATATATTACTAATGATATATCAAGTCAATACTGTTTACAAAATACTTGGAAAGTTTCAATTAAAATTTTATTTAAAGCCCTTATCTGTGTTTTTAGTTTTTCATTGCCTGGTGCTTCAATGATAGAAGTATAAATGAAGATTGTAAGCTACACATTTGCCTAGGTATTAATCCTTTTGATACCAAACTTCTTTAGATCTTCCCTGATTCTTTGATAAAAGCTTCCTGTTTTCAAGTCGTCTAAATTAACCTCCTGTTAATTTATGTTCCAAACTTCAGCATAATAATTATTTTACTAAATTCTTCGTTATTTTCAAAATTAATTGAAACAAAAGCAGTGTACTTCAATGAAAATATGGTTAAGGTGGTAACTGTGAGTAACAGCATTAAAATTTTTTTGTCTTTGGTCAATAAGTATTATTTCCTATTTGCTTCCTTCTAGAAACCAAAGGAAATGACTACTATTCCCTTCAAACTTTGCATTTGTGACCTGGACATCAATGTTTTGAAACTGACCTATTTTCCATTATACATACAGTGCTGAGTTGCTGAAGCAGAAATATCATTATACAAAATATTCTGCTAAATATTACAGATTTGCTTGTCAGTTGCCCGACCATAACCACTTGAGCATGTCCCTTAGTGGCTGACAATATGAGCATCTCTGATCATGAGCAGGAGTAGTGGGGGAGCACCATAACCATGTGTTGAGAGGGATTCTTTAGGTTTTGTATAAATGTAACAAGACCAATTACCATTTTTCATACTTTCTAGTGGGTAAGCAAATAGGAAATAACAGTTGCTACCCAAGGTCAAAAATCGTGGTATACACTGTAATCAGTGTCAAAGAAATAAATCTGAATGTCTCATTTTACCCTCGCTCATTCCCCACCTAGAATCATTGCACACCCTCTCTTCTATTCTCTTGTACAGGGTGTACTAAAGGATTCCTAATTGATTTTTAGTAAAGGGCATAAAAACACATGAGTTCTTTAAGATTAAATTAAATATGGTCATGTAACGTATTAAGATACATTTCATTCAATATGTCAGCCTTTAGCTTTCACAATCACTCAAAGACGGGAGTGGACAGTCACATGAATGCTAGACAACTTCTTCACTGAAATGATCCATTGATGTGACTAACGCTTTCTTCAGAGTGGTGATATTTTAGTAGGAAACTCTTGAAACATCACTTTCTAGAATGGACCAAATAGTGAATTCCATAGGGTTGATGTCTGGGCTGGAGATGAGACCGCACATTCTTGTCCCAGAACCTGCTGAAATGGCACCTGTACCACTACTGTGCCACATTAGACATATTTTTTTCCCTCACTTCAAATATTTAGACACTGTTATGGATATTCACATAATGTTCCATTTCATAATAATATTCATGAGGAGATTCATTGATATTTCAGTTTGTAAATTTTGTAAATTATGGGAAGTTGAACACATTTGTGAAATGCTCAATCAATTTTTTGACATTTAAATTGATTTGCACAACATATATGATATTTATTTGATAAAAGAGAATCCAAGCAAGACTTGTATTATTTGGAGAAAGTGTGTTGAAGAATACCATGAAATTGCTGTGGAGAATGGAATACCTAACCTTTTTGACAGAATCCTTCTTCAAGGAAAAGATGACAAGAGAAAAAATAAAGTTTTATATCACCTGTGTTAAGAAACTGGCTGAAACCAGATCATCATCATTATCATCGTTTAATGTCCGCCTTCCATGCTGACATTGGTTGGACGGTTTGACTGAGGACTGGCAAGGCAGGAGGTTGCACTAGGCTCCAATTTGATCTGGCAAGGTTTTTACAGCTGGATGCCCTTCCTAACACCAATCACTCCGAGAGTGTAGTGGGTGCCATTTATGTGCCACCGGTATGGGGGCCAGTCAGGTGGCAGCGGCATCGACCCACGATGGAATGGTGCTTTTTACGTGTCACCGGCACGGGGCCAGTCAGATGACACTGGCATTGACTGTGCTCAAATGGTGCTGTTTACGTGCCAGTCAGGCGGTACTGGCATTGGCCACGACAGTGATTTCGCTTGATTTTAACAGGTCTTCTCAAGCACAGCATATTGCCTGACGATGGAAAGGAACACTTAATTGGGCTGGTTATGCGACACTGGCATAGGCTACGGCTACCATATCACTTGGCTTGCCGGGTCTTCTCAAGCACAGTATATCTTCAAAGGTTTCAGTCATTTGTCATTGCTTCTGTGAGGCCCAACATTCGAAGGTCGTCCTTAACCACCTCATCCCATGTCTTCCTGGGTCTACCTCTTCCACAGGTTCCCTCCGCTGTTAGGGTGTGACACTTTCACACAGCTGTCCTCATTCATACGCAACACGTAACCATACCTTCACAGTCGTCTCTCTTGCACACCACATCTGATGCTTTTTATGTCCAACTTTTCTCACAGGGGACTTACGGTTTGTCATGTATGTATACTAATATTACACATCCAGCAGAGCATACTAGCGTCATTCCTTTCAAGCCTACGCATGTTCTCAGCAGTCACAGCCCATGTTTCACTACCGTATAGCATGGCTGTTTGCACACATGTGTCATACAGTCTACCTTTCACTCTGAGTGAGGGGCTCTTCGTTACCATGAGGAATGCAAGTAATCTGAGTTTCATATGTTGACAGGAAGTAGTAGAAAAGAGAAACTTGGTGAGAGAAGGGGAAAGAAAGAGAAGCAAGCAAGAGTGAGGTGAAAGGAAAAATTGAGGTGAGAGGGAAGCTATTTAGTTGATTTGTGTAACATATCAGTGCAGCTGGTGATCACAAAACAAACCCCCAGTCTGACAGTACTATGTGTGAATAGTTAGATAATGGATTGCAATTGCCAAAGCATCAAAGTTGCTTTATGTCAACATACTTTAAAGAATATGCACTGGCATAACTATATTTGTTGAGAAAAGAAGTTCATAACTTTCCCCAGATAGTTTGGTGTTGCGAAAACTAGGGAATTATCAGCTTGCTTTGAAATTAGTTAAGGTTGGTGACATGAAGGGTATCCAACTGTAGAAAATTTGCTTCAGCGAATTCTCTCAGACCAATGTAAGCATGGAAAAGTGGATGTTAAGACAACGAAGATGATGATAACGTGCGCGCACACGCACACACACATTAACGCATATATATATATATATAGGTGTTATTATGGAACAGTGAGAATGAATGCCCGACATCGTATTGGTGGATAAATAGTCTTTATTTGTAGGTTAACCAGGCTACTATTGGTTTCATGGTAAGAGAGATATACAGTTATTCAGAGATCTATAATTACATGGTCTTTGGGTTGTATTTTCTAATATTGTTATTTTTACCATGGTTGAATATAATCGACCCTATATTGGGGAAGCAACTTAAGCTAACATTAATTGTATTTCTGTTGAAATAGTATTTATGTGAGTATGGGAAGTGATTATCTATTCATTTTAGGAATTTTCTAGCTACATTAGTGACTACGTTCATACTGCATAAGGGATTGTACCATAAAAGTTTCCTCTACCTGTGTCTTCTTGGTTTATCTACATCTGATTCAATATAATTTATGCTATTCTTAAAGTCGGACTTTTCTAATGCGGTATTGTAGTATGGGGAAGCCTTTACGAAAGTAGCTTTATCAGCGGATAGGTTGGAAACGTACGGGCTAATGTTATTAACTAATTGTTTTATGATTGACGGTGGTTGGATGAAGCCTGTGTCGATGTATAAGGTATCCTCATTTGGTTACAATTTGTAGAGCAAACCAAGTGAGGTTCGCTCTACAAATAATATACCAATTAAAGGTGTATTCTATTTTATTAAATTTTAACTCACATATGTATTTACTTAGACCTGTCGAATTTTTTAATTTGGGATTTTTGAAAAACTGATAATGTTAGGAAATCCTTTTAATTTCGTTCGCTGTGGATCCAATATATTCTTTATTATTAATATTGTTATTATCATTATCAGAGGTTACTACACATTTATAAATCACGTGATCTAGATTGCAATTATTATTAAGCCTACATTTGGATTTTTCTTAACACGTGCATTTATTTAAAATATAGATTAATAACAGGTAAAATATATTTATTTAACTAATTTTATTGTATGGTATTTTAATTATTTTATTTGTTGTAATTTTCTCTGCGTATACCATACCATGAGGCTATCCTGAAATAGGACGTCAAAAAAAAAAACGTGAAGAAAATGAGAAACGAAAACAAAACACAAAAACATGGAAAACGAACTTTTTTTGAACAACGAAAGAAACAAATAGAAAAACGAGA
>NC_042997.1:139493545-139523545 GCF_006345805.1 Octopus sinensis | reverse complement strand
AAGGTCAAAGTAAGCACAAAGTTCAAGTAAGCACAAAGTTCAAAGTAAGCACAAAATAATGTTTGTTGTCACTTCAACGTGTGTGTGTGTGTGTATAGTTAATCCAAACATGAAAACATAAAGAGAAAACACAACAACGCGAGGACGTGGAACAAGTATAGAGTTATTGGACACTCAGGAAAGGAAATAAAGAAGGAGGATTTAACGTTTCGAGCGGAGGTCTTCGTCAGAAACATAGGAAAAGGAAAGATCCAAGGAAGGGAAGACGGAGGAAAAAATCGCCAACGATACATACGCGAGGCGGATGGTAAGAAGCTATTTTCACAGCCACATAAATCTGTGGTTCAAAACCCTCTGAGTGGACTTGGTAGGCGGAAACTGAAATAAGTCCGTCGTACACACACACACACACATACACACACACACATATACACACACACGCACACACACACATATACCCCCCCGCCATCGCTTAACAACAGATGCTGGTGTGTTTATGTCCCCGTAACTTAGCGGTTCGGCAAAAGTGTCCGCTAGAATAAGCACAAAGATCACAAAGAATAAGTCCCGGGTCGATTTCTTCGACTAAATCCCTTTAAGGCGGTGATCCACCATGGCCACAGTCAAACAACTGAAACATGAATAAAAGAATATATATATTTGTGTGTGTGTGTTTGTGTTTGTCTTCCACCACTGCTTAACAACCATTATTGGTTTGTTTACATCCCCGTAACTTAGTGGTCGGTAAAGCAGACTGATATAATAAGTACCAGGTTTTTAAAAAATGAGTACTGGGGTCGATTTGTTCGACCGGACCCTTCAAGTCGGTGCTCCAGCATGGCCACAGTCAAATGACTAAAACATGTAAATAACAAATACACACACATACACTCACGCATATTTGCATATACGCGTGTGTGTGAGCGTCTGTATATTTGTGTCTTGTATTTATATTACGTGATAGCTGTAAAAGAGCGTCATGGTCATACAAGCAGTGTTATTTCCACTATTTTGTGAGAATATGTCTAGTAATGGGGAAATATCTTGCTTGGATATAGGTGAAGGTTGGCGACAGGTAGAACATCTGGTTGCAGAAACCTAGCTAAAAAAAAAAAAAAAAAACCCGAAAATTTCAACTGATTCATGTTAGCATGGAAAAATGGGCGTTAAAATAACGTCGTCGACGACGATGATGATACTGGGTGGCAAGTTAGTAGGGTACTGAAAAATGTCCCAAAAGTTAGCATTTAATTATCCTCCTCTTCTCCCGCCACCGCCACCACCACCACCCCCAACACCACCACACATCCTCCTTCCCATACTACTACTACTACTACTACTATACTACTACTACTACTACTACCACCACCTACGATGTGACGTCATTAGTAAAGATAGTTCTTCATGGAACAATCTACTTAATGTATTAACAGGAGCGCTCAGCACATTTACTTGCAATACTAAATTAAGTTTTTCCTGCTGAATAAGTTCATTACTATTGTAGCCTGTTAACATCTCCAGCATTAGTTTCGGTTCGTGAAGGCGCGCGGCTTACTGTTTGGCGTATTTAGCTCACATTCACAAGGTCGTGAGTTTGATAACCGGTAGCGCGTCGTGCTTTTGAACAAGACACCTTTATTTCGCGTTGCTCCAGTCCACCTAGCTGGCAAAAACGGGTAGTTCCTGTATTTCAAAGGGCCAGCGTTGTCACGCCGAATCTCCCTGAGAACTATACGTTAAGGGTACATGTGTCTGTGGAGTGCTCAGCCACTTACAGCCACTTACAGCGCCGGGCAAAATACCTAGCGGCATTTCGCCCATCTTTACGTTCTGAGTTCAAATTCCGCCGAGGTCGAGTCTATCTTTCATCATTTCCGAATCGACAAAATAATTACCAGTTGAGTCCTGGGGTAAGTCGGAAAAATAGTCTGAAGTATTTGTTTCGACACTTCAGGTTCTGAGTTCCAGTCCTACTGAATTAACCTTTGTCTTTGAGTCCTGGGGTAATCGACTTACTCCCCCCCATCCCCGAAACTACCTTGTGCCGAAATTTGAAACCAATATTAGCGAGAGTTTAGGCGACGAGCTGGGAGAACCGTTACCGCGCCCTGCAAAGTGCGTCATTTCATTCGTCTTTACGTTCTGGGTTCAAATTCTATCAAGGTCAACTTTGTCTTTCATCCCTTCAGGGTTGATAAAATAATTACCAGTTGAGCTCTGGGGTTGATGTAATCGACTTACCCCCATCCTCCGAAACTGTTGTCCTTCAACCAAAATTTGAAACCAATGTTTATAGGTATTCAAAGATATACATACACTGCCATGACAAAACAAGTAAAATGCCGAGAAATGTAAGCGAAGAACATCATCCGCAATTGAAAAGAAAAGGTAACAAGAGCTCTGAGGTGACATTTTGCTAGTATGTACATAATATAACGTAATGCTATTTTTCGAGAATAAATAAGGAGGAGTGTAAATGAATCTTAAAAATTCAGAGAACAACTAGAATCACAATAGTAATTAATGTATTTGTTGGGTGTTGACAAGGGAATGTGTGTTCGTTTCTCACCTGGGTCTCGTTATTTTCTTTCTTATTGTCTGTTGGTTTACATATATGTTTATTTAATACTTGTATTCTATGTAAACAACCTTGGCCGATCAGCTAACGAGTATATATATATATATATATATATATATATATATATATACACATACATACACACACATATATTTATATGTATGTGTGTATATATATCTATCTGTCTATGTATATATATATATGTATACACACACACACACACACACACACATATATATATATATATATATATATATACATATATATATATATACATACACACACACATATATTTATATGTATGTATGTGTGTGAGTGTACATACGTTACATATATATACATACATATATATGTATGCGTGTATATATATATATCTGTCTATGTATATGTATATATATATATGTGTGTGTGTGTGTGTGTGTGTGTGTGTGTGTGTGTATGTATATAAACATAAATGTACGTTAGTACAATATATATATATATATATATATGTATAAATACGTACATATATATATATATATATATGTATGAAAGAGAAAAGCTGAAGAGCGTTAGATAGTGTGGAGGTGTGAGATAATGTGTGAGAATGAGGTTGATGCTAGTAGTGTTAAGAAAAAGTAAAATATACAGTATACTTTGACCTACACAAGACATCACCACAAACATCAATAGCAACAATAACTACAAGAAACAGACACTGAACAATAAGAAAAATTAAAGAAAAATAATACAAAAACGATAGTAGAGGTGAAAGAAAAAGATTGTGATAAAATAAAGACAAGGCAATTGTAGAAGACAGTTTGTAAAGATCTTAAAATGCAAGAAAATGAGTGAGATAAAGTGAATGTAATATAAAATAAAGAAAAAAGCAAATGCGCTTGAAATACGTAATGAGTTTATATTGTGTAGTTCTTTTAGTCTACATACATACATACATACATACATACATCATAGTTGGTTATAGAACGAGGAAAGTTTGTCCTCCAAACCCAAAACCTGTGCATCAACGGTCTCTATCGCCCCCATTCCACACAAAGAATATTACAATTTCCTCGGCATAGACGAAAATGTATCATATGAAGGCAGTATGAAAAAAGATAGAGTGACCCTAGAATGTTACATCAGATTCGAGGAAAATATGGCAGTCAGAACTCTCCTCTTACAACAAAACAATATCCCACAATGCATTTGCAGTACCAGTGGTGATCTCAACATTTGGGATACTTGATTGGTCTATAGAGGAAACCCTGACAACAACTGGGAACTTCCACATAAACAATGATGTTCACAGGCTCTAGTTAAGAAGAAATGAAGGTGGTAGAGGCCTTAGATCAGTGCAGACGGCCTTCGAATGCCGTAGGGTATCACTCAGGCAACACCTGCTAAACAACAGCAGTAAAAATAAATATATAAATGCAATGCTGGAAAGTGAAAGGAGCAACATTGTACGAGTTGGCAGTAAGCTTCTCAAGAAGCACTCTCTTCCTGATGGTCTCCTATACAGCCTCAAAACAGTTTGGCTCTCTTACATCAGAGAAGGGCTGGATGGAAAGCACTCAGCATCCCACCACACACAAAAAAAGACTATGCATGGGTATGTTTCCTGGAAGCTTGAAGAAGACAGTAGAATTGATAGGAAGTGCAGCTTCTCTTGGACACAAGACCATTACATCACATCACACTTTGAAGGCTATGCCTTTGCAATCCAGGAACAGAAGATTTCCACCAAGTGCCTGGTGAACGAGAGAAACAGCGATGCTCTTGTTATCTCAAGTGCCTTACTTTTCGCACAAACAATTATTTGTAGTAGCTGGCACGTATCTAAACTCCCGTTCGTCGTTTGAAGGAAAATTACACCATTGTCGCTAAACACTATTTTAAAGTGCGATTTTTATGGTTTGGAATTGCTCTACACGTATTTGATCATAAAGATGTTTGGAATTTAATATTGTTTAGTATTTTTTAAGGTAATAATAAAATTAGTTGAATCTATTTTCATGCAGTCGGAGTGCGCTAAGTTTCCATAGTTGCGACGACATGAAAATAGGTCCGACAAATTTTATTAATATCTGAAAAAAGACTAAGTTTCCAACATTTTTATGGTAGAGAGTTATGAGAGGTAATATTGTATGAGAGAGTGAGTTCAATACGTATTTCAGTTCTGAACGTTATGAAGCACGTCTTATGGTTAAATTACTTGATATAGTTATAATATTTAGAGAAATATTTTTTCAAAATGTTAGGATTAAGAAAAAACCAAGAATGAAAATAGTAGAAGAGTCATTGAATAGTGAGAGCGTGGTAAAACACAAGGAATAGTAGAAGTGTCATTGAATAGTAAGAGAGGGGTAAAACATAAGGAATAGTAGAAGTGTCATTGAATAGTAAGAGAGGGGTAAAACATAAGGAATAGTAGAAGTGTCATTGAATAGTAAGAGAGGGGTAAAACGCAAGGAATAGTAGAAGTGTCATTGAATAGTGAGAGAGTGGTAAAACATAAGGAATAGTAGAAGAGTCATTGAATAGTGAGAGCGTGGTAAAACACAAGGAATAGTAGAAGTGTCATTGAATAGTAAGAGAGGGGTAAAACATAAGGAATAGTAGAAGTGTCATTGAATAGTAAGAGAGGGGTAAAACGCAAGGAATAGTAGAAGTGTCATTGAATAGTGAGAGAGTGGCAAAACATAAGGAATAGTAGAAGTGTCATTGAATAGTAAGAGAGGGGTAAAACGCAAGGAATAGTAGAAGTGTCATTGAATAGTAAGAGAGGGGTGAAACACAAGGAATAGTAGAAGTGTCATTGAATAGTAAGAGAGGGGTAAAACACAAGGAATAGTAGAAGTATCATTGAATAGTAAGAGAGGGGTAAAACACAAGGAATAGTAGAAGTGTCATTGAATAGTGAGAGAGGGGTAAAACACAAGGAATAGTAGAAGTGTCATTGAATAGAGAGGGGTTCGGAGGAGTAAAGTTGAAAAAGTGTGACACATTGACATTCGCTTTCGCATTTATTGTTATAGATTTATGTATATGTGTGTCTTTGTGTCTGTGTTTGTCTCCCCACTATCACTTGAGGACCGATGTTGGCGTGTTTATGTCCCTGTGACTTAGCGGTTCGGTAAAAGAGACCGATAGACTAAGTACTAAACTTACAAACAATAAGTCACGGGGGTCGATTCCTTCCATTAAAAAACACAGTGTTCTAGTATGGCCGCAGTCAAATGACTGAAATAAGTAAAATTTTATACGTATACACGAGTGGCTGTGTAGTAAGTAGCTTGCTTACCAACCACATCGTTCCGGGTTCAGTCCCACTGCGTGGCATCTTGGGCAAGTGTCTTCTACTATAGCCTCGGGCCGACCAAAGCCTTGTGAGTAGATTTGGTAGACGGAAACTGAGATAAGCCCGTCGTATATATGTATGTATATATATATATATATATATATATATATATATATATATATATATATATATATATATATATATGTATGAAGGTTTGTGTGTCTGTGTTTGTCCTCCTAGCATTGCTTGACAACCGATGCTGGTGTGTTTATGTCTCCGTCACTTAGCGGTTCGGTAAAAAACACCGATAGAATAAGTACTGGGCTTACAAAGAATAAGTCCCGGGGTCGATTTGCTCGACTAAAGACGGTGCTCCAGCATGGCCGCTGTCAAAATGACTGAAACAAGTAAAAGATAATATATATATATATATATATAATATATATATATATATATAAATAAATATATATATAAATCCAAATTTAGGGGAAGGAGCTGGAAAAACCCAGGTTACATATGTTTCCTAGCAGCAGAACATCGAAGTAATAATTACTCAATGAGGGGTGTTCCAGTAGCTACTCGAATACACGGAGAGAACAAAAAAGAAAAGCATATGTGTGAAAAAATAAGATATGGGAGTGGGGAAATGTCTTAAGTTGTTAAGAAAAAGAATAAGAATAAAGGAAAGGAGAGGCGGAAGAGTTGAGGGAAAAAATTTGATTAGATTGAAGTTGGTTTGGGGAAGGTTTTTGTTAAATATAGGCTGGGGTCGTTTACTATGTCAACAGTAAATAAATAAATAAGTAAATAAATAGGCGCAGGTGTGGCTGTGTGGTAAGAAGCTTGCTTCCAAACCGCATGGTTTCGGATACAGTATCATTGCGTGGCACCTTGGGCAAGTATCTTCTACTACAGCCTTGGGCCGAACAAAGCCCTGTGAGTGGATTTGATAGACGGAAACTGAAAGAAGTCCGTCGTATATATATATATATATATATATATATATATATATTAATATATATATATATATATATATATTATATATATATATTATATATATATATTATATTTTATAATATATATATAATAATATATATATATATATAATATATATATTTATATATATATAATATTATATTATATATATTATACATATACATATACATACACATATTATTTATGTATATATTTATGCTTTTGTGTCAGTCCCCAAACCATCACTTGATAACCGATGTTGTTGTGTTTACGTCCCCGTAACTTAGTGGTTCGGTAAAAGAGGCCGATAGAATAAGTACTAGGCTTGCAAAGAATAAGTCCTGTGGTCGAATTGTCGACTAAAGACGGTGCTCCAGCATGGCTGCAGTCAAATGACTGAAACAAGTAAAAGAATAAAAGAATAAATAAATAAATAATTGTGACGCCCGTGTATATACATCTTAACAGAATCAAAGAAAATAAAGGGGAAGAATCTTAGAGGTAAGAATGCCAGTAGGAGAAGAGAAAAAGAAAATTTAGGAGTGGTAGTAAGTTGGAATTTGGTTGGAGAGGAGAGGAAGAAAGAGAGGAAGGTGGGAGATAATGTTTCTGGTCAATAGAGGAATATAGTAGTTCGAGGTAAATTGGTAGTATATCACTTAAAAGTAAAACTATACAAGCGCATATTAACGCACATGTGTGTATTTTCTTTTTGCGTCTGTAGTATCTTATAGGTGTGCATGAGCTCGTAGGCGCCTGCATACACACATGTGCAGAAGTAAGATGTAGGGAGTTAACAAACTTAAGAAAAATATAAAGTATAAAAAATATAAAGGTAGTTAAAAAGTTGTCTGCTATAAATACATAGAAGAGCTGGAGGAATAGGCAGGGAATAACAGGGGCGCTATTATTTGTACTTTGAGAATGCGTTACGGAATCGGTGCTTACAATTAAAAATTAGACGGCTTCGTTCATTCAGACATTTGGTGGATTGCATAATACAAAAAACTTCGGCGATCGCATTTGTTATTATAAACATTATACGATAAAGAAGTGCTGTTAGATCTTGCTTGGGATTTGAAGCTAGAATTATATATAATAATATATATATATATATAATATATATATATATAATATATATATATAGTATATATATATATATATATAATATATATATATATAATATATATATATATATATATTATATGATATATATATATTATATATACGAGCAAAACGCCTCCGTCCAATGGACGGTGTTGAATCATATCTGCTGAATAAAAAGCAATCAGTGTTTTCTTTTCATTAAAAAATAATTAAGCCTTTATTTCAATAAAATTTTTGGTTTTGTTAAACGAAGTTAAGGCAAAAAAAAAAAAAAAACTTCTCGAGAAACCAAATAGTCTTTCCTTCCTTCATGCCAAGTTTGAAGAAAATATCTCTTTTACTTTTTTGGTCTCTTAATTATACTGCACTTTGTGGCATTATTTCAAGTCAGCCGGCTTTTTTTGCGCAAACTGCACGTGCATTTTTCTTGAGTACGCGTTGTATCGATCGCAACATATATGTATATATATATATGCTATGATTTTAAATTTGGCTTAGAAGATAGAATTGAACCTTTCATACCTCGCCCACCCCAAATTAACTTATAGGACTACAAGGAAAATTTTGGCGGGAAATCTTCCGTTCGCCTCGTCTGCCCTTCTAGCTCTTATACAGGATTAGCAAAGTTATATTAGGTAAAATTCTACTCCAACTTCATGCTAAGGTTACACTAAACGTATCATCTAACACTACTGAGGCCATCAAATGGTTTAAATGCTTAAGGATCAAACTTATAGATAAAAATTGTGGTTAAGTTACCATCTCATGACCCCCACTGTTATTCTCTTCTGCCACTCCAATTTATAGTTGGGGTGTTCTTCTCTAAGTTCATTCCGCTACAGTAGTAGCAGCATGTAATTCTTTCACTCTCTAGTTCTGATGAAATATTTGCTAAACATTATAATGGAGTATCCTGTATGTTGAAAGCCTATATTTTGCATCCGAAGATGGCAGTGTATTTCAAATTGATATAATACTTGCATTGTTCGATTAAATGGAGCCGCTTGAAACGGCTGTAATGCACTAATACCTTGACATCCTTGTTACTTATTTTCTTTTTATTCACCTTAGTTCGAGGTGTGCGGATAATACCGGACTGATTTGGTGCCTCAACTTAAGTAGCCAATTCAACTGAATCGTTAATGTTTCTTTAAGATATATATATATATATATTATATATATATATATATATATTATATATATATATGCATATATCTATCTATCTATCTATCTATCTATCTATCTATCTATCTATCTATCTATATCTATCTATCTATCTATCTATCTATCTATCTATCTATCTATCCATCTATCTATCTATCATCTATCTATCTATCTATCTTCTATCTATCCATCTATCTATCTATATCTATCTATCTATCTATCTATCTATCTATCTATCTATCTATCTATCTATGTCTCTCTCTCTCCATATACAAAATTAGGGAATAGAGCAGATAAAATCCCTTCTCGTAGGACCAGAGATACCTTAATTAAATGAAGGTTACCTTGTCATCAATGGATCCCATGTTAACTCGCAGGAGATTTGATCGAAAACGCGAGAAAAACAGAGCGAGAGAACTAAAGGGAAAGCATATTTGTGAAGAAATAATATATGGGAGTGGGTAAATGTCTGTTAAGGAAAAGAATACGAATATGAATAAGGAAAAAGAGAGGTAGGAGAGCAGGGGGAAATTTTGGTATTATTGAAGCTGGCTAGGAGAATGTCTTTGTGAATGTAGGCTGAGGTCATTTACTGCGTCTACTGTAGAATAAATAAGTAAATATATTGTGACATCCTGTAAATACATTTAACCAGTCAAAGAAAAACAAGATATAGGAGTGGTATTAAGTTAGAATTTGTGAGACTTTTATATATATTATATATATATATATATATATATATTATATATATATATGTTATATATATTAAATTGTTTAGTATATCTGCAACCTGAGCCCTCTAGAATGAAAGCTGATCAAACAGATGTAAGACATTGTATGCTGTATACAAAAAAAGGTTCCTCAGCAAAAGACGCTGCAAGAAATATTGGTTCTGCCTATATAAATGATGCTCCGACTATCCGAATATGCCAACAATGGCTTAAGCAATTTCAATGAGGAAAATTTTCCCTCAGGGATTTCCCACGATCAGGTCGACCAAGTTCACTCGATTTCGTGGTTTTAATGAATGTGATGGAAGAAAATACCAAGCAAACTGCACGAGAATTGACAGAAGTGTTCAATACATGTCATAAGACTATTGTAAGGCATCTGCACAAACTGGGAAAGGTGTCTGAACTTGGCCAGTGGATGCCATACAATTTGACTGCTACTCAGCTAGATCAGACCGTTGCCATTTGCGCTTCATGAAATAGTAGACTTGCTAGTGACCATTTTTTTTTGGGGGGGGGGGGTTAGAATAATAATCAGCGATGAAAAGTGGGTACTTTCCAATAATATCCGAAGGAAACGACAACGGAAGCGGAAACGACGTACCGATGCACCGATAGTAGCATTCTTGCTCTAGTGTGGCGGGGCAAAAAAAAAAAAAAAAACGTCTTTTCAGGTTTTCCACAATGCATTCGGCAAGCATGAAGGATTCTACAAAACTAGATGCGGACGATAATGCGACAATGAAACCGAGTGTGGTTGTTTCGTACAATGAAGGGAAGGGTGCCAGATCAGCTGGCGACGACACAAATAGGTCTTAAAATGAAGTGATAAAAAAAAAATTTTCTTGTATATTGTTGACATGTGCATCCTCAATTCCTATTTGATTTAACAGATGCTTGGAGATGTTGGAGATGGACTGAAATTTCGAGTTTTTTTTTATTAAACATAAATAGTCTGGGAACCTGTTGATACCAGCTCGTATAACTTCATTCTTCTTGTTTAACGAGTTCTCATCCGCCATTAGAATCTCACGTGTACAAGTATTTCACGTGTACATAGGCAAAATCCTATCTCATTCCTTGGTATACTTTGGTTGAATTTATAGTACTGATTGCATATTAAAATCTATGTATTTAGATTTTAAGTTAAATATGTACTTTGTTAGAAAAGTGGATTGTCTAAATTAAGGATTGAAAATGAGTGACAGTGTGCACAAAAAGCGTTTCTTAAAAAATTTACTGTAGATCCTATATAAAACTTGTATCCATTATAGGCTCTCACAGTACAGTTGTATACGGTGTTATTCTGTAGACAGTTATTATCACTTACTCTACTATTACATCGATAAATACTACCGTAATTATGTTGATTTTGATACGTTTAGGCCAAAAGGAGAAATATTTTCTTCATTGTCAGAATTAGTTTTATTATTAGAAAATCATTGACCGAGTTATTACTACTCTCACTATTTAAGTTTTTTTTTTAACTATGGATACATTTTCACTAAACTCATTCCATTAGTCATAAGACGCCACATACAAAAATGTGGGTGCGTGCTTCATCTATTATTTACTGTTTTCTTACTAATATTATGCACATACTAAGTTTACTACTACTAGATGTTGTCACTATGGCAGTAAAGTTTGGGGGTCGTAGAGAAGGAAACTTTCATGATATAAGCATCAAAGATCTGGTGGTATTTGTGTCGTGGTCAGGGCCGTCTTAGCAACAATATAGAACCTCGAGCAATTGAATGCACTAAGCCCTATAGTATTTGCTTATTGACAGCAAATCACAGAATACAGAGATCAGAATTGGGATCCTCTAGTTGCTTTATATGAACGCCTCTTAAGTGTTTACATATATTTATTGTTTACTATATGGCTATGTTTATTCAAGGTTTTGATTCTACATCTGTTAACAGTGATACTATTATTTTCTACACGTACATTTTCAGGACTAAAATTAATATTATTATCTGGGGTCCTTGATACCTTACTCATTTTTACCTTCATACATAGGAATAATATTTCTATTTATATCTGAACTCATTCAGCCATTATATCATGCTTACTTTCTAACGGATCATTAATAGGTTCATATGAGTAATCATCCGTATTTCCACCTAATAATAGATTAAACATTGTAGTTCTGAATATTAAATTATTCGGTTTGCCTCAAGTTTTAATACTATTATTGAGATTTATTATTTTGTTTTTGTTAATCATACGCTGCTTTCATTTAGATTTTTATGCCTACACTTCTATACTTAGATATATTCGTAGGAATGTGGTCCTCATTGATTGTATGCTTCAGTTTAATGTTATATATATATATATATATATATATATATATATATATATATATATATATATACATATATATATATATATATATTATATATATATATATACATATATATATATATATAATATATATATATATATATATATTATATATATATATATACATATATATATATATACATATATATATATATAATATATATATATATATATATATATATATATATATATATA
Source organism: Octopus sinensis (assembly GCF_006345805.1). Classification (NCBI taxonomy): domain Eukaryota; kingdom Metazoa; phylum Mollusca; class Cephalopoda; order Octopoda; family Octopodidae; genus Octopus; species Octopus sinensis. Next base: position 139,511,166 of record NC_042997.1, on the reverse strand, counting down.
TATATATATATATATATATTATATATATATATATATATATATATATATATATATATAGGCGCAATGGCCTAGTGGTTAGGGCAGCGGACTCGCGGTCGCAGGATCGCGGTTTCGATTCTCAGACTGGGCGTTGTGTGTGTTTATTGAGCGAAAACACCTAAAAGCTCTACGAGGCTCCGGCAGGGGGTGGTGATCCCTGCTGTACTCTTTCACCACAATGGCGGTGCCCCAGCATGGCCACAGCTCAAGAGCTGAAACTGGAAAAACAAAAACAAAACAAAAACAAAAATATATATATATAATCTTACTTCCCGCCACGTATCCGCTTCTACTCGAGGCTTCATGATAAGAGGCTGTATCATGAAAATATTCTCAATAGCCGAAAGAACCGATATTCAGGTGAATAAAGAGGGGACCTGTCAAGGCTATCCCATTTGATATTGGGGAAGTAATTTTGATAGTAACGATGTCTCTAGATGAAATGAAACAAGATATATTTTCTTTATCCCCGCACTTGAAAAAGTACATGTGTTGTATATACCTTTTCTTAAAGTTATTGGTTGTCATGCCCATGTAGATGCCATCGGATGATGTGAGGATAGCTCTATAAACAATAGCCTTTGAGAGAAAGGATCCTCCCCGTGGGTAGTTGGTACGATTTCGGAGGTTACAGGTTGGTGTGTGTGCTGGAGACTGCATAAGTGTGCGTTTGTGCCTATTGTAGTGTAAAATGTTTGAACCAATGCTGTCTAAACAGAAGTAGCTGACTTTGGCATTTCGGGGATTGAAGAGTTTAAAATATCTATGGATTCTTGGGAAATGCTTTTTAATTAGCGTTAAGAAGCTCCTCGCTTTATAAGTGGAAACTTCTAAATTGCATAGAAGATTGAACTAAATTATTTTTCTTTTTCTGACTCACTTTGGATTTGGGAGTAGAGGGGTCCTCCATATAAACTAACTTATCGGTAATGTCGCTCCTCGTTAATGCCTATTTATTGTGGGGTGCAACCCTGTAGAAGATCTCTTTGCTCGCTGATAGATTAAGGTTTCTTCTCCTGATGTCTTTGACTAGACTAATTTTATCTGGCTATACTACTTAGCCGGATGGAGTAAATGGTTGGTTGGAGTGTTTATGAATGTAAACAGTTTTCTCATCGGATTTTCTGCAAGAGTAGTTCTCGCTCGTCTAGAAGTACGTCCTGGAAGCTAACCTTTGTGAAATTGGTTGTAACCGTTATAGTTAGGCCGAATTCTTTGAAGATATTTATCAGCACTTTCCTGAATTTGTCCATGGCACGGCCGTTCAAATGGCTTAAAGTTGCCAGACCATCATCCCTACATAGAGACCAACTATGAGGATTTTCCTATGAGGCTCTTCCTTTGACTATCCAGGATAAATAATCCGATCAGTTCTGCTTGTCGTAGCTGCCCATAAATTAATCGCACAGTGGATCGCTTTCTTTTTTACTCAATATGAATTATCGTATATCAAGATCGACTTTCTCCTTTTGACAGGCCTTGTTTTTAGTCCTACTGGGTTTCTAGCAACCCTCTTCATCAAGCAAGCCTAATGGGGGTACCGGTTTGGTCACCGATGACCCGATCATGCAACAGGTTGTACTGGATTCCATGTTACCAGGAGAACTCACGAGAGACCTCACAAGTGACCTGACAAAATGACGGATGAACCTAGTGTAGGTTTAAAGACTATATAACAATAGCATGGGTCCTCAGAAATTCCAGTTTGGTGCCCGGCGTGCTGGAAGACCACTGAGAGTGAGGCGGCACCCCTTAGCATTTGTTAAAGCATGTCTCTAGAACCTGCTTCAAACCCAGACTACGTTTGATTCGATAGTCGGCGGTGACTTGGTCAGCGAATCCTCTGCGACGGTCGACAATCGACAGCAAGATGAGCTAGTACGGATCATACTATTTCAAAGTGAACGGCGACCTCATATGAATTTATATACCCAGTGAAACTACGAACATGAACTCTACACCTGAACAGCGAATGACGGTAACGGCTCCGGTGCCCGCGCTCTCCGACGCACTTGCTCTCCCAGAGGGGCATTTGACAAATGTACAAGCTGGATTTTTGGACCGCAGGCAGAGGCATTACTGTACTGACTGGAAAGTTTGGACATTGGCTTCTATCGAAACCCAAACGCTGACGATGAGAACTCTATATGTGTACAACGTAGACATTGCATGCCTATCAGAAGTACGGCTTCTTGATAGCAGCAACAGGGTATTCGAAGTCCTTTAGTCTACAACCAGTTGTCATCTATAACATAGTAGAGTGAATGACTGTTTTGGTCGCCGCGGTGTGGCATTTGTCCTCAGTAACTGAGCCAACAGAGCTCTCATAGCTTGGGAGCCGATCTCTCCACGCCTTGCTCGCATTCGCTTCAAAGGCTCGACCTACAATATCATCGTGTTGGAAGTGTATGCGCCCACCTTGGACGCTGATGATCAGACAAAAGATGACTTATAGGCAGTTTCCATGTGGTTGTTGACCGTACTCCTTCGTGCAACTTACTAGTCGCAGGTGATTGGAATGCCCGTACAGGTAAGTGTGATCAGAGCTCTCATGGCATTCTTGACCCGTTTATGGTAGGAAATCGCTGTGCGAATGTCTGGCTGTTATGAATACGTACTTCCAACATCCATTTGGTTAACTGGCACTCAAATGAAGACGGTATAACGGTAAACTAGATAGACTACGCCCTAATCAAGTCGCGTTGGGCTAGCATCGTTCTCGACTGTCATTCATATCGCGGTGTTGAAACCAGAAATGAAAACGGCTCTGACCATATCTTTGTACGTGTAACATATAGGATTCGCCTGAAAGCCAACAAGTCATTGGATCGATCGTTCAGGTGCAGCATTTCCAAGCTGAAGTGTCAAAACACTGTTAATATCTTCCTTGTTGACTTGCAGATCCGATTTGACGAGCTAGAAATCCTATGCAATGCCGTAGTACCAATAGAGAGCATGTGGCAATCAATCAAGCTGAACGTCAAGGAGGCTGCTAAGAAACATCTTGGCATCATCAAACATCAGCATAAAGACTGGATCGTGAGTTCTACAACAGAAATGGCGGGGAAAACCAAACAAGCTCGCAACAATGACTTTGACGATTACCGTCGCCACAGAAGGCTGACTGCTCGCTCCACGCGGGAGAACTGGAATTCTTTCTGGCGCTTGATTGCTACGGACATGGAGCGAGCTGCTTCGGTTGGCGATTCAAGAAAGCTCTATCAGCTGCTCAATTCCGTCATTAAACCCCATTCGCCGACCAGCTAAACGATCCTCAACAGACAAGGTGAAGTGATCTCAGATTTTAACAGTCGACTTGATCATTGGTGCGAGCATTTTTCTGTTTTGTTCAACCACGACACTACCTTCCTTTGGGCTGCTAACTGATCAGTCCTCAGCGACACTGTGTGGTTGCAAATGGAAGCACCCACCATTGAGGAATTGCGTGCTGTGATTGCAGGCTTGAAAAACAATAAGGCCGCTGGCGAAGATAGTGTCCCAGCGGAGATCTTGAAGAAGTTCCTGAAAGTCCTCACTCTATGGTTGCACCAAATTATCATGCACATCTGGGACTCTGAATCATTTCTCATGATTGGAGAGATGCGGTTCTTCTGCCATTCTTCAAGAAAGAGGACAGATGCTGCTGCGTAAACTGCAGAAGTATTAGCTTAATTGACATCGCGGCCAAAATATTTACTCAGTCCTGTACGCAGATTCCAGCTTGAGCGAGACCAAAGTACCCGTCCTAACCAATCCGGCTTTCTCCCTGGCGGTGGCTGTACGGATCAGATCTTTTCGCCGAGAATCCTGGAGCACCGTTGGTGTTATCAACAATCGACCGTCATCTGTTTCGTCGATTTTGCAGCCGCATTTGACCCGGTTGACCGAGGTGCGTTGTGAGAAGTAATGGTTGCAGCTTGTTTCCCACCAAAACTTCTGAACCTGTTAAAAGCCTACTACCATACAACACGAACAAAGAGCCGGTTTAAGAAGCACCGTTTTTCGATCTCCACTTCGGTGTCCGGCATAGTTGTTCGTTATCTCTAACTCTGTTCAACTACGCCATCGACTGGATCACGAAACATGCACTGGCAGGGTTTCCTGGTGTTATGGTGGGATCGAACTTTGTCCTCAGTGACCTTGACTACGTAGACAATATAGCGATCCTGGGAGACAACTACCTTTACCTCCAAATTGCTATCAACAATACCAACTCCTGGGTTCTGAAGATCGGCATGAAGATAAATTTTCAAAACCAAAATTTGCACAACAGAGATTCCATCCTCGGAAAAGGTACCGATGGTTCTCAATGGTGAAGCTCTCGAAGAAGCCGACCGCTTCAAATACCTCGGATCGATATTTACGGCAACAGGACAGGGAAAGGATGAAATTGACCTAAGCGTCACCAGCGTTCGTGCCGCGTTCTGTCGCCTTCAGAGCCGTCTTTGGTCGCGACCAGAGATCAGAGTTCTCACGAAAGTGCGTATTTCCCAAGTGCTCATCCGGATCATCCCTCTCTATGAGTGAGAATCCTGGTCAGTGAGAGCTGAAGATCTCACTCGCACAGGCTAAGGAGTGAAACACTTGTGACCCTGAGATACCTGTGGATGATATTGAAGGGCTTCTGAAATTACAATGGATTTAGAAGAAGAGCTTGCAATGCCTCTGAGAAGCTCTTCTAAATCCATTGTAATTCAGAATCCATTGTAATTTCAGAGATGTTTTGCCACGCGTAAAAATTACAAGAGCTTGCAATACCGCTGAGAAACTCTTCTAGTTTTTACGCGAGGCAAAACATCTCTGATATGTATTTCACCTACACATACGTGTAAATGCATGAATGACAATCTGGATAAGAAAGAGATTTCAGAAAGATAAGTCAATCACCTAATTCATACATTACAAATACAATCTATACGTGGAACAATAAAAATAAAGATTTTTCTCAAGTTTAAAATGTGAATTTGCCTTTGGTGTCCACATTCCAGCGATGGAGCTTTGTATCTTTGTTAAAAACAAACTCCTTCATTATGAGGTCTCAAATAATTTTAAAATTGAAAGAAACATACATGCATATTCAAATAACTTACTAGATAATGTGATTATTCAAGAATGTGCACACGAATATGACATGTACATCTGTATAGTGGAGGCACATGGCCTAGTGGTTAGAGCAGCGGGCTCACGGTCGAAGGATTGCGGGTTCGAATCTCAGACCGGGCGATGTGTGTGTTTATGAGCGAAACACTTAAACTCCACGCGGCTCAGGCAGAAGGTAATGGGGAACTTCTGCTGACTCTTTCGCCACAAATTTCTCTCACTCTTTCCTCCTGCATCTTGCAGCTCACTTGCGACGGACCGGCGTCCCATCCAGGTGGAACCTATACGCCAAGGAAACCGGGAAACCAGCCCTTATGAGCCAGGCGTGGCTCGAGAAGGAACAAACAATGTATATCTGTATACGCATGTATGTGTGTGAGCGGGTGTGTGTGTATGTGTGTGTGTATGTGTTTGCGCGCGCGCGCGCGTGTGAATATCTTTGAATATATTATGCCTGTGTTAATTTGGATGCGTGAACATCTGGAAGTAGTGTCTTTGTTTAGTTAAATAGCATATTTAAGAGCAAGTAAGCGAAGAAAACAAAGAAGACTTGAGAAATTTCCCTTCAAACCAGCATTTATTATATTATACTTATTTGTTTCAGTCACTGGTCAACGGCCTCGCTGGAGTACCACTTTGGCGGTTGTTTTTTGTTGATCAAATATATACATAATTACACAGTAAGGCCCAAAAGTGTCACCCCCCCCCCCCATAAAAGTGTCGCTCGGGGCGGTCGCTCACTCGCCCTTCAAGCTACGTTGCTGGATAACAAACCCCTGCTCCTATCTTTCACTATTTACTGGCTTCGGTCATGAACTATGGCCATGCTTGATCACTGCCTGGAAGAGTTTTGGGCGAACAGATCGAGCTCAGTGCTTCTTTTTTAAAGTCTGGTACTCATTATATCGACCTCTTTTGCCGAACTGATAGATAAACAAACCAAAACCGGTTGTCAAGCAATATTTTGAGACAAACACCACACACACACACACACATACATACACACACACACACACACACACACATACACACACACACACATACACACACATGTATACATATTCGTGACGAGCTTCTTTTACTTTCCGTCTACCAGATCTACTCACAAGGTCCGGGGCTATAGTAGAAGACATCTGCCCAAGGTGCTACGCAGTGGAACTAAACCCAGAACCAAGCGGGTGGAAAGCAAACATCTTGTCATACGGTCACGTATGCGCCTAAAGCATTATCTGCCTAGTTATCCTAAATATTTTCTTATGCGTTGTATTTTAAACTTCGTTTCATTCTATTTGTTTTGTTTGTTATCGCTTTACTGCTGTCATTGTTCCTAAAAATATCAACTGAATGTGAGAGCTGAATGAGACATAATTGTTATATCGTATGGGAAACTTAAGCTTCATACATTCATCTTTACAACTGAGAAGACAGCAGCAGCAACAAAAACAAAAGTATTCAATAGATAATACACATACATACATACAGGTACACACGCATATATATAATAATATATATATAATATATATATATATATATATATATATATTATATATATATATATATATACATACATACATATATATATATATATATATATATATATATATATATATATATATATATATAATATATATATATATACACACACACATATATATAACTAATGTAGGATAAAATTTCTTTCGGGAAAATTTTTTTATCAATGGCCAGCATATAAAAAAATACCTTTAAAGGTTAAATTTATATATAATTTACAAAATAAGAGCAAAAGAAAAATTCTAATGCCAAATATGCCGAAAAAAAGACAAAATTGTCAATAACCATTATAATTTATGTGTCTCGAAACAAACCGATAGAAATTTCTAAAAAATCCGTGTGTTATATATATATATAATATATATATATATATATATATATATATATATATATATATATATATATATATATATATATATATATATATATATATGCCTACTTATGTGTATGTTCGTGTGTTTTAATGCATGTAGATGTATGTATGTTTGCATATGTAAATATACACACAGACACACACCTATATACATACAAAGATACACGCTCAACTGCGCCCCTCACATAATAAGGGGTGGTGCAATCTTGGGAGTTTGGTGGCCAGATGTTAGGGGTCATGTGGTCACAGAAATTGACTGACAACCATGACTGGGTTCTCCTGCTTGTGTGGAATGGTGCAGAGTCCTGTTGCCAGACATAGGGTCTTCCAGCAACCACTCTTTTTACTCAGGACAGCACTACTACCTCCAGGCACTGTGTGGGAAGATGAATGGAGACACAACGTCGCCATCACTAGTGATCACTCCAAACACCATGATGGCACAAATGCCAAGCAGTACAGCATGTCATTTCCAAATTTCTGTCACAGCTAATTGCGTCATGGCGCTGTTTTTCTCACAGACAGTGCCCAACTGATCCTACTATACTGTGTAGTCGACAAAATTAAAAACAAACATGCGCATGCGCGAAATAAAAAATATAAAATAAAATGGCGATAATTTACCCATCGCACCCTGTATATATATATATATTATATATATATATATAGCCAAACCGAACATTAAAAGTTGAACAGTCATTAACAATCGTGACAATATAACAAGAGGATGTACATATGGAATGTAGTAGCTTGGCGCTCAGTAAAGGTGGAAAAAGGAATGGGTTTTTAGCGTTTCGAGCATAACACTTCGTCAGAAAGAGGAGAAAGGAAAAGTCCAGAGAAGGAAAAAGTCCACGAACACCACGGGTGTGGTTACACACACACCCACCCACCCACACGCACCCACACACACATCTAAAGTGACAGAGTGCGCTATTCAGCACCAGTATTACTAGAAATAAGAGTCAAAACAACCCATAGACTCTTATTTCTAGCAATAATGGTGCTGAATAGCGCCCTCTGTCGCTTTAGTGAAGGTGTTCATAATAGACAATCCATTTCCAGCACAGAAGTTTAGTGACACCTCTCCATTTGCTTGAGTTCGGGATCACCGTTCCTACCAAACACTCCTTTCCTCGTCTGGTGACCAGTGCCAAATATTCCAGCAGACTATCCGCTAACTTTGTAACAAGATGTTGACTTTCATACTTTCTGTAAAGAAGTCGGTCGGGGTTCTTTCCTCTTCAGAGAAGAGCACTCTTAGGAGGTGGAGAAAATACTTTGCTGATCTTCCATATCCGGTCACAATAAAGTTCTTCTAGCGGATACGAGGTATATCCAGGGACCAAGACTAACCTTTCAGAGGCTGAAGTCATAAGGACCGTTAAAGCACTCAAATTTGGAAAGGTTGCAGAAGAGGATGAAATTTGGCCTGGGATGTTAAAAGCCTTAAATAGAGAGGGTATTTCCTGGTTGGCTCGTGTATGTCACGTGGCTTGGACCTCTTGAAAGACACCAAAGCAACGGCAATCTGGAGTGTCAAACCTAGTTTTTGAAAAGGGAGGCAAGTAAGAGCGCCTTAATTATAGAGGAATATCCTTTTTTGAGCCGCTTCAGCAAAGTATACGCTAAGAGCTGTACGCTTGCTTTGTAGACTTCGAAAAGGTATATGACCACGGGTCGTGGGACATGCTGTGGAAGGTTTTACCGGAATTTGAGATAAACGTGCATCTTCTGATTGTATTGAAGTACCAATACGTGTGCCTATATGTTTGAGATTGGGCTATGGTGCTAAGTCGAAATCTTTCAACGTGAGTGTTGGCCTTCGGCAAGGTTGTGTATTGTCACCTCTCCTTTTCATAATTTGTATGAACTGGACTGACATGCACAGTTATTGTGGAAGTCGTATCACAATCAGTGGGTGTAGGATCAGTTAGCTGATATAAGCTTTTGACATGGCGCTATTTGGTTCATCAGAAGGTCATCTCCAGTATGCACTGAATGGGTTTGCTACCGAATGCTACAAGGCAGGAATGAGAATTAATATCACGAAGACTAGGCATTGGTCTTCTCAAGAAAGGTTTCCCACTGTACTCTGTATGTTACTGGAACATCATCGAGGCAAGTGGAGAAGTTTAAGTGCAACGAGCCGTATTCACGAGTGAGTGGGGGAACATATGGTGGAATTGGATGCTAGAGTTGCAGATTGTGGCACAATAACGCGCAATTGATAGCATTCGATCCCCAGGAAAGAAGAGGCAGGCGAAAAAAAAAAAAGCCTAACGCGTTATCTTCAATTCAGTTTCCAAGCCTATCCTCATAAATATCTATACTCATGAATGTTGGGAAATGGCGGAAAAACTACAATCGCAAATACAAGCTACCGAAATGGGGTTCCTCAAAAGAGCTCTGGTGTAACTTTACTCAACAGGACGTGTAGTTCGGAGATAAGGAAGTCTCTCCAGGTAGAGCCGTTACTTCACCTCATTGAGAGATCACAGCTCTGGTACTGCAGACATGTGATCTGAATGTTGTAGGAAAGATTCGCTAACAGATACTTCTAGCAAAGCTAACTGACAGGAGATCTAAGGGTAAAACAAGAACTGGATGGTTGGATAATATCCACAGTCTTAGTTGGTCACGCTTGGGAATCCGCCCGGAAAGTCTAATGAGCCTTGAAATCTGCAAAGGTGAAAAAGAATCTATCTTAAAGAAACACATACATACATACATACATACATACATACATACATACATACATACATACATACATACATACGTACGTACGCACGTACATAATACATACATAATGTGGAGGCGCAATGGCCCAGTGGTTAGGGCAGCGGACTCGCGGTCATAGGATCGCGGTTTCGATTCCCAGACCGGGCGTTGTGAGTGTTTATTGAGCGAAAACACCTAAAAGCTCCACGAGGCTCCGGCAGGGGTTGGTGGTGATCCCTGCTGTACTCTTTCACCACAACGTTCTCTCACTCTTACTTCCTGTTTTTGTTGTACCTGTATTTCAAGGGGCCGGCCTTGTCACTCTCTGTGTCACGCTGAATATCCCCGAGAACTACGTTAAGGGTGCACGTGTCTGTGGAGTGCTCAGCCACTTACACGTTAATTTCACGAGCAGGCTGTTCCGTTGATTCGGATCAACCGGAACCCTCATCGTCGTAACCGACGGAGTGCTTCCACTCCACATACATAATACATACATACATGTGTGCGCGCACAATTACCTCACATGCCTTCCTCTCGCAAAGGCAGTCCTCCAACATAGTTGCAGTTAAATAACTGAAACAAATGAAATGCGAAAAATGTATGTGTGTGTGTATGTGTGTGTGTGTGTGTATGTATGTATGTATGTTTATATATATATATATAAACATACACACATGCACATGCACACACACACATATATGTCAGTATAAACACACTCATATATATATATATATCTTTATATATAAAACTGTAGTTGTGTGAGTGTCTGTCCCCTTCGATTTAGATTCCTAACTACTCCCACATTTTGCGGTGCAGTTTAACCAAAACCGGGTATCTTATAGTCGTGATTCATATCGAGCCCTTCTGGGTATTAGCGCGCGTCTACGATGAGTCTACGATGTTAAAAAATAATTTACCATCATTTTTTTCCATTTTCATGCATATTTTTTTTAAGGGAAGTAACTCTCTAAAAATGTCTACGATGAGTCAACGATTTAAAAAAAAATTACCATTTTTAATGCATTTTTTTGCTATTTTTTGGCTATAACTCTCTAAAAATGCTGTATAGTTATTTCCCTTACAAACCCGAGCAACGCCGGGCGATACTGCTAGTATATATATAAATGAAAGAATGGAGTTGAACGACGATTTAACAAAATTCCTTTATTCTCGACATATGTTTCGAAGGCTGCATATTCCTAATTTCGAAGGAATAATGGGTGCATTATGCCGCCTTCTCATCAGGAAAAACAAGGAACTTATGTCAGCATCAAGATGAACAAAAACTTTTAGATGACTGCCCACACGGAGCCCATAGCGATAATGATTATCGCTTTTAGATGACTGCCCACACGGAGCCCATAGCGATAATGATTATCGCTATGGGCTCCGTGTGGGCAGTCATCTAAAAGTTTTTGTTCATCTTGATGCTGACATAAGTTCCTTGTTTTTCCTGATGAGAAGGCGGCATAATGCACCCATTATTCCTTCGAAATTAGGAATATGCAGCCTTCGAAACATATGTCGAGAATAAAGGAATTTTGTTAAATCGTCGTTCAACTCCATTCTTTCATTTATATATATATATATATATATTCTTACATTTATTTGTATTTAAAAAAACACACAAATTTCCACACGAAAGCACGTGATCTCTGCCCTTGGCATGTAGCTTCAACCGTGTTTTTCTGACGCGAATTTGCTACCCAGGTATCGGTTAACCGAATTATCCATATTAAGATAATTCATTCAACTACTTATATATATATATATATATATATAATATATATATATATAATATATATATATATATATATATATAACTTTATATATATATAAGTATATGTGCATGTGTATAGATATGCACGCACACGCACACACATATACACAGATACACACGCATAGACACACATATGTATGAATATGTATGTGTGTGTGTGTGTGTGTGTGTTTGTATGTACACACACATAAACATTAATAAATACATACACACACGAAATTGGAGTCAACACAGTTACTAAGCAAATTGTCAGTCTTTCAAGAAATTCACAAGAAAGTGTCATTTTGTATTCAGGTTTAATGTAAGACTCGAATAATACGTCTAGAATTATTATATTACTCGATTCACAGACGTTTGGGAGTATTTCGTCAGTTTACCTTCCGGAAAAGAGAAGAATTCACGTTGACATGACACGCATGAAACACAAACACATACACACACGTATATATATATATATACACACACACACATACACACAGGTACATAGACACACATACACACACACGTGTATACACACATACACACACGTATATATACACACATACACATACTTACATACAGACATATACGCACAGACACACATAAACATACACACAGACACGCATACACATACACGCACAGACATACATACGCACATACACAGACACACAAACACACACACACACATACACCGACACACTCATGTATATATACATACATACACATATACACACACATACACATACACACATGCACACAATAACGCACAGACACATATTCATACACATGCATACAGACACATACGCATAGACACACACAAACACACACAAACGCACAATACACATACACAGACACACACACAGATACACGGACACGCATACACATATACCCATACACACATACACATGCACATGCACACATGCACACATGCACACATACACACATACGCACCTACACGCAAAGACACACATATAGACACAGACATACATACACTCATACACACAGACTCATACAGACACACACAAACATACACACATACAGACAGACACGCATACACACGCATACACATACACATACACACATATACATAGGCACATACACATACACATACACACACAAATGCAGACACATACACACATGCACACATACACTAAAGGAGGGAGGAGAAGGAGAAAGGGAAGAGGGAGGTGTTTTCGTATCTTTTATATTTTATTTTATTTTTTTTATTTTTTTCAGTCATTAGACTGCGGTCATGCTGGAGCTCTACCTTCAGATATTTTACTCGAATGAACCGACCTCAGTACTTAATATATATATTTTAAAGCATTGGTACGTATTATATCGGTTTCTTTTTGCCGAATGGTTAAGTTACGGGGATGTTACCACAACAACACCGGTTGTCAGGCGGTGGCAACGGACAAACACACATACGCACACAGACGGCGGTAAGCTGGCAGAAACGTTAGCGGTATTTCGTCTGCCGTTACGTTCTGAGTTCAAATTCCGCCGAGGTCGACTTCGCCTTTCATCCTTTCAGGGTTGATAAATTAGGTACCAGTTACACACTGGGATCGATGTAGTCGACTTAATCCGTTTGTCCGTCCTTGTTTGTCCTCTCTGTGTTTAGCCCCTTGTGGGTAGTAAAGAAATAGGTATTTCGTCTGCCGTTACGTTCTGAGTTCAAATTCCGCCAAGGTTGACCTTGCCTTTCATCCTTCCGGGTCGATGAATTAAGTACCATTTACGCACTGGGGTCGATATAATCGACTTAATCCCTTTGTCTGTCCTTGTTTGTCCCCTCTATGTTTAGCCCCTTGCGGGCAATAAAGAAATAAGACATATGTGTGCGTGCTGCTGTATGTTTCAATTTTATGTTTGCTAATAGTTGGTTCTAGACATGTATAATGGTAAATACAACGTCTTGCAATTGGTGACTATTTGTGCCCCAATATGGGTTAGGTGAGTATTCGTTTTTAGGCACCCGTAATCTTACGGAGAAATATGTCATCTTTTAATATTGGATTCAAATTTTAGCACAAGACTAGTAATTTCGGGGGATGGATTAGTCAATTACATCGACTTCAGTACTCAGTACTCAACTGGTACTTATTTTATCGACTCTGTAAGGATGCAAGGCTAAGTCGATATCAGCGGAATTTGAACTCAGAACTTAAAGGTGGACGAAATGTCGCTAAGCAGTTTTCCCAGAGTGCTAACGATTCTGCTAGCTTGCCGCCTTATCTCATCGTTCAATATTAGTGAGAGTTAAGGCAGCAAGCTGGCAGAATCGTTAGCACGCCGTGCAAAATGCTTAGTAGCATTTCGTCGGTCTGTATGTTCTGACTTCAAATTCCACCGAGGTCGACCTTGCCTTGCATCCTCTTGGGGATCGATAAAATAAGTACTATTTGTAATCGATTTACTACCCCGCCCCGAAATTACTAGTACCTTGCCAAAAATTTGAAGCCTATATTAGTGAGAGTTAGAATAGTATCTTAAATGCACGTTGAGACAGGGAGACGCATGCGCAAACGTAGATTTGGATAAACCGTAGCAAGCCTCCTACGTCGTATTTTTTAAAAAAGTTTTCACTAAATCAACAGGCATGGATAGCGTAAGGTGTCCACAATTCGAGGTCCTTAGTTGCACATATAGCAAATCTATGATCAACACAGTAAACTTAGATTAAATAGACAAGAATCCGGTTACTGGAAACTGAAAACGCTGTTCCCAGTACTGAAAGACTACAGAGAATGGATTGATAAGCTAGTTACGTGAGAATCAACAAGAGGTGGAAGATCTCATTAAAGGTTAACAGAATTAATTAATCATAATAAAGAACTGATACTAGAGAACAGTATATTGGAGAAGGTGGTAGGAAACTCGAAGAGGCTATTAGGAAAGGCGTCGCATACAAAGTGCTTAAAAGCCATATAAATCAGGTGAATTGATCCTCGCTCAAGCGTTCATTGCCAATCATAACTCAGCTGCTATTATCTGCTTTTATAGTATTTCGCACACTATTGTGACTAATGGCGGAGCCTTAAGCCCTCAACGCTTTTTGGCTGGGATTGGCGTACTACATGAGGAATCAAACATTAGTCTTCAGCCTTTGTACAGTAGAAGGCCTCATTGACAATTCTCTAATTGGGCCCCGCACTACCTAGTGCCAGCCCTGCATGAAGACATGTCTAAACAAAGACTAAAGGTCTCTCACTTTCAACTGTTGGATGGCCATGACAAGTTTTGCTTTTTGTCCTGCAAGGTGTCAAATGAAAACCAACCTCTTTATTCAAGCAGGCTTGGTAAGGTTACCAGTTTAGTCGCTGACAACCTGAGCATGTGACAGGTTGTACTGGGTTACATGTTACGGACAATACAAAGAGTAACCTGACAATATATACATATATGTACGTACGTACCTACCTACGTACCTACCTACCTACCTACCTACCTACATACATACATGCACGCATACATACATACATACATACATACATACATACATACATACATACATACATACATGCATACACTCACAAGCTCACAGTCGTAATGTCAGTTGTTCGTAAGTCAGAAACAAAAGCACACTCAATATAAAAGAGCGGGTATATTTTTATATTGTCAAATAATATATTACTGCTTATAGCATTTAACTATCCACAATGATGTCTCTTCAGACATATCTGAAAAGATGTTAATTTTGACCAGTGGCAATATTCGACGTGACCTCGACGGTAATATTCTGACCAGTTATATGTCGTAACTTGTAATATATATTCGACGATCTCTCTCTCTCATCTCTCTCTCTCTCTCTCTCTCCCTATATATATATATATATATATATATATATATATATATTATATATATATATATAATATATATATATATATACATACACACACATACACACACACACACACATGCACACACACACAGAGTTGCGTGTGTGTATGCAGAAGTGTGTGTTTTTCGGATATATTCACATGTGTGTGATATAATTTATAATTTCTTAATAATTACTCCTCACCTGTCCTCCACTACAAATTTTTAACCTGGAAAAAGCGAAATATCTTCTGAGATTCAGCTTGGAAAGCTACATTAATACACCAAATTTTAAAATTTTCAATAAACTGAAATTTCCATAGCTGCAGCCAAACAGAAAATATCCTATGTGTGTGTGTGTGCGTGTGCGCGCGCGTGTGTGTGTGCGTGCGTACGTGTGTGTGCGTGCGTGTGTGTGCGTGCGTGTGTGTGTGTATGCACGCACAAACACGCACAGACACACGCGCGCGCGTACACACATATGTTGCTATTTTCTTGTTATTTATATTTATAATTGTGTAACACTTTCTCCGTTTGTTGTCTTTGTTGTCACGCACATTTACTAGCTTTCTCCCCCACCAAATTTAATGCTCTTAGCTCAGATTTTTGGGGCCAGCCAGATTTGAACAATCTCAAGTGTAACTGGCCGAAACTGTTATGATTATCTGGATACTTGACTGATGAGAGATTTCTGCAAATGACCCGTCCTTGTTTTTCCTGTCAGTCTTTATATTTTTTATTGTTTTTCCTGTCCGTCTTTTTATTATCAATCTGTCCGGATGCTTTATCGTCTATATGCCAGGATGTTTTAGTGTCGTCTGTTGCGTTCTTATTCCATTTTGAGGATTTATACATACATACATACATACATACATACATAGATACATACATACATACATACATACATACATCCATTCATCCATCCATACATACATACATGTGGGTGCGTTTTCGTTTTATTTTGGTATGTGTCTGTTGATGTGAGAATGCTGTTTTTGTGTTTTCTTTTTTCTTTTGTTTTTGGGGTCCTCCTTCATTTTCCCTTCTTAATGCAGAGGTATCCGTGTCTGTGGAATCTGTCTCGGATATGAGTGGAAAGGTATTTCTATGTGTGCTTGGTGTTTAGAGGAGACGGAGTGAGTGAGGGAGAGAGAGAGAGAGAGAGAGAGAGAGAGAGAGAGAGAGAGAGAGAGAGAGAGAAAGAGAAAGATATGTTGGGAGAGTCCCTGGGTGTTTTTGGTTCCGTTATGTTTTCTGCTGTTGAAAATGGTGGTGGTGCTTCTGCTTCTGGTGTTGGTGGTGTTGTTAGTGCTTTTAGTGTTGCTGTTGTTGGTATTTCTCCAGCAGTTGCTGGTTTTACTGTTGTTGTTGTTGTTATTATTGTTGTTGTTGATGTTGTTGTTCGCTGTTTGTTTTGTTGTGATTTTAGGAACCTGGTACCAGAAGTAAGGCGGCCCTGTGGTTCCCTGTCGTCTGTTGAGGACAGAAAGCTTTCAAGTGACCAACTTCCCCACGCAGATGGCAACGAGGCTTTCAACCCTCAACCATAACATACAACTCCACCTATCCCGGAAGGCGAATGAGCTCTGGAATCTTTTGGATATTATCTGGTTTTATGTGGAGTAGTACCCTCTCACTGATCCCAGACTAGTTTTCACGACGGATTCAATTCACCACCAGAAGGCTGTTACTTCCTTCAAGGAAGGTACTGGTTAATATCCACTGCATATTCACCTCTTGTGAGGTGCCTTAGATCTTAACCCTTCCCGCCCTTCTTCCTAAATATGATGGATGGGGAACATACATATAGCTTCGACAGGATACCATGGAGTGCTTGATGATCAGGGTTTCACTCTTAAAGATCACTGAAATGCCCGTAAGATGATTGGCCCTCGCGATGTGCTGTATGTCGGGAATTACTTCCTTCAGTGTTCACTCTAAGACAGTCCGACTCTCTGGCTCCGGCCGTTTGGTGTTTGTCGATACGCATTTATATATTGGTTTCAAATTTTGGCACAAGGCCAGTAATTACGAGGAAGTGGGTAAATCGATTATATCAACTAGTACTAGTGTTCAACTAGTACTCATTTTATCGACTCCAAAAGGACGAAAGGAAAAGTCGACTCCGACGGCATTTGAACTCAGAACGAACGTAGAAACTGACGAAATACCTATTTCTTTACTACCCACAAGGGGCTAAACACAGAGAGGACAAACAAGGACAGACAAACGGATTAAGTCGATTACATCGACCCCAGTGCGTAACTG
>NC_042997.1:139461045-139488545 GCF_006345805.1 Octopus sinensis | reverse complement strand
TTGCGCCTGCAGAGTATCTCAATAGGTATGATAGAGCAGCACTATAAATTCACTGGGTAATTTGAAAAAAAAAAGACTTGGACCTGCCCCATGATAAAAACAAACCACCTCCAGTGCTCGAAAATGACCACATCCTAATCCTCTGGAACTTCACCGTTCAAAGTGACAGAAAGATAGATGCCAGACATTATATTGAAGGACTTCAGATAAAAGCCATGCCTCCCCATTGATATGACTGTCCCAATCAATATAAACGTATCTGTCAAGACCTACCAAAAACTGAGCAAGTATAAAGATCTTGAAATAGAAATTGGCAAAATGTGGAACCTCAAGACTAAAACAATACCTGCTATCATAGGTGCCCTAGGAATGATAGCAAAAGGGGATGATTCTTACCTAGCTCAGATACCAGGATACTCCGAAATGGCAGAAATTCAAAAGATAGTGCTCACGGGAATTGTCCATATCCTACGTAAAATATTGTCTCTGTAATCTCAAATTTTAAAACAAACTTATAATTTTCTTATGTTTTAATACCAACTTGAACTTCTAACTTGTTGTCTCTTGATGTCTCTGGGTGAGACTTGGAATTAACTTGTACAAATACAAAGCAAAAGTATAAAATAATAATAATAATAATAATAATAATAATAATAATAATAATAATAATAATAATAATAATCTTTTGTACTATAGGCACAAAGCCTGAAATTTGATGGGTTGGGGTAAGTCGACCCCGCACTTGACTGGTATTTAATTCATTGACCCCGAAAGGATGAAAAGCAAAGTCGACATCGGTGAGATTTGAATTCAGAATGTAAAGACGGACGAAATGCCTACAAGCATTTTTCTCGGCGTGCTTAACGATCTGCCAGCTCATCGCCTTATATAATAATAATAATAATAATAATAATAATAATAATAATAATAATAATAATAACAACAATTATTGATTCAACAATTATGGATAAGGAAAGGCGAAGTTACTTATCAACCCATCATCCTCGTTTGATTCCAGGATCGTAAAGAAGAGGAAGAAAAACAAACAAAAATACAATCCCTTAAGATTGAAATAGGAAGAATTTGGAGTACTCAAACAATAAAGGTCGTGCCTATAATAATTGGTGTGTTGGGAGAAGTAAGCAAAGATATAGAAAGTGATTGAAGGAGATTGAAATAATAGAGCTCCTACAGAAAGTTAGTTTCTTAGGAACAGCAAGTGTTATCAGGAGGGTTCTAAGCACTTGAAAGACTGCTGGTTACCCATATAAATCCTACCAGGAATAAAACCGAACTTGAGCCAAACCAAAATAATAATAATAATAATAATAATAATAATAATAATAATAATAATAATAATAATAATAATAATAATAATCTTTTGTACTATAGGCACAAAGCCTGAAATTTGATGGGTTGGGGTAAGTCGACCCCGCACTTGACTGGTATTTAATTCATTGACCCCGAAAGGATGAAAAGCAAAGTCGACATCGGTGAGATTTGAATTCAGAATGTAAAGACGGACGAAATGCCTACAAGCATTTTTCTCGGCGTGCTTAACGATCTGCCAGCTCATCGCCTTATATAATAATAATAATAATAATAATAATAATAATAATAATAATAATAATAATAATAACAACAATTATTGATTCAACAATTATGGATAAGGAAAGGCGAAGTTACTTATCAACCCATCATCCTCGTTTGATTCCAGGATCGTAAAGAAAGAGGAAGAAAAACAAACAAAAATACAATCCCTTAAGATTTGAAATAGGAAGAATTTGGAGTACTCAAACAATAAAGGTCGTGCCTATAATAATTGGTGTGTTGGGAGAAGTAAGCAAAGATATAGAAAGTGATTGAAGGAGATTGAAATAATAGAGCTCCTACAGAAAGTTAGTTTCTTAGGAACAGCAAGTGTTATCAGGAGGGTTCTAAGCACTTGAAAGACTGCTGGTTACCCATATAAATCCTACCAGGAATAAAACCGAACTTGAGCCAAACCAAAATAATAATAATAATAATAATAATAATAATAATAATAATAATAATAATAATAATAATAATAATAATAATAATAATAATAATGATGATCATGATGATAACAACAACCAGGCCGGACATGACAGCGGCTGGACGTGTTCTTCGCTGCTCTGACCTATCAGCAGCTGAAGACACAGAAACACTAATACAACCCAGCAGGACAACTGAAAAATAACTGTCATAGACTGGAATATCTACAATTTCCTGTGAGTATTTTGAATTTCCCTCAAAATAAGTTAAGAAACTTATATCTACAGTTTTCGAACACATAAACGATCAGCTTTAAAATCTTTAATATCTACAACACCTGTGAATACCTATCTTTTCCTTTCTCCCTGAGTATTCGAAAATGTAAACATCCTCTTTATTCCAAGAACACTACAGTTTCCTCTGTTCGAACAGACAAAAGATAATCTCCAGTAAATTTTAAAACCTTAATATCTACAATTTCCTTTTCTTTCTCCCTGAATATTCGAAAATGTAAAGACCCTTTTTATTGCAAAAACACTAGAGTCTTCTCTGAAAGGACATACAAACGAACATCTCAAACAAAATTTAGAAACTTTAATATCTCCAATTTTGTATGAACATTTTATCTTTCCTTTTCCCCTGACTACCCGAATAACAACACAATTAAATGCACGATAAAAAAATTAAGGAGGTAAGCACCTGCCAATATATATATATATATATATATACTGCATAACTACAAAAACTGTAAACCACAGCAAAACTATTAAAAAGAAAAGAAAAATTCCAAAAGAAAAGGAAAAAGAAATTCAGAAA
This sequence comes from Octopus sinensis, assembly GCF_006345805.1. NCBI lineage: Eukaryota > Metazoa > Mollusca > Cephalopoda > Octopoda > Octopodidae > Octopus > Octopus sinensis. Next base: position 139,485,713 of record NC_042997.1, on the reverse strand, counting down.
TTTAAAAATTCAACAAGGCGAACATCTCTTCCTCCTACTATTCCGAAAGACTGGAATATATACAATCTTCTGTGAATATTTTAAATCTCCATCAAAATAAGTTAGGAAACTTACATGCCTACAACTTTCGAATACACAAACGATCAGCTTTAAAAAAAAAAAAACTTAATATCTACAACTTCTGAGAATACCTATCCTTTCCTTTCACCCCGAGTATTCGAAAATGTAAAAATCCTCCTTTTTATTCTAAGAACACTACAAATTCTCTCTGTGCGGTCATACAAAACACCATATTTACTAAATCTTAAAATTTTACTATCTACAACTTTCTGTGAAAATATTACCCTCGTTTTCTTTGCTTTTTTATCTCTCCCTGAGTATTCGAAAATGTAAACATTCTTTTCATTGCAAAAATGCTACTGTATTCTCCAGCTGGACAGACAAACGAACATCTCAAGAAAACTTTAAAACTTTAATATATCAAATTTTGTATGAAACTTATCCCTGACTACCCAAATATGTAAACATACCTTTTATTGCAACAAACAATTGAATTCAGAAATTCAAAAATTCAACGACGCTATTATCAGTATATATATATATGTGTGTGTGTGTGTGTGTGTGTGTGTGTGTGTGTGTGTGTGTGTGTGTCATTTTTCTACCAATAATTACAAATAGAACAGGTTGAATTGCTGTTTTTCAAGGCCAAGGGCAGCGCTCTCGGTAGCCGTTGTTTAAAGTAAACACATTTGACCCCTGCTGACCCAAAGGGTGCAGAGATTCTTTTGTCTCTATGGCTGACTTCCCCACAATCTGCCGAATCTATTTATAGACCTGTAGGTTTTGATCTAGTCACCAAGCTGCTACTCTTCCCCAACTATTTCCTCCAACAACCACATATTTATGGTTATCTCAAGTACAAGACAAAAGTTGAATAAAATCTTTTAATAATAAATGGAAATAGTAATAATGATAATAACGATATTAGTGGTGGTGATGGTGATAATGATAAAAATAAAAATAATGATAATATGCTGCAGCTGCTACTGCTACAACTACTACTATTCTGATTGCACAGGAATCTGAGGCCCAACTATCACTACTACAACTACACCCACCCCTACTACTGTTGCTGCTGCTGCCACCACTGCTGCTACTACACATAGATACAACAATTACAACAATAAAGGCAGTAACTGACAACGGCAATAGAAGACTGAAGAAGAGTCTGTTCGCCGAAGAAGATTACAAGTGAGCAATGGACTCTCTGGAAAGTCGTTCAGCATGACAGAACATCGCCGAGGAAGACCAGATCAAATGGTGTAATTTTCTATGCGGCTGTTCTTGTGAACAGCGCTGGAAATTGGTGTCACACCTACTCTGCATAGGCCGGTGTAACCTCTGAGTCTGTTAATATAACAATGACAAATAGTAAAAAATAAAAACAATAATATATGTGATATCAGTGATGATAATAATAATGAAAGGAAGCGAGTGGAGTCTCCCCATGTCCTGATTAATGATACATCTAGTGATGGTGTCACAATAAAAACACTGGTAATTGTGCAACCTGATAATCGCTACCTCATATGAGTAACAATGAAAAAACAAGATTTGCGAATAACGGTGGTAATGAAACTGAAGCCATTGATGGTGACAGTGTTACACCCGGTAGGCTCAGAGATTCTGGTCCGGCTCCAGCCTGTCGATAGCTAGAAAGGGACCACCACACATGGTGTAGATGGAGCAATCAAATTAATGCTGTGGTCATGGAGTGTTACTCTTTGAGCAACTCGGTAGATGAAAATGGTGCTCAAATCAGGGGTTACCGACAACGTATGTATGATCATTGGAGGGATAAGGGCCTGTTTCAACTCACGGAATAGAGACCATGTGATCAAGCTAGAGCAATAAGAAAATATCGTTGGTTCACAGAAGTAGAGCTCGAAGCTATCAAAAGATGGGTCTTGGAAAATAGCAGCAGAGATAACAATGAAAATACAGTTCTTACTAAGAAAGTAATCTCATAGCACAGGAAAGGAGCAGTGGTAGTTTACTTGATGAGAGACATATAGATGGTTTAAAAGAAGACAATAAAACTAATGGCAACATGACAGATGAACATAAGTCAATCTATGACAGAATAAAGGTAAGACTACAAGAGAACGATAGCGACATTATTTGCAACCTTAAAAAAGGTTGATCGGTGGAAATTGAACCAAGAAACGAATAATTTCAATGAAATTCTGAAATACATCAGAACAAACAACACCAAGGAAACAAATAATTTGTTCAAGGCAGTAAGTATTGTTGTAGCAAGAAACGTGGGTGTTGATGTCAAGAAAAAGAAACATAATGGGAGTGACAAAAGAAAAGATCCATGGTTGAAAAGAAGAATCCAGGCAGGGTTGGATATGCTCTCGAAGGAAATTTCTGTTAGAACGATAAGAGAAGGAGGAGCTTAAAAGCGAACAAAGATACAGGGCGCTAAAAAGGGGCAATCATCACTACAGACTCGGCCGATAGACAGGATCCGTCCCACGTATGACAGCAGCTATTCGACATAACCCCACAAGTCAGCAATGCCCGGACACTGAACGAGAGTGTGCTGAACGGTTTCGCCACTGCATGCACCTCGGACAGGCCCGTCTGACTGCACATCCGTCCCTGTAGAGTTTATGTCGAATCGGTAGCGACGCCCGGTAGCACTTCCAGGCCAAGGACATCTGGAAATTATCCATGATAGTCCCCTACTGGAAAGTCCTTCGGAACAGACTAGTCAGTTCGGTTTCGTCGGCGCCCAGAGTCCCTTGAGAACGTCGTTGCACTTCCCCGCCACGAATCCTCTATAAATTTCTTAAGTGAAACATTCACCGATCCCATTTCCCGACTGGTAGAGGGCTGTGGGCTCCTGACGACATTCTAGGTACCAGGCGTCCAGTCTCGGTCTTTTCTTCACCTAGGAGTGCAGCTTCGTCAAGGAGACGAGCTGTGGAAAGACGAGCCTCAGAAACGGAGCCCACATATGCTCACCATCTAGAAATCAATGCAAGTGACGTAACCTAAGAACCTGTCTGCGCATTAGGAGTCATGGCTTACCTAATCCGCCACTCAGAGGATGCTGGCAACAGACTGACCGCGTTAATTCCTCAAGAATTTAAATGGGATACGCTTCAACCTGGTCAAGCAGTAACAGGGACAAGGCACAACAGTCAGGCGATAAATTATAACGGAGGCGATGTAGGTATTCGTCACCTCTGCCTGACCTTTCAGAGACAGCTTCCTCTCAGCCCATTTCTGGGTAAGACTGGCTACCGTGTTCGCCAACTTGTCCCAGTTCTTATCAACCTGGAGGTCGGAACCAAACAAGACTCTGAGCAGTTTAACTGGTCCGTCGGTCTAGAGTCTGACTACGCCGTCCGATGGCATCGACCTGCCTCTCCAGGGGCCCAACCGCAAACCCAACAAGTTGTCGGCATTGATTTCAGCCCCTGCAACCGACTCATATTCCTTTAGGATGGTGCCGACCGTTTCCACTTAAGAGGCGTCCGACACCATGAGGTGACATCGTCCGCGTATGCTGACACTGCCCTTCCTAGTTCGAAAGCGATGCCCCTTAGCTGTTCCAGCTTCCGCAGCAGTGGCTCGAGTGCCAATATGTACAGAAAAGGCGACAGCGGGCAACCTTGACGGACCGAGCATGCGATGCCAAACAGTTCCGATAGGTGACGGTTTACTTTCACCACCGAACAGATGCCGTAGGGCATTGCAGCAATCCAGCTTCTGAAAACGGGTCCGGAACCGTTTGCTTTCAGGGCGGTTTCCAAGTAGCGATGGTTGACCCTATTGAATGCTTTCGATTGATCTAAATTGATCAGAGGACCCCCGAAGCCAGCTTTGGTCTCAACCCTCTCGATGATGTATCGCATTAGGTGGAGGTTGTGGATAGATCTGCTCGGGATTGCGCTTCTCCGACTAGGCTGTCAACGACAAGCGCCAACCTTTTCGCTAACACCTTGGCCAAAATCTTAAATTCTCTGTTTAGCAGAGTTATGGGCCGAAAATTCCCCAGTACGTCCTCATTGTCGGCATTCTTCCTCAGCAGTATCACTACACCTCGGCTAATAGCACTAGGAATTCTCCCGCTCTGTTGCCAGTTGTGGTAGACGTCTGCCAAGAGGTCGCCAAACAAATCTGGCATGAATACATAGAATTCATAGGGCAGACTATCCAAACCGAGCGATTTGTGACTTGTGCAATCACTCATCGCCTCCCGACTGTCAGCGGCGTTATCGGCTTTTGACGTAACTTCGCATTAGCTGCCGAGGTCGCAGCAGGCTGTCAAGGCTCGAACTAAAGTCTACTACCGTCGTCGACCCATTGCCCTCCCCAAACAGCTGCGCGAAATATTGCTGAAAAGCCGCACACATCTGCTCAGAACCAAGTAGCACGCGCCGGTCTCAATTCGTAAAAGGCCTGATCGTGGTTTCGTTTCCATATCGCGCCTCCCCCATTCGTGTCCATCGGACAGCTTTAGTTCCTTCATGTCTGAGCGCACTTGCCTTAGCTCTGACAACGCAACCTTCGTGTTTCGCTTCGAAGAAATGGTCAAGGGCCATTCTCGCCGCTAACATATCGGTCACAATACCCTTTCTAATGGTGTCTTCTAATTTGCTAACTAGTTCACCCTCTAAGCTATTCCTTTCTATTGTTAACTTTTAGCTAAACGCTATAGATTGTACTCTAACCGCCCTCTTCATGGCGGCCCACCACCGGTTGTTGACGATTTAGATCAATCGAAAGCATTCGATAGGGTCGACCATCGTTACTTGGAAGCCGCCCTGAAAACAGACGTCTTCGGACTAGTTTTCAGATCTGTTCAGTGGTCAAAGTAAACCGTCACCTGTCGGTTTACGATTGCTTCCGCTTAACTAGTGCACTAATCCGGTCCCTGTAGTCTTTGCGTGCTGGATAATAATAATAATAATAATAATAATAATAATAATAATAATAATAATAATAATAATAATGATAATGATAATAATAATAATAATAATAATAATAATAATAATAATAATAATAATAATAATAATGATAATAATAATAATAAATAATAATAAGGAAAAGTGAAGTTGCATACTAACTGATCCGGGAGAGGGTGTAAGCAGATTACATCTACCTTAATATTCAACTGGTACTTATTTTATTGACTCGAGAAGAATGAAGGTAGAGTCGACCTCGGCGGAATTTGAGGTCAGAACGTAAAGACGGACGAAATGTCGCTAAGAATTTTGCCCGGCGCGTTAACGATCCTGCCAGCTTCCCGACATAATGGTGGTGGTGATTAGCATAAGGTTAGAAATGAGACAACCGCCTTTTACTACTGGTATTTTGTCGATCGAGGAAAAGGCAAAAACCTGACGCTTAAACCTGGAAGTAAAGAGATGTAACTTAATACCTATTTCTTTATTACCCACAAGGGGCTAAACATAGAGGGGACAAACAAGGACAGACATAGGTATTAAGTCGATTACATCGACCCCAGTGCGTAACTGGTACTTAATTTATCGACCCCGAAAGGATGAAAGGCAAAGTCAACCTCGGCGGAATTTGAACTCACAACGTAACGACAGACGAAATACCGCAAAGCCTTTCATCCGGCGTGCTAACATTTCTGCCAGCTCGCCGCCTTAACGTAATACCGTAATGAACTTATATTTGCACTAACACATTCTAGCTTCTGACCCAAAGACGCAATGTGTCCCAACTTGGCCTACTCGACTGCTACTACAACGGTTTTTCTGTCGATACATCATGGTCAAATGATTAATAGGAAGCTTGCTTCACACCCACGAGGTTCCTGATTCGATATCTCTGAGTGGCATCATGAACAAGTACTTTGTTTTTTTACTATAGCATTGGGTCGACCCAAACTTTGTGAAGGAAATTGAGTTAACAGAAACTGTGTGGAAGGCCGTCGAATAAATTGTGCAAGTCATTCAAAGTGCCAGCTTTGTCACACTCTGTGTCACGCTGATCTGATTCTACTTGAGGGTTTCGTTAGCAGTATGTATGTCTATGGAATACTCAAGCATTCAAGCAATAATTTGATGAGCAGACAGCGCAAACTCATTTGATCAAACAACCGGAAACTCACGGCCGGGAAATCTGATTGAAATCCAGCTGTTTTAATTTTTTACACCTCCTTCTATTCTTTTGAATAAGCTAGTGGCATACCGCCCCCTTCTGGAGCCATTCGCGACACCTTTTTCTTCTCTCATCAATCCTACCTTGTGACTCCCCTCAGAGCCCGCGCTAATCAATTCCTCTTCAGAAAACCAACCCTTTGTAATAATGTTGTCCACAATTTTTTCCTTAAATATGTCAAGGGCATATGAAGATCATTACCACATCCCTTTCCTCTTGACTAAATTATAAACAAAATATAATTGTGATATCATTTAGGAAAGCTTCAATGACGCTATTCATTCTTTTCTGTGTGTTGATCATGTACCAAAGGATTTCAATAGAATATGCTACAGCGAATTAATAATGAGAAGAGAAAGGTATGTTTCTGATTTTAATCAAGTATCTAATATCGTCTGAAGTGTTATAAAAAATAACACAGAAAATTAAATGGATCATGTAACAGTGGGAAAACCTGACACTCAGAAAAGTATTTAAAATATGGGACTCGTAATATTTGTTTCATATTTTGTGTAACTGTTGGCATTTGGGGCAGAAACATTGATATACTCTATGAAAAACGTATTTAGATAGATAAATCAGTGTGTGCGTGTGTGTGTGTGTGTGTGTGTGTGTGTGTGTGTGTGTGTGTGTGTGTGTGTGTATGTATGTATGTGTGTGAGCGCGCTAGGTTTGTAGCTTAGGAGTGTAAGATTTCTGCAACCTATTTTACGTTACGTTGCGTTGATAATGCATTTAAGAATTCCACAGTTCATAAAAATCTTACATCTTACGTTTTGCAAACATTTATCATACAAAAAAAAAAAAAGGGTTATATTTAGCATGCATGTGTTTCACAAGCTATAGATGGGTGGGAGTGATGGGTTTCTATTAGCGTATGGCGGTTCACTCAGTCTGGTAAGTTCCATCTCTCCAAGAAATAAATATTGAAGCATCCCCCTGTAGGTAATAAAGAAATAAATAAACCACGAGGTTTAAACTCATCGCTGCAAACTTGTAAAACATTTATCAATTTACAGTGTTTCCTCTACTTACAGTTACGATCAGTTATCTACTCATTGTGATTATTTTCAGATGATGTTCTGGGTCTATTTAGGAATTAAAAAATTCTGGTTAAAAGTACTGATTTAATGTACGTGACTGAATGAGAAACGTGGAGTCTTGGGTTAGATCTGTCAGCAAACACGCTATTCATTTAATCATGGTTTTATTTCGGTAGAAACATTTACTGATTGAGAATAGATAGGTGACTCACACTTATTTTCAAATCTCAAAAGCGATATTTACTTTAAGCCGGTTAGAATAATATTGCAAATGATTTACGATAAAGTTTTATTAAAGCGGATGTTGTACGGTGTGTAAAATGTTTTCCTTAGGCGTGTCGTCTGACACAGCCGACCCAGAATTTGTGAAAAAACTAAAAAAATAAACAAACAAACAAAACAACAACAACAAAAAAACGCAGGTGTGTTGGTGAGTCAATAATACACCTTACTGACGTCCTTAACAAAAGCAACAGGCGAAGTACCAAGCATTACTGTAGAATTTCAGCTCGTAAATATTTTTATTCATTCAAAATATAATTGTAAGTAATAATTTTTTCCCATCTCGGAATTAATTTCTTGATTCTTCGTGAGTGAGGTGGAGATAGGAAATCAGAAGAGAAAATATGTTTGGAGTTCAGTTTCGACATCATCCCTGCTTCTGAATATTTTTCCATAAGTAAAGTGTTCAAGTGATCTGAGTAAATGAAAATCTGATAGTGTAATACAGAGCATGGAGTTAGCCAGATGAATTTATCTTTTCTTGGGTTATCTTGTAGAACGCACTACTTTATTCTCGAGGAATAGCTTATGAGGTTCCACTTCCCTTCTCTATACACTTTCCCAATGTGCTTAAGATAACCTTGCACAATGGACCAAGGTATATTAAACCTCCGGGATAAGTCTCCGATACATTAACGCGGATCTTCTTCAACTGTTGTTTTCACTGCGTTATTACTGAGAATAGTCATTGTTCCTGACCGATACCCATTCACAAAAGAAATCACCGTTTTTGAGTTTTTTTAAACCACCGTTGACATTCCGAACACTCACGTCATCATGATGTACAGTAAATTTGTTTTCTCTTGCATGTGCTGTATTGTTGCTCTTACGAAATTCGTAAAGCATATAATACCGAATATAAAACTTAATTTTACATATGTGTATATATTCATTTAAAGAATCTAAGATTAAGAATCTTCGAAATATTTTGCAAATTTTCACTGTGCTACAATAGATTGGACTTTGAGGATGCGCGTCAGTTTCTCGGCATGTATGTATGTCTCTTTTAGTTTTTTAATTATTATAAATCTTCCACCGAGGAGGGAGCCAGTTTCCAAGAAAGAAACAAGGCTCCATCTTTGGGATGCAGTTAACAGACAAATTCACATTTGGAACTTGAGAAAATTCGTGCATATTTTTACTGCTCCACTGACAGATTGCACTTGTAATATACGAATTAGCCGGTCGGTTCCTCTTTCTGAAAATCCCAGTTTATTCAAGTTCTCCTTTAAGCATTTACTAACAAAACTTATTTCTTCAATTATTATTGGTATGAATATGAATTTATAGTCTGGATATTGAAGCTGGAGGTTTCGAAGCAGGTGTCCATAGATATCCTCATTTTCTTTGATTTTCAAAGAGATATTTATATATGCAGGGCAGCTGACCTCTATGATGTTACATACTTTTGCCCCTCTTTCCAAAAACAACAATATCCGGTCTGTTATGTTTACATTTGATAGAAGTTTTAATGGGAATATTCCACCAGTAATCCTTGAGTTTGTGTTTTTGAATGTATTTCATAACAGAGGGATTGTCTAAGTTTATTTCAGGACAGTCTTTTTTGCGGATGGCATTGTAAAATGTTTTAGCAACAACATTATGCCTCATAAGGAGGTAGTACCGTGATGACATTTTAGGACAGCTGCTAGTCACATGCGTGATGTCCTCCACAGAAACATGACATAGCCTACACATGCGGTTGCATCTTGGGATTACAAAAGCGTCACGGTCTCTCTTGTTCACCAGGTATTTTGTGGCAATCTCCTGTTCCTGGATTGCAAAGGTATAGCCTTCAAAGTGTGATGTCATGTAATGGTCTTGTGTCCAAGAGAAGCTGCACTTCCTATCAATTCTACTGTCTTCTTCAAGCTTCCGGGCAACATACCCATGGATAGTCTTTTTTTTTTGGTGGTGGGATGCTGAGTGCACAGGGAACCTTATCAAGGTTCAAAAAATCATGAAAAAGGAGAATTGCATCAGGATCCCTGATGAAGACGTGAAAAAATCCGCTGAGAAGCTCCAACTTGGCCACAACTGGAAGTACTAGCAGGACAATGATCTGAAACATACCACCAAGGTAGTGAAGAAATGCTTTAAGGACAATGATGTCAACGTATTAGAATGGCCAAGTCAGAGTCCTGTCCTTAATCCGATCGAGAAATTGTGGCGAAACTTGAAGACCAGAGTGATGGCTAGGAAACCAACCAGCCTGACTCAGCTCGAGGCTTTTGTCAAGGAAGAGTGGTCCAACATTTCACTAGAGACAAGTAGGAAGCTTCTGGACACGTACAAGAATCGTCTAAAAGCATTCATAAAAAACATAAAAGCTGTGCTTTTGACTATTAAAGAAAGATATTTTGACTCAGTAAACCTAGGGTATGAATAATTTTGAACATGGCATTTTTTGAAAATCCATGAATAAAATATCCCTGAAATGAAGAATTTCTTGAATTGTGTATTGTTGTTATTCTTTCACTTGTTGGTCACATATAACTCATATACAAATTTGACAAGATGGATTCATTTCATCACCAAAATAAAAAAAATCGCAAAAATTAACAAGGGTATGAATAATTTTGAGGACGACTGTATATACTTAAATGTATGTATGTATGTCATTATTCTGTTTATTTCAAGATTTCTTGCCAATAGAGAAAGAACCAGTTTCTAACCTAGATCCAAAGCTCCTTCATTGGTATTTCAACATCAACACGGTATGTATGTATGTATGTATGTATGTATGTATGTATGTATGTATGTATGTATGTATGTATGTATGTATGGATGGATGGATGGATGTATGTATGCATGCATGCATGTATGTATGTATGTATGTATGTATGTATGTATGTATGTATGTATGTATGTATGTATGTACGCATGCATGCATGCATGCATGCATGTATGTATGTATGTATGTATGTATGTATGTATGTATGTATGTATGTGCAGATTTGTATGTTTTATGTATGTATTCTCATGCATATAGTTGCAAATCTGGATATGCTCATATATATCCAAATGATAAACTTCTGGAAAGTTTTACAGATTTTTACAGTTTCAGTGTTGGATTGGATCTGTAGTCTTCGAATTAGCTTTCTCCTTTCTGGTTTTGAGAAGTCTAACTTCTCAAAATTGGTATTTAGGCAGTGTGTTACATATCCCAGGGCCCCAGTAATTACAGATATAAACCTGAACTTGCAATAGAGTAACTGCAAATTTCTCAATAGTTCAGTATAGGTGTTCTCTTTTTCACTGATCTTCAGCTTTATGTTAACATCCACTGGGCAGCTAATTTCCACAAATGTGCACAGTTTCTCTTCCCTATCCCAAATCATTATATCAGGTCTGTTGAGCTTACATTTTATTGAAATCTTCACTGGTACATTCTACCAATATTCCTTTTTATTATGAGTGGCTATGGGTTCTACCATATTGTGGGTTCTTGGTTCTTTGTCCTCGGGCTTATACTTCAGACGGATTTCATTGCAGAGTGTCCAAGCTACAACATCATGTCTCATCGGTAGATATCGTTTTAGGTAGAGGCACTCTACGTCACTGCTTATGTGGAAATTGTGTGTTTGTTAGTATTTTTCGGGTTTTTATATGTATGTTTGTATGTTTGTTTCTACGTTTTATGTATGTATGTATGTTTATCTACTTTTAGTACAAGAACATTTTTCCAGTATTGAAACAAAGCTCTTTCATTAGAATTTAGGCAATACCAACTCGGTAGTCATGAATATATGATGACCAACTTAATGATTAAACAACACAGCCAGTGATTAGCGAACGAAGGGAAGTGGGTACCACACAATTACATTTTTCTGTTGCTCTAATTAGAAGTAAATAATTTGCATATAATGTTTAGTGATATTTTGTGTGAAATAAATAGCATTAAAAAACAGGTTGTATTGTTAGAGACACAGGTGGAAGGAAACTTCACAATCATTACTTATGTCTAAATGCTTTTCGATGATATAACGGAAGGATGGAGGTGGGTATCTATTGTTAGGCTATGTCTAGTCCTTTAGCATTCAGATTTTTCTGTCACACGTAAAGCTTATTTATTCATATTGTTTTGAATTAATCATGCATTATCTTATAGTCTCATGATTTCGATGATATGATTTATTTTTAGAATGACATTGTAGGGTAGGCGTAACAGGCCAGCTCTTACCATTTTGAACAGGTGGAATATTTGGACAGGGAGAATATTTAGGCCGGATATGCTAAAAGGATAGAGCATCAAATGAGTTTTATTCGGTCTTTCATGTATGTATGTATGTATGTATGTATGTATGTATGTATGTATGTATGTATGTATGTATGTATGTATGTATGTATGTATGTATGTGTGGGTGTGTTTGCGCATAATTTATATAAAGATTTTCAAGCCAGTTGTTCATTAAGTGACAAGACTTTTGAGTTAAAACTGTTATGCAGTTCGTAAATATACGATAGAGTTAGTGTGTGCATATATGCTGGTGTTTGTAACCGCACTTGTGTTGTGTGAACTTATCTCTTTAGTACTTGGATGCGGGTGCCCGTATGTACGTGTGTTTATGCGTGTGATTACTGTTTATATCTGTGCGTTTGTAGATGCACACAACCAAGTGCGTGCATATATTTATTTAAAGGATCTCACATTGAGAGTCTTTGGAATGTTTTACAAATTTTCACTGTCCTGCAGAAGATTGGATTTGGAGGCTGCACGTCAGTTTCTTTTTCTCATACGTGCATGCTCGAACGTACGTAGTACAGTATGTATGTAATAATAAAGAAAATGGAATTCGTGAGATTCTTTATTAATCACTACGATCGTTTCGACTCATCGTGCATCCGTCCCCTGCGGGTGCACCAAATGATGTATCACGACTATTCGTGCAGCGTTTCACCCGTGAGGGACAGATGCACGATGGATCGAAACGAACAAAGTGAATAATAAAGGGTCTTGTGAATTCCATTTTTTTCTCTTTCTCTCATATGTATGTATGTATGTATGTATGTATGTATGTATGTGTATTTATGTCCGGTCACTTTCGAGTGCTACTGGTAACATGTAACCCAGTACAACCTGTTGCATGGTCGGGTCGTCGGCGACTAAACCGGCAACCCCACCAAACTTGCTTGGTGAGGAGGGTGTTTATTGGACACCTTGCGGGATGAAAAACAAAACCCGTCAAAGGGCGGAGGAACTCTTGAGAGTCAACGGCCATCCAATAAATGTCTTAAGGATGTATCATGCGCGGGGACATAGAAATAATCGGACTGAATACCCGATCGCGCGGTTAAACCATTTGGAGTGAAGGACTCCTAGCCTTTGTTAGGGCATCCTTCTAGGAGAAGGTAACTCTGGTAACTGGGATAACTCCGACATAAAACCTGCGGCTCAGTGGTTGCCGATGATGTTGGCTTGTTCTTCTTTTCGGATTATGGCTGCTGTTGCTTAGTGAGTGGGATTGACTCAGTGCACAGCCTTTCCTCACTTTAAAAAAATCTTTTTGCACAGGCATTGCACGATAACAACATTGATTAAGCTTCATGCAATGGCCATACTCGATAACGAGGGGGCCGCCACCATATATGTATGTATATTCATCTAATTTTATAAAATAACTAAATTCTGCCTATCAAAGAAGAACCAGTTTCTAATCATTAGCATTTAGGCAACATCAACTTGGTGATCGTGAATATATGACCAGATTAATCATTAAACAATATAACCAGTGATTAGCGAACAAAGGGAAGTGGGTACCACAACATTACATTCCAGAAATAGATTTATCATGGTGCAATTGGTAAATTGTAAGAGTTTCAAAAAATGAATAAAAGTTTTGGAAATTCGCATTTTTTTCTGTTGCTCTAATTAAAAGTAAATAATTTGCATATAAATGTTTAGTGTTATTTTGTGTGAAATAAATAACATTCAAAACAGGTTATATTGTTAGAGTCACAGGTGGAAGAAAACTGAATTTTTAGTGATTTTCTTCACAATCAGTATTTATGTCTACATGCTTTTCAATAATATAACGGTAGGATGGAGGGGTGTCTATTGTTAGGCTAAGTTTAGAGCATCAAATGACCTTCATCCGGTCTTTTATGTTTGTATGTATGTATGCATGTCATTATTCAGTTTTCTTTCTTGCCAATAGAGAAAGAGCCGGTTTCTAACCTAGATCCAAGGCTCCTTCATTGGACTTTCGACATCAACAACTGGGTATTTTTGTATGTATGTATGTACGCATGTATATATGTATACATGCAGATTTGTATGTTTTTTTTATGTATGTATTCTCATGCATATACTTACATATCTAGACATGCTCATATATACTTAAATGACAAACTTCTAGAAAGGTTTACAAATTTTTACAGTACTAGCTTTCTCCTTTCTGGTTTCGAGAAGTCTAATTTCTCAAAATTGGTATTTAGGCAGTGTGTTACATATCCCAGGCCCCAATAATTACAGGTATAAACCTGAACTTGTAATATGGATAGAGTAACTTCAGATTTCTCAATAGTTCAGCGTAGGTATTCTCTTTTTCACTGATCTTCAGATTTATGTTAACATCAGCTGGGCAGCTAATTTTCACAACTGTGCACTGTTTCTCTTCTCTATCCCAAATCATTATATCAGGTCTGTTGTGCTTACATCTTATTGAGATCTTCGCTGGTACATTTCACCAGCATTCCTTTTTATTATGAGTGGCTATGGCTTCTATCATATAGTGGGTTCTTATTTCTTTGTCTTCAGGGTTATCCTTCCGAGAGATTTCATTATAGTGTCCTAGCTACAACATCATGTCTCATCGGTAGATAATACTGTGATGACATTTTCGGACTACTGCTTATGATGTGGTTGATATCTTCGGTGTTGACTCCACAAAGTCTGCATCGTTTGTCACATTTCACTGCTTTTCCTGCATTTCTATCCCTTTTGTGCATCAGGTATTTGATTGATATTTCCTCTTCCTAGATTACAAACGCATACTCTTGAAGGTGGGAGGTAGCAATCCGGCTATTGGTCCATGATAGACTGCTTTGATGATCGATGTTACTATTATCTCCGAGCTTTCTACTAACATATCCATGCATAATCTTCAGCTCATATAAGCTCGTCCTTGAATCTGATGATACGTTGTGGTAGAGTCGTGCGACTTCTTTGGGCATGTACTCTAAGTTATCAGACGAAGAATGTTGCTCAAGGAGCTGCCTTCCAAATCTGATGATGTTATCAGCCTCATGTATGCAAACTTGGTGAAAGGATCCACTTCGAGACTGGTAGTTAAAAGATGTTGTCGAAGGGATATAATACGACATTCAAAGGCATTTTGGATTGATATTAAGCCTCTGCCACCTCGTTTACGTTTCAGGTAGAGGCGATCTACATCACTATTTATGTGGAAATTATGTGTGATTGTTAGTATTTTTCGGGTTTTCACATCAATGGCTCAGATCTCATCAAGCGTCCAATCAATCAGTCCAAATGTTGGTATGGGTACTGGCATTGCAAATACACTGTGGGCCATTGTTTTATTGAACGTATGTATGTATGTATGTATGTATGTATGTATGTATGTATGTATGTATGTATGTATGTATGTATGCATGCATGCATGTATGTATGTATGTATGTATGTATGTATGTATGTATGTGTGTGTGTGTGTGTGTGTGTATATGTATGTGTGTATATCAAGTCACTTATGAGGCTCTCGCAAGTGCTACTGGTAACATGGAAACCAGTTCAACCTGTTGCATGGTGGGGTTGTCAGCACTAAATCGGCACCCCAATTGGCAACCCTGGTGAGGAGGGTTGCTAGAAACCCAGCAGGATTAAGAACGAGACCTGTTGAAAGGTCAGATGAACCTAGTGCAGGCTCAATGGCTTTGTAGCAATCGCAAGGGTACGCAGAAATTCGGGATGGTGTCCGGCGCGCTAGAAGACCACTGGGTGTGAGACACCCCTCAGCTTCTGTTAAAGCATGTCTCTCGGCGAAGGTCACTCTGATATAAAATCAGATATGCAGGAAATGGCATTGGACATTTTGGGGATCTTAGGTTTGTGCTAGAGATCATGGCATCCCTGAGCCTGTGACTCATATTGGCACCAGACATCTCACTCTGGCTTGTCTCTGAATAATATCAATAACGTGGAGAGGGTCTATGAGGTGTCGTACAAGCCTTATTGGACCTAAAACTCCGCCATTGCTAATCTCTGCTCGATTTGTGCTACTTTCCCCTCCTATATATATATTTATTTTATTTTCAGTATATATTTATTTTATTTTTAGTATATATTTATTTTATTTTTATCCGGAAGTCCTGTGGCAATAGGAAGGTGGTGAAGCATGCAGACCTGACAGGTTGGAAGCATGTAGTCAGCGACCTGCACGTAGGCGGCCAATGCTAGATATAAAGTCGTCTCATTGTCGCTCAAAACAGCGATAGGATTGCTGCATGGGTATCCGAGCAGCTCCATTGGGAGAGGGCAATGTTCAATCGGAGGCTGGGAATGTTCTAGAAAAGGTGAACCAAAAATTACCTGTCTTTCTGTATCTCGTCAGTTTAGCGCGACTGACGGATGTCCAACCTGTGCTCGAAATTCAAAGAGACCAATAAGCTAGGGTGCGGGGGTAGAGAGCAGATGTATGGTCCACGGAACGTGCTCTGGCAAGGGCGGTGTAGATTGTGGTGAAGGGATATTCACGTAGGATGAAGTGGCGAGCCATGAGTTGAGACTGAGTCTCAAAGTCATGGTTGTCACTGCAGAGCCTCCGTAGACGGAGGAATTAGGAATAGGGGATGGAGAGCTTGGTGTGTTTAGGGTGGGAGGAGGAAAAGTTGAGGTAAGAGTGTGAGTCTGTGTGTTTGTAGTGGATGGAGGTGGTGAGAGTGGAGTTATGAATGCTGACCGAAATATCGAGAAAGGCGACTGAGGTGTCGGAAATAGTGCAGGAAAAGTGGAGGCAAGATGGAAAGATTTGATAAAAGAGAGGAAGGAATCTAGATGTTCGCGGGAGAGTGAGGTCGCACCGATACAGTCGTCAATATAACGGCCGTATAGTTCAGGAGTGGGACCAGTGAAACTTGAGAATAATTGGGTCTCAACGTAGCCAACGAACAGGTTCGCATAGTTGGGGCCCATTCTCGTTCACATGGCCACTCTATCTGTTTAGTCCATTCTGAGATAAAATGGACTAAACAGAACAGGAGGAGACACGTGGGATGGGAAGTCGCTGAAGGGGTCACAGAGGTGTGACGAAAGATTTCAGACAATAGACATAGAATAAGAACAATGATATACAACTGAAGAACGAATTTATAGTGCGTGTTGCTTATTTTGCAAGAAAAAAGTAAGCATCCTGAAATATAACAATATCTGTTTCAAAACACGATTTTATATCAGGAATCTTGCAAAACAAATTCATAAACATATACATCTACTTTGATATTTTGACAAGTTTCGGTCACTATTGGTCCAGGCCATGTCTAACTTAATAGCACCATTTAGCAAAGTATTTCAAATCAAGATTCGGACAACATGGTTCGAGTGTAATTTATATTGTGGGCGGATAGCATGGGGCCCAAGCATTGGGTGTATCTTAAAGGTGATGCCAACATCCTTTGGCTAATGCTGATGGAATATTTTCCACATCATGCAGATGATGCAGCGCTCACGGCAACTTTGTCGACCCCAATAGTCAAGGCCTGTCATTCCAGCTATCCATTTTGTAATTAACCTTTGAGGTGCTTCAACTTTCATGATACTTTGTTTCATGTGGGGAGACAACAGTATTCAAGGTGGGGTCGGGCAAAAGTGGAGAAGAGAAGGATAATGGTGTGGATATCTCTCAACTGGAAAGTTCTGAGAACCCAGGAACACATTCTGCGGGCCATGTCAACTTTGCTGTTCTTTTCCGCTCATTGGATGACTGCAAGTAGGTCTGACTGAAGGCATGTCTGGTTACCCACTTCATTGATAACCTTCTGGAGCTTGGAATCATCTGCAAAGATTCTATTGTTGCTGTGCTTGATGATGTCAGTAATATTAATTTAGATGATGAAAAGAAGTGGGCCAACACAGTGCCTTGTAGAACACCACTACTGACATTGGCTGGACTTTATTTTACTCCTTCGACTACAACGTGTTGGGTTCTGACTGTTAGGAAACACTTGATCCATTGTACTAACTTTCCAGAAACACCAATGCTGAATAGGTTTTTCAAGAGAATCTTATGATCAACCCTGTCAAAGACCTTGCTGAAACCAAGGCAGATGGAGCCCTCTCCCAAAGCTTTCAAAATATCATCAAAGTGATGCAGGAGCTGCATTTGTTGGGGTTCAGCAGTCTATTGCTTTCAAGAGACAGGGTTATTCGTGATCTCACCACCCTGTCAAATGATATGATATGAGAAGTGAGTGAGATCGGATGGTAGTTCACTACAAAGGACTTGTTTCTCTTTTTGAAAACTGGGACAACAGACTGAGACAGGAGTTTTGGGCGTATAGCCAGCATCCAAAGAGTTCCCCCACAGATTAGCAACAGGATATGCAAGTCGGTGTCGACACACCTTCAGGACACAAGCAGGGAACCTATCAGGGCCTATTGCTGAATTGTGCTTAATTTTGTTTATTGTCGCTAAGACATCAGAGGCGCCAAACGTTATGTCCGGTATAATGCGTTGGGGATTAACATCACTGATACAGCCCAGATCGGCCATATCAGGATTGCTGAAAGCAGCATTATTGCTTCAGCAGTATCTCATTCACGGTTTTGGCATTATCTTGAAGAGTGCCATTTTCATCAATTAGAGTGCCATTTTCATCACAGTAGAGACAGTGACCATGTGTTTTTTTGCAAAAGAGAACACATTGGGGCTGAGTTTGATTTTCTCAATGGTTCAGTTCTCCTCAGCTGTTCTTTGGTTATTGTTGATGGTCTTCATATATTATTGGAGGTTACATATTTTTGGCTTGAGCATGGCGATAGCCGTCGAATATATGTGTGGCTATTGGCAGTATTTTAGTTTGTTAATTTTTTTTGTTTGTTCTTTTTATTTTTCTGATAATAGTTTTTCTGTTTTGGGGAATTGTGCACACTTAGTTTTGTTCATAGATTTTGGTGGAGTGTGTTTTGCACATATGTTTCTAACAGTGTCTACAAAGATCTGCCAATATGTTTTGATGCTGGAGAAGGTGTGTGCGTGTGTGGGAGACCAGTCAATATATGATAGCTCGCTCATGGTTGCATCCCAGTTGGTATTAAAGCGATCCATGTTATCAAATGGGTGGGCTGGAGACAGGTCACTAGGATTAGCTTTCGGCTGGTGGAATCTCAGGTTACAGAGAACCATGTCATGGTCTGAAAGAAGGCTTTTTTCCACTGTAATATGTTACAGTGGAAAAAACCCTTCTTTCCACAGGTTACTAAACATTAAATTCAAAATGTTCTGTTATCTTGTTGGTGCAAGTACAAGTTGGGACAAGAAAAAACTTATTCTTAAAGTTGAGAGGTGGGAGTGCCTGGTTTTATACTGTTTGTAGACCAATCAACACAGAGTAGATTAAAATATCCAAATCATAAGTATGTTACTAGAATGACACTGTCGAATAAAGCTCTTAATGCTGTTGAGGCATGGTTGTGAAATTCCTCACTTTCACTTCGGTTTTCCAAGAGGGGGTTGTCAAGGTGGGTCTCAGTAAGAATAAAGAAAGCGATGTGGTGTGGATGGTTACCAACTCAATCCTCAATGAATTGGATCTTCCATTCTGCATTGATTGAAGGGCTGACTCCTTGTGCATTGAGTAGAAATGTGGAGTCTAGTGTAGTGCCTGGTTTTGACCGTTGCAGGTTTTTTTTGTGATTGTGTGTTAGTGACAGCAACGTGGGGAGTTGGCGCACAGCGTTCATAGCATAGAATGGTATTGAGTAATGGCTAAAAGTTTTTTTTTGTATTTCTTTTCTCAGGTTCAACATGGCTAAAACAAAATGTCCTGCTCCGGGAGAAGTTTTTGACTGGAGGTGTAGTTGTATTGTTGGGTAGGTTTGTCGTTTCCTCTTTTGTTGTTGTTTTTTTTTGCTTTTGTGTCTTCGTGAATGTGTATATATCTATATATGTATGTATATGTGCACACACATACATGCACACACATGTCTCTACATACACATATGCATATATATATTTGTCTATTTATCTCTATGCCTATCTGTCTCTCTATATTATTTCTTATATAATATATATATTTCTTGAGCTCGCATGCAATAAATGCAGCACACCTTTCTGGCCTCTAATTGAAATTATCACCAAGAAGTGTGCGCACATTCCAACAACCAAAATTCAAAGGATGTTTATTTTTGCTTTTTCTTGAAGATTGTTTGACCACAGCGGCAGAATGACGACCGGGTCCAGCCTGTGATACACTGGGACACCTGCCGAGCCAGACCTGTTCCCTCGACGTTCCCAAGCCTTTTTTGCCCTTTACTGAATCTGCTTGAGACATTCTAGAGTAAGTTACAAGTGCATTTTTAGGTTTCTGCCAACCAACCAACCAACCAACCAACCAACCAACCAATTGAATGATTTTACTAAGATTTGGAGTACAGGAAGTACCTGTGCAGATGAGTAATTTTCAGTGGGTGTAGCTTGCACTACCCCCACTTATTGGTCCAAGAAGACTTTCGCCGGTGTGACATGAAAATTGACAAAACCAGGAACTTCCAAAGTCTCAGATTTTATTTCGAAGAGTTCCTTCTCCTAGGTAGATTTCGAACCAAAGTTAAAGAGCTTCTACCTGCCCATGAGGTAAGCTATTCCATTCCAGATGTCAAACCGACACTCAGACACTATAAAGTGATCAAATATCATTCCGGTGACCGACGCGGAGTAGCTCATTCATAAAAGAATAAAAAAAGAAAGGTACGATACGTAATTTGCAAATGTAAATAAGAATTATATATAAATATAAAAAAGTAAAAGATATGCAATAAATATAAATATATATATAAAAGTAAAAATATACATATAAAAAATAAAAAAATAAAAATGATAAAAAAATAAAAAAAGGTACGATGTGTGAATAAGAATTACATATAAATAATATTGTATAAAGGAAAGTAAAAAATATGCAATTAAAAAATATAAAATAATACACACACACACGCACGCACGCACACACACACACACACACACACACACACACACACACACACACACCACACACACACACACACACAAAGTGAAGCTGTCATGCACGCGATTGTGCAATGCCCCAAGGTGACTGAACTCTGGGCTTTTGTCTATCACCTGCTGTCGCATTCGAGAAGAGAATAACTGTCGAGCGAATCTGTAATTAAGATCGTTCCGCCGACCTCCCTGAATAGGAAGGAGCGAGCCTGTTTTCTCTCGGTAGTTGCTGTTGCGAAAGAGGTAGTATGGAAGACGAGAGTGAAAGGAATTGCAACAGGCATGTTCATCTCCAGTCTCGAGCTAATCGACTTTTTCGTTTTCTACATGAAACGGAAAATAAGGCTGGAGAAGAAATGGCTGTCGCAAAGTGTGTTTCGTAAAAGATGGAAGTCTGTAGCAAGTAGTGGCTGTTTGGTAAGTAGCTTGCTAACCAACCACATGGTTCCGGGTTCAGTCCCACTGCGTGGCATCTTGGGCAAGTGTCTTCTGCTATAGCCCCGGGCCGACCAATGCCTTGTGAGTGGATTTGGTTAGCGGAAACTGAAAGAAGCCTGTCGTATATATGTATATATATATAAGTGTGTGTGAATATGTTTGCGTGTCTGTGTTTGTTCCCCTAGCATTGGTAGACGGAAACTGAAAGAAGCCTGTCGTATATATGTATATATATATAAGTGTGTGTGAATATGTTTGTGTGTCTGTGTTTGTTCCCCTAGCATTGCTTGACAACCGATGCTGGTGTGTTTACGTCCCCGTAACTTAGCGGTTCGGCAAAAGAGACCGATAGAATAAGTACTGGGCTTACAAAGAATAAGTCCTGGGGTCGATTTGCTCGACTAAAGGCGGTGCTCCAGCATGGCCGCAGTGAATGACTGAAACAAGTAAAAAGAGTAAAAAAGAGTAAAAAAGAGTAAAGTATGTTGCGAGTGAAACAACCCGTCTAAACGAGAACAAAAAAAGGACAAGGCAAAGTCTTCTGTGTGAGTATGTGGTTTGTGGGATTGACCACGTCCTCCGCTTCAGTTTTTGTAAATCATTCATTCTTATTTTATTGTATATATTTTAATTGTTTATTCATATGTTTCGTCTCATTCGATACTCTGACCCCAATGTTTATTTTATCTGTCCTCGTATCGCCCCCTCTCTTTCTCAACCTCATGGTTAATAAAGAAATTGACTGTTCAGAAGTTCATCTGCCCTTTGACAGGTATTACTTTTCATCCCGCAGGGTACCCAACAACCCCCTCCTCACCAATCAAGCCTGGTGGGGTTGCTAGAAGACCCGACCATGCGAGAGGTTGTATTGGGTTACATGTTACCAGTAGCACTCAAGAGTGACCTGACACACACACACACACACACACACACACACACACACACACACACACACACACACACACACACACACACACACACACCACAAATTATATGAGGAATTTTCGTCAGGTGATCCAAACTAATAGGTATGCACTCCGAGGGCTCAATTTGCTATGCGACTAAAACTCCAGTTTGAATTGCAGTTCAACATGTTATGTTGAGACTACCGTTCTGAAGCGGCTAGGAGTGGCTTCTCAATGGGCAGGTAGGTATAGATTAAAACAAATGAAAAGGTAAACCGTTTGGCAAGACTTGCCAAGGACATTTAATTTAGATATTTAATAAAAAATATATAATAAAAAGGGTATACATATGTGTTTGCCATTTTATTCCTGTTTCACCAATATATGCATATATATGTACATATACATCTGAATATATATATATATATAATATATATATATATATATATGTATGTATATATACATACATGTATAGTTGTCAAGAATTCAACTGTCAGTTAAACACATTTGAAATTTGATGATTACATGTATGAAATGAAAGCGCTAATTTAACGTTATGAGCATTACAAAATACATTTTTAATGTTAGAATACCATAATAAAAAAAAATGAAAGCGGTGCCAACTGCTATATTTATTATTCTCTACACATTCACACAAATTCGAAACAATATATATATATATATATATATATATATATATATATATATATATATATATATATATATATATATTATATATATATATATATATATATGTATATATATATATATATAATATATTATATATATATATATATATATATATAATATTATATATATATATATATATATAATAGTGTAAAAAATAAAATATATTCAAACATACATATATGTACGTACCTACATCTACATGTATATATACATGCATATATAAATATATATACGTGAGTACAGGACACCACAATTAGGCGAAAACGAAAAAACAAGCATGGAACGGACCTTTTTTTTAACAACGAAAGAACTGTGTACAAGACAAACTACACAAGGAAAAATCTCCTTCATCAGCTGTCCCTAGTTCAACTCCAGCGTGTTTCGAAGGTGCGATATATGTGTATGTATATGTATATGTATATGTATATACATATATATATGTAAATATATATATATATATGTATATGTATATATATATATATATAATATAATATATATATAATATATATATATATATATATATATATATATATATATATATATATATATATATATATATATATATATATATATATACTAATTGAAGTGTACAGTATTATATATCCATCACGGTTGATCTTACCAATCGGTTTCTTACAAGGGGTTCATGTACACGCATATATACAGACACAAATATTTGTCTGTCTATCTGTCAGGCTGTCGCTGAATATATATATACATACGTGTATATATAAATATATATATATGAATATACGCACACACTCACACACTGGCACACACAAGGCGTACTAGATATCTTTGTGTAACTCAAATGTTTATGACATTTAGTCAGAAACATTCAAATAATCACCTTTCAAAACGTTCCGCTCTAGCGATTTTAGACTTACTATCATTGTTATTCTTCCACAAAAGGATTCTCCTATATCTTTCGACTCGATAAACTAGTATTTTTTATGCGTATGTTGGGTATCATCATTATTATCAGTAATTTTTTTTTTATTGTTAATATTGTTGTTTGTTGACGTTACATTTTTTTTTTCAAGTTTTCAATCTGTTTCAATACGGTTGCATAATGATCACTTTAGAAATAAGTGAAAAATGTCAAGGTGAGTGACTGAGAAGTAGTGAGACAGACAGAAAGATAAACGGTGTCAGAGAGAAAGAGAAGGCTGATGGGAGAGAGAGAGGGAGAGAAAGAGTGAGAGAATGAGAGAGACAGAGAGAGACAGAGACAGACAGACAGACAGAGACAGAGAGACATTGGGAGAGAAAAAAAAGAGAGAGAAAGAGAAGGCATTAGGGTGACAGTAATGGCAGTGAGAGACACAGGAGGATGACAAAGATGTGGAAGACAAACAGGTAGATAAATTGATAGGTAGATAGATAGGTAAAGGGAGGGGTGAAGAGAATAAGAGAGAGATAGAGATTATTATAGAAAGAAAGCAAGTAAGAGGAATTAACAAAAGAGAGAGAGAGAGAGAGAGAGAGAGAGAGAGAAGCTAGGTATGAGAGAGTAGGGGAGTGAGGTAAAAGAAAAGAGATATATATAGTTGGAGATAGAGAATAAGAAAGAGCAAAAGAGAACAAAACTGTGTTAAAGAATGATTGGGAGAGATAGATAGATAGATAGAGAGTGAGGGAGAGAGAAAGAGAGAGAGAAGAGATTGGTTTGTGGAGAGAGAAAGTGAAGACAAGGAAGTGAGGAAATGAAGACAAAAATATCGACTCTAATACATACACACAGCCACACACATGTGTGTGTGTGAGAGAGAGTGAGTGAGAGAGAGAAAAAGAGAAAGACAGGGAGGGACAGAGAGAGATAGTGATAGATAAACATAGAAAGAGAGAGAGAGAGAGGGGGAAGGAATATAGGAGAGAAAGGAAGAGCAGCCATTTTTTTCTATTAGCTTTA